>NC_080172.1:42100412-42425216 GCF_950295315.1 Erinaceus europaeus | reverse complement strand
TACAATTGGCAATCTCTAGGCAGTCTAGAAACCAAGTTCCCTCCCCTCTGGAGCAACAGACATAAGCCTCCTTCTCTGCACAAAATCCAGCCTGCCTTATCAAACCTTTTCCCAAGATACTCCTTGTTGGGAGGGAGCAAATGAAGAAAGGAGCCTCCTGACTAAGTGCTCCCTCCCAAGTTTTCCATGGGTACTTCCTGTTTCTGCCTTCAAACCATGCCAAACATAGAGCAAAACTAAGTCAGCTCTACAGAGCTCTGCCCTAAGTACACTAGCCCAAGACTAGCATGCCCTGTACTCTGCTTGTCCAGGACACAGATGGATGCAAACTTGAAAAGAACAGATAGCCCCAGACATATCAGGAGACTTAGAGATAGCCATGAGGGACTACACTAAGTTCAGGAGCACTCTCACCTGAGCAGGCAGGGCCTGAGAGCCTAGAGCCAGTGTAAAGCAGGCCATGTGACTCTCCAAAGAAACACTGTCCTCTCCTACCTTCCCCTCTTCTTTGGAGGCCAGTAAATTCATTCCCATCACTTACCTAGTAACGATGGAAAATGGTCAGGGGTGCTTTTATCCTGGCCACAGACACTATTATCCTGCACCAAATCTACTCGCATGCAACAAAGACATAAGTTATTAAATGCCTTTTAATAACAAAAGCCCTGCCTGTGGATGTAGTTCTCAGTAGGAAATCTACCCAGAAGGTGCTTTTGCCAATGAGCAGAGAGAGAGATAGCTGTAAAATTCCTAGTGATAACAGACAGGAGTGAACTTCTCTGTTACTAAGCTTAACAAGCTCTTTGGGAAATTACAACTTCAATTTTTCTATCTCACTCAGGTTATATGTGTACAGCTGCTGCCTCCCCAGACCACAAATACCACCTCCTTCCTGCCCAGACTCCAAGTTCAGGCCAGTAATCTGCACCCTGTTGATACCCTGCCTAAATTAGACCGACTCAGGCTAGTAAGCAAGTGCAGTTGACAGTGGTTAAACCCTAGCTGTAAATGTTCACAGAGGTGGAGCAGGGACCTCTTCCACCCCAAGAGTAGGGGTCGTGGCTGCCACTCTTTGCTCTGAGCCACTCTGCTACTGTGATGTAACTAGAAGCTTCCCAAGACAAGATGGGATCCTCCCCATCTCTCTGTTCAGGATAAAAATACAAGCTCTTTAAACATCTCCTTCTTTGGCAAGACAGACACAGTCCTTGGAGACAGACTCCCCACGAATCTTCACAATCCACCTGACCACAGAGCTCTCCACTCACAAACTCTGCATTCTCTCCTCCACAGCACTGCACATTCTGTTCCCTCAGCCTTGAATATTCTTCCCTATACTCACTCCCACCTTTACTCTCTAACTTATGACCTACTTTGTTGGGGGGGGGGGGAGTTGGGGATAGTTCTACAATTTATCCTTCACTTCTAAATTTCAACAGTAATAGCAGAACTTCCCTCCTCCACCAGAACCACCAGAATTGAACCATATGCTCTTAGCAGGTGCTCCAATAGTCCCTTCTACCTCCCATCACTGGCTGAGCCCATTCATTATAATTGCCTAGCTGTTTGTCTGTCTCCCCAGCCTACTGTCAGCTCTGAGATGTAAAGGGCCATATGCACTGCCCAGCACAGCATCTGGCACAGTAAATATTTGTCATATTAGTGAATTTCAGACAAAGAGGCTGACATGACTTCCCAAGGTCACACTTATGGGTGGAGAACGGGGACAAGAATTCAGGCAGTGTCCATCCTGGAATCCATGACCTTCCAACTACACAAGGAAAGACAGAAGGATCAGAATCATCCCTCCAGGATTTCTTCTGATCTTATCTCTGTACAGATAGAAGCAGAGAGAAATCCCAGAAGGACACTGCTGCAGTCTTGAGGGTATTGTCTGGGGCAGGGTGAATGAAGGGAATTCTTGGGCTCTGTGATTCAGGATGGGGAGGGAATCTCGGTGGCAAAGGGAGCAGGCTGCTGGATGCTTCAGGCTCAGTTTGGCAATTTATCAATGTTCTTCAAGTTAATGCATTATTATTACTTTGCATATTTATAATGTGCCCTCTAGTTATTAACGGTGATATAATGCTAACCGAGAAAACCAAGAGACCTCAGAAATATTTACATAGCAGCATAATTACGACTAAGGGCTGAGTTACTAAGGGATCCTACTGATTTTCCAAGAGAGGAAAAATAAATAAAACATCGTGACTTCACACCCTGCCCTGAGACCCTCCCCAAATCGAGGTTTCCCCTGCAATCATCCCCTCAACCATTAGTGGAAGATGGGCCACCTCTGATATGCTCAGCTGACCTAACCCAGACCTTCAAAAAGATGGCCAGCCCATGTGGCAGGTACTACTTATTAGTAGGAGGGACCCTCATTCAAGCTCCTCCAGAGCCCTCCCCATACTAACATATATCCCCCAGGATGTCAGAAGCTGAAATTGCCTTTCAACATAGAAAACTCTGGGGGCCAGGCAGTGGTGCACCCAGTTAAGCATACACAGTACAAGTGCAATGACCCATGCAAGGATCCAGGTTTGAGCCCCCTGCTCCCCACCTGTGGGGGGGATGATTCACAAGCAGAAAAACATCTTTGTCTCTCCCTGTCTCTCTCCCCCTCTCAATTTCTTTCTGTCCTATCCAATAATAAAGGAGAAAAAAGAAAAAGAAGGCTGCCAGGAGCTATAGATTTATTGTGCCAGCAGTGAGCCCCAGCAATAACACTGGGTGGTGGGAAACTCTCTGGATCACAAGCAGGAAAGTCTCCAAAGGACCTCAACATTAATTTTGGGGCTATAAGTAGCTAAGCTTCCCCCAAAGAGTGAACCCCTCAGTCAGGTAAAAAAATCAACCCGGTCCTCTCCAAAGGAAAGGTCATTCTGGGGCCAACCATCCCTTTGCACATTATCCCTCTCTTCTTCCATCCCCAACTCTTCTTTCTAACACAAAAACTCATGTTTTTTCCAATAGGCTCAATCACAGTTTTTTATGAGATAGCCTTTCAATTACAAAACAAAAAAAAAGGAGGTAAGTTTTAAAGTGTGGCAAATAAACCAGTGAAAGCATAAATACAAAGTAGTAGGGGCCAGGAAGGTGGCTTAGTAGTAGAGTGCATAGCTTACATAGGGAAAGTCCTGGGTTTGTTCCCTGGCACCACATGAAATAGTGGAGTGGTGCTCTGCTCTCTCATTCTCTCTCTCTCACCATTAAAAAAAAAATGTCCATTGACACAAAGGAATAAAAAAAGAATGAAGTACTATCATACACTACAAGGTGGATGAACATTGAAACATTACACTATATAAAAGAAGCCAGATACAAAAAGCCACACATTGAATGATTTCATCTATATCAGATGTCCAGAGTAGGCAAATCCACAGAAGCAAGAGGTGGATTTGTAACTGCTTAAGGATGGGGGTGATGACAAAGAGGAGAAGGGTGTTTGGTGGTGGTGGTGGTGGTGGGGAGGGGTGATGAAGATGTGCAGTGGTTGTGCTGATGATAACACCATGCTGCGAATATACTAAAAGCCATGAAACTAAACATTTAAACATTTTTAAATCATTTGGGAGAAATGCCTATTTTTCCAGATTTGGGACCTAAATCTTACTTAGCACAGTCTCCACTAGATCACACTCCAAGACACCTAGGGGAAATGTAGCCCTGCAAAAACTCGCCTCTCCTCCTCTCTGTATCCCCAGCCCCAACCACCACCACCCCCAAAAAAGCTCCAATTTGCTCTTGACACAGAAAGCTGCTGCACTGAGTCCTCGAAAGACCCCAGGACTGAAAATCTACATTCCACAGGCCACAACAAACAGTAACTAATGCCAGACACGCGGCATTGAGCTTGCAATAAATGTCATCCTGTTCGGCTTCTGAAAGGGTCTCTGATATGCAGTTAATGCTGCATTCAGGCTCCATCCAGCTTCCATCACGGGCAATATGCAAATGCGGCTTTTGTCACAACTGGCACTAACTCTAATAACTCCCAAAGTGAATATGTTCCCATAAAAACCACCATAAAAAGTACCTTGTTTTATTGCCAGCTAAGTTTTCTTTCCTTGTTGTCCGGACTTTCTCCTCACTGTTGATAAGCTAACAGGCAGTATGTCATTTTTTTTCTCCTTTGCAGAGGCCAGGGCACACCATGGCCAAGCAGTCCACTCCCTCCATCTGGAGAACTGTGCTTGATCTGTCACTACTGCCCAGCCTACTCTGAGCCAGAGGGGCTTATAAACCACATTTACCTTCCCCACTGGACATCTGAAATGTATTACCTTTGGTCTGCTGGTTGCACTCCCTGGTCAAATGAGAAAATAAAATCCAGCCTTATTTATAACACTGAGGCCTCTGCTCCAAGGGTTAGACTGGCCATGCACATGCACCCACAGGGTATAACCACACACATAGTCGTGCCAGGGCACACTAGCAAACTCATGGGTATGTCCACGCAGATACATGAACAAGCAAGTACACACACATACATCAAGTTGCTCTTCTCAAAGCCACATAAACACATAGTTCTCACATTAAAAGGTTCCAGCCAGGCCCTCCAAGCTGGCCCCTACCTCACTCTGTACCTAGGTGGAGAGACCCACCCTTTTTCCATCCCAGGACCCAGGACCAGGTTCTGCCATTCAATACAAGAGCTCTTTCCTAGTCCAGGCAGGTCAGCTTTTCAATAATCTGAAATACAGCTACAAAGGCTTACAGGTCCATGACTGCCTCATTGATGATGAGCTGATGTGAAACTTCTTTGTCCTCCTCCAGAGAATTCCCAGTGGTATCATCCCACAAAGCAAGGCACATGAACTGTTTCCACCAAGAGTGTCTTGGAGAAGTGAATCTAGCCATCCCTTTGTGTGCTACAAAGGGACCAAAGCAAAACAAAGGTTTGTCTTCAAGGATTTCTTACCAAAATGTGGTAAGAAATGAGCAAATCAGTTGCCTTTGTATTAATGAACATCTGTCTTGGGGGTGGGGGGAGGTAACAAGAGAAGGAAGAACTGAAGCCTCCTAGAATTATATGCCCAGTGTGGACCAAAGAGGAGTCAAGGTCAAGAGTTCATTTATTTTCATTGTTAGTGGGAGTGCAAGCTGGTGTTTCTCCTGTGAAAAACAGTGGAGAGTCCCTAAACAAATAAAATGGAAATACCTTATGATCCAGTTAACACCACTCCTAGGCATTTATCCAAAGGATGTGGAAGCATTACTTTGAAAGGACCTAGTCATCTCTATGTGCATAGATGCACCATTTACAACAGCCAAAATGGGAAAGTAACCTGAATGTCCAAAGACAAATTATACCAAATGACTGGATAAAGTTGCTATGGCGGGCTGGGTGGTGGTGCACCTGGTTGACTGCACATGCTACAATATGAAAGGACCCAGGTTCAACTCCCTGACCGCCACCTGCAAGGGGGAAGCTTCACAAATTGTGAAGCAGTACTTCAGGTATTTCTTTATCTCCTCCTTCCCTCTCTAGTTCTCTCTGTCTCCATCCAATAACTAAATAAATATTTTAAAAGCTGTTATAGGATGCATATCCAATGAAAGACTACAATCAAAAAGATGAGATTGTATCATTTGGAACAAAAGAGACAGAACAGGAAATGGTTATATCAAGTGAAATAAGAGGTGAAGGACAACTCTGAAATGGTTTCACTCACATGTGGTGTATAAATTATTAAAACAACTTAACTTGCAAAAATAGTGGTAGCCAAACTGCCTCTTGGACTTTATGAGAACTATGGTGATGGGGGGGCACACAGAACATTGATGGAGGGTCTGGTGATTTACCCTATGTATGGTGGTGAAATTATATCCCTGAAATCATAATTTTGTAAAATTGTCAAGTCACTAATAAAAAAAAATGAGGAAAAAAAGAGTGCATGTGTACATGTAGAGAAGCAGAGCACCATGTTCTACCCAAACAATTAAAAACAAAGCCATAGATGAACTTGAAGATCAAGGTACAGA
This sequence comes from Erinaceus europaeus, assembly GCF_950295315.1. Lineage (NCBI taxonomy): Eukaryota > Metazoa > Chordata > Mammalia > Eulipotyphla > Erinaceidae > Erinaceus > Erinaceus europaeus. The sequence continues at coordinate 42,419,228 of NC_080172.1, read as the reverse complement.
ACTTTTCCCAGGTTCAAAGTCACCTTCCATGTCACTGCAGGAAGGGACAGTATAAGAGGGATATTTTACTTCTGCCCAAGAGGACAAATACTGTTTCTCTATCACAGTTCCAAGATGGCTGCACCCCCACCTAGAGGCCCAGGACTCCACACCCCTACCCAGACATCCACTGGGTACTTTTCTTTGGGCACCTAGAACACCATACCCCTATCAAGGGACCCAGGACATTACACTCCCTATCAAGGCACCCAGGACACTGACTGCATCCCTACCCAGAGCTCCCAAGATGCTATATCTTACACAGCTACCAAGGACATCTCACCTCACCCTGAGCTCCTGGTGGGAGAAGGACGGCACCTGGGCAGTCTTTAAATTCAGAAAGTCTGAAGTATAAGCAGGCCACCAGCCTTAAGAGGAGCCCCTTCCCCCGAGGACTGGCTTTCCCCTGGTAAGGGCTCTTCATAGTCCTTCCATCCCTTAAAAAAGTGAGAGTCACTCAGGCAGAAGTTGAAAAACAAGATCAGAAGAGAAAACACAAATAGAACCTGAACTGGAATTGGAGTATTGCACCAAAGTAAAAGACTCTGGGGTGGGGGAGGGGAGAATACAGGTCCAAGAAGGAAGACAGAGGACATAGTGGGGGGTGTATTGTTATATGGAAAACTGAGAAATGTTATGCATGTACAAACTATTGTGTTTACTGTCGAATGTAAAACATTTATTCCCCAATAAAGAAATGAAAAAAAAAAAAAGAAAGTGGGAGTCAGGGTACAGGTGATTATCTCTCCTCGCCAAAGATCAACCTTGGCTCCCAACTCCTACACCAGTGGGGTACTGCAAGGAGACAGGGTGTCCTGACCCCTGGGGTCATTTCTCTCCTCCTGGCTGTTCCGATTCCTTTACTCGGCCTGTAAAGGTCATTTCTTCCATCAGCAAAAGCATTCTACATGACACTTACTGAGGCAGAGGCTCCATCCAGAGGTATTTAATCCAAGAGCAGGGATCCTCTGAAGAAAAGGGCCCTGTTCAAATGCCTTGTAAATCACTCAGGCTCCAGCTTTGGTGATGGGGGGGGGGGGGGGGCGGGGCCAGAGGGAAGGAGCAAGCTGGTGGAGGGGTGGCCGGGTGGAGGGTTGGGGTGACCAAATTAGGTATTAGGGCGGAGTCAGAAAGGACACAAATGGAGAGGCAGGAGCCCCAAGGTGGAAAAAAGAGGGTAATAGCAAAGTGGGAGACACAAAGCAAAAAGCAGAACTAAATTGGGAGGGAAATGAGGAGTCAGACTGAGAGGCAAGGGATTAAAGTGGGATGGGTCTAAGTGGGAGAGAAACCAAAGGAGAGCAAGAGGGGTTCATGCAGACCAGGAGGCACCCATTTCACCCACTCCTGAGCTTGGGACCCAGGATGCTCACCTCTAAGCTCACCCCTCAGCAAAGGTGAGTTGCTGGCTTTAACTGGGTCAAGTGAAGTGCCATCTCAGCAGATGGAGAATGGTTTCTGTTTTCACATTAAAAATCCAGTCTGCCCTATCCCATTGCACTCTGCCCAACACAGAGCAGCAGCTCCAGGCACATGTATAATTAATAAATAAAATACCTCTGAGAGGCATGAAGGCATCAGACCCACTGAGGTGCTCCTGGAACACCAGGAGCCCCAGCCAGCACCCTGGAGCCAGAGGGCCAGTTGGGACGAGACTATCCCCATCCCGGAAAAGCCCTGGACTGTCTCTCAGGGAGACAAGTATACACAGTTGCTACCTCTCTCGTTCCTGGTAAAGTGCCACCTCAAACCCACTCTGTACAAGAGCTACTCTGCCCATCTCTCCCAAGACACCTATCCTTACCCTGCTAACCCCTATTTCAAGAGGCCACTCAAGTGAGAGAGAAACTCTGTTTAAACCTGTCAGCATTCCCTTTCTGAACCTCTAAGCTGGGCAGGTTGTGTGGTATTCGTGTCCTCTGAAGGATGAGAATGAATGGGCCAAGATCGATTCAATCAATCGTCTCCAAATATGAAATACCTAAGAAAGGTCACCAGTAGTGAATATTCCTTTTAGGAAGAATCATCCTATCCACCCCCATCTTAACTCCAGAACCAGGTCTCAAAGAAAAGTAACTATGAGTCGTGGGGGATGGTGTCTTAAGTCTCATGACAGAGGAGTGGGGGTAGCTATAGGGTGGAAAGTGGGCTACACTGACTGCTAGAAGCACCAGGAGAGGAGGAGGAACTCAAGGGAAACACACCCAGCATAGTGCCCCCATTTTGTTTGGGTCCTCCCCCCTTCAATACATAGATATGGGGGGCAGTACATGCAGGGGTTGAGGCTGGCAACATGAGGACTGAGAATGCAGAAGCAGATCACAACAATTCTGTCCTTTAGTTCCTGACACATCAGTCCACCTGACCTTCTCATGTGTCCACTCTGAAGCTTCCCAAGTCCTTACAACAGAATCATCTTATGGCTGGAGCTAGTTTTTGTGGCTTACAACAAAAGAATCTTCACTGCAACATACCTCGGATACTTTTTCAAACCTTCTTAAGTTTAGACAAGTAGTAAAAGCAAAAAATAAGAATTCCAGAGACTTGCTTAATAAGCATCACCCACCCATAATTGGAAGGGGTTTATCTCCAAGATTTGCCTTTAGCAGATCTAACCAGCCCAGGTGTCTGAGGCTTCAAATCCCAGTTTCCCCACTCCTAGCTCTGTGATAGAGAGAAATCACATGATTTCTCTGGGTCTCATTTTCCTCACCTGTAAATAAAGATAATGACAGAACTGATCCCATAGGATTGTAATGGAGACAAGCCAATTCATCTGTGTGAAGGGCTCAGCACAAGATCAGCACAAAGGAGGTAGCCATTGAATTAAATTTGTCACCTATGTACCTGTCATTTGCTCCCACATCATTTATAAAGCACCCACTGTATGTACAGTGCCATCCCAGGCAAAGGGCACAAAAGGTAGAGTGGCAAGGGACCTGCCCTTAAGAAGGTCCTGTTGAGCTGGAAACCGAGCCTTGTAAACACATAAATCCGAGTTGGAGTGATAAGACTATTCTGGAGGTATCAACAGAGTGCAGTGGGAGCATGGAGGAGGGTGATTAATTTCGATTCAAGTGTTGGAGGAGTCTGCAGAGGAGATGACATTTGAGCTGGACTTTGAAAGACGAGCTCTCCACAGAACTAAATCTGTACCCAGTGCCAAGAGAGTCAGCCTCAAAAATCAATCCAGCAACCCAGGGGAGGGGCAGGCTGGCTTCTCACGGGTGCCCTACCCTAAGCAAGAAAATGAGGACCAGACCTCAGCTCCCCGAGGTCATGGGGGCCCAGACTCCACATGGAGGCTGGGGAGCCTTCTGTTTATAGCCTGCCACTTTCTCCAGTATGAAGGACTGTTCTCCCACCTCCAGCTAAGACCTCCAGCCTAGGTCAACTCCCCTGATCACTACTCCTGGAAGGCAATTTGCATTTTCTTCTAAGAATAAACATAATCAGGATGGCTTTTAAATGACATCCTGCCTTTGTAGAATGCCTCACAGATTTCAAGAGAGAAGAATTACAGAATATGGGTCAAAGGCAGAGAAAGTTTCATCCCAGCTCCCTGCCAACTATCTGGTGACCCTAGGCTGGTTATTTGCTTTCTCTCCCCATCTAAATGTAATAACCAGATTGTAGTAGCTGGAATGCCTTATAGACATAAAGTTTCTAAAACAGTTTCTGGTCAGCACTCAGGAGGTTCTGGGAGGGAGGCTGCTGTGGAGTTCCTGCCACCCCAGTTCTCTTCTCTGGATATCATATCCAGCTACTTTGTGATCAGTGCAGGCAGTCAACCTGACTGAATCCTGACTGAGCTATATACTGATGAGAGATGGGACAGTAAGGAGGAGGGTCACCAGGGGTAGAGAGGAGCACTAAGACAATGCACACCACACACTCAGGAATCAGCGACTCTCACTAACATTGTAATCTCCCCTGGTACCTGGCTCCTCTGTGCTTTGTCTCCCCAACCAGACTGTGACTTTCTTTTCAGCCTGGGAACATCTCACTGGTCCTTGCAGGCTGACAGTCTAAGTCTCAGGAGCAAATGGTTTCATCCAAGTAGGGGACAAGAGGGCTGAGCAGTGGTGGCCTATGCCAAAGCCCCCACCATTTCTAATAGCCCCCCATCAGCATGCTCCTGTGTCCTGGCAGAATTCCTGACTCCCCACATGCTTGTCTTCCCCTAGTGTTATTGAACTGCCTGTTTGGAGAGGATTCCAGTTGCCCTTATTTTTCCCTCCCAGAAGGCACTGTGTACAAATCTGTGATTTCCCCTGGATCTCTATATAATGTTTTTCAACACAGACTGAACCGGGGATGAACATGTTTTCAGAACTCTCTGCAGAACTGCTGATGTGATTTCCCAATTGTTGGCAGCAAGGACTCTGCCAAAATTCTCAAGGTCAAGAGACCAGCATGTTTCTAGGCAATCTGTACCTCTTAAAACAGTGACAAATATGTTATTTAATTTTAATGAGCTTTTTTGCATCTCAAATCTAATTACAGCATTATCAAGTACTGCTTTGAACTGCAGGTGGCTTCTCATTACGTGTGCGCAGCCTGCCACAAGCATTTTTCGTGAATACTAATAACTGCTTAATTTTACTATCTGCTTGGAAAAAAAAAAACTTTCAGCAACTTATAAGGCCTGGCTTTATAAAGCATCTGTGGAGGGTAAACCAACCACACAACAACACAGCTTAATTAAAAAAAATAAATACTCTGTATGACCACCCTGGAGGACGACAGCTCGGGAGCCCTCGCAGAGGCGTACGGACGTGGAGCGACAAGGGGATGCGCTTCATGCACTTCTCAGAGGCTCTGTTTTATTGCAGGCTTATTGCATCACATTCAAATTTCCCAATTTGCTTGCAGTTCAGAGAGAACGGTTCCGTCAACAGATTTTCTGGGTGACAGACTTCAGTAATAGGCCTACAGCTGGAGGTCCCCCAGGACAGGCTCCAGAAATCTGTTGTGCGGACAGGTCTAGGGAGAGGCCTGCAAATCATCACCTAAGCTGCCCAAGAGCAGTGTCTGGCTGGCTCCTGCCAGGCTGAGATGAGAGACAGTGAAAGCAGCCAGTTGGTCCTTGACTGGGAATGTGTGTATCTGTGTGTGTGTGATGGGGGGGGAGAGGGGGAACCTCTACAGAATGGGGAAACCAATCAAAATCCTCATCCAGGATTTATGCTAGTGGGTCTGCACAAAATCTAGGGTTTGTGCACTGTGCTTCTGCAAACTACTATCCCTGGGGTTAATCTTTTAAGCCCAGCTCCCTGATATGTACTTCCTCCAAAGAGCTGGTCCAGGAAAGAGAAGCTGCCAATATGATTTTCATTCAGGAAAATTCTGACACAGTGTGTGACATTGTGGATTACATCTGTGCCTGGGCTTTGTCCATACAAATCCACACCTCACCTCTGACCAGGCATTCCTCAAAAATGTAAGTTGTAAATGTAGGATATGCTATCCCCCATGTGGACAAGTCAAGCTGTGGTTCAGTAATATTCCTTCCTCTCTCTGACTTAAGGGAGAACCAACATAGCTCTCTTTCTCAGTTCTAAACCCGCCTGAGCTTCATTCCAAATGCCCAAAGGTCAAACTGGTCTAAGATCCTATCTTTGCCCACCTCTGGCAGCAGGTCAATAGCTCCCAGAGATGTCCATGTTCAAATCTACAGAATTTGTGAATACAGTCAGAACTTGTGAATATACTCACTGTGGCAAAAGGGAATTAAGACTGCAGATGCAATTAAAATTGCTAACCAGTTGACCTTGAAATGAGATTAGCCTGGTGTGCCCAATGCAATCACTGGAATTCTTAAGAATAGAAGAGAAAGATGAAGTAGAAGACAGGACTGTACCTTGCAGAGAGAAAAGAACTCAATCCACCATCACTGGATTTGAAGATAAAAAGGAAACCAAGGAAAGTAGATGGTCTTCAAAAGGCAGTAAAGCCAAAAAATTGATTCTCAATTCTCAGGAGGAAGCACAGCCCTGCAGACATCTGCATTTTACCCAGGAGGCTTTTGTCACACTTCTGACTCTGGAACTATGTTGTTGGAACCATCACTTGATATAGCATTAATCAGAAGTGAGAATGTTTCTGAGAACTGACCAGGAGATAGACAACAGGGCCACCTTCAAATGCATCCTTGTGTCAGATTTGTCTGGCTTCAAAATGGCCAACCTACCAGCCTTCCCCATTCTCCTTAGAAAGTTGTTGACAAGGTCTTCTTCCAGATACAGACCTGAAATAATCTGCCAGCATCATCACCCACTGAACTGCAAGTTTAACAGTCCCCCAGATTCGCATTCAAGGCACTCTGCTTCATAGAGTCCATCTCTGAGAGTGTTGTAGAGTTTAAGAAAAATTAGCTGGTCTTTTTGAAGAGAAGAACAAAGCTCACCTTGAATCCAGGAAGGTAACCTTCATTAATTGTCACTTATTAATGACTAATCTCATCAGGCCTCCTGAGAAAAGTGTCCAGATCTCAGAGAGGCCACACCTCATGCCAGGAAGGGTCCCTTATGTCAGCCTATCCCAGGGACTCTGTCATCATGATCCCAACAGACAGAGGGAGTTAATGGACCAATGCTGAGCCCTTTGTTTTTATAAGAGAACAAGTGGTTTATGACAAAGAACAAAGTTTTCTTCTTTATGAGGCCATCCTTGGTGCTCCCTCTCCAAGCCCATTAAGCCTCGTTATCTCTTGCACAACACCACTCAGGTACCGCTGCCACCGACAAGTTCATTTATGAGAATTTATAGCCTAATTGTGCAGCTGTTGCCTTCTGAGTCAGTTTTAAGAGATTGTTACACAAGCAGTGTCATAATTTAGTCATGTTTTCATCTCCTGACTATACTGTAATTACTGCTGTTAATGGCGAATGGTAAACAGAGAGTGAGGAGAACCAGTCAGAAAGCACTAACAAACCACAGATCAAGTGAGAGGCAGATGGAGAGATGACCCTAGGACCCCACCTACCTCTTTGGAAAACCTACATGGACCCACAGACTGCTTAAATTAACCATGAACTTCAAACATTTAAGAAACACCTAAATGAGTGGTTGGGGGGCAGAATATTGACTATCTCCCAAATTCCTGCTTAGAGGGTGGGTTGTAGGGTCAGAAAATAGCAGAATCCCAGAGTGGTCTGGAGAGGGGAGCCCCAAGCAATATGTCTGGATAGAGTAGACACCCAGAGCCTAGCTATTCAGAGGAAGAGGAAATCTGTGGTTGCTAAACTGAAGCACTATTGCTGCATCTTCTCAAGCAGAAAATACTGCAAAATACTGCTGCAAAGTAGCAGGAGAAAGCTCCAAAGCAGCCCTGAACCTTGCTTCCTCCCAAGCGTGACTTCTACTCTAGCTGTCTCCTAAAGGATTTTTCATTTGCACAGAAAGACCCAGTGAAGGAAATCTCCTCAGTGCTTGAAGACTTCCTCCCCGTGGAGGTCACATCCCACTGTCCTGACAGACAAGTTCCACCCTGTCAAAACTCTTTTTCCCATCGGTAGCAAAATGGAGAGCCCCTGGTGTCAGTGAGAGGGGAAAAAGCTCAGCAAGCCAGGAAACAGATAGAACCAGGGTGGGGTTCAGGCAGGGCCTTCCGGGGAGCCTAGTCCTGCTCAACAGTCACAGCAACGATATGAACCTGAAGGCCACCACACACAGTAGCAGCCCAAGTGATCTCACTCTCCCCAGGGTAAATAGAAGCCAAGTCACTCATCCAAGGTCCCCTCCCCACCCCCAGCTCTCACTGACTCCTGAGGACCCATGTGCCCACCATGGCCTGTCCTCTGGGTGGGGAGCAATCTCCCCTCCTGACCTCACATCTGACTCTCAAACTACAGCAGCCCTGACATGTCCCTTTGACCCCAGACAGACAAGGATGGAGGTGGGACATGTAGCAGTGTGGCACATGGTGTCTGAGGTCACTATTACTGTCAATATCATCACCTACCCTGGGGGATGTTTTGAAAGGCCTATGGCCTACACTCAGCATCCCTAGCTCACTCAAAGCCACCAGTCATGTAGAGCTGGAGCCGATGAGGGTAGGTTTGCCTGCACTTCAAAAGCCAGTAGCAAACAAGGTTGGAAGACATTCCAGATTGCTGGAGCTGCAGAGAAAAACTGAAGATACAGAGGCAAATCTGGAAGGAAATCTTTCTAACAGAGGGAAATGGAAAAAGGAAATCCTTCTAACAGAGGAATGGAGACCATGAAGTGAAATGGAGAACTGGAAGCTGGAGAGCCAGTGCCTGCTGGGCAAGGTCTGGTAGGCTGAGGAAAGTCCTGCTGCCCAGCAGCCCAACCTGCCCAGTGAAAGGTGGCAGTGTCCCAGCAAGCCCCAGTGTGCTCAGAAACAAGCACCCAGGAGCTCTTCTGGGCTCTGGCAGATGCACCAGACAAGAGCACTGCTCAGCAATTTATGTTCTATTTGTTCTATTTTTCTTATTTATATGTGGTGCCAGGGATGGAACCCAGTGCCTCATTCACACAAAGGATGCATTCTCCCACTGAGCCCCCTCCTCAGGCCTCCTGATGACTTAAAGTGGCTCCTGGGTGGTGGCACACCTGGTTGAGTGCACATACTATGATGCATGAGGACCCAGAATCAAGTCCCAGTCCCTACTTGCAGAGGGGAAGCTTTGCAAGTGATGAATCAGTGCTACAGGTGTCTCTCTTTCTCTCTCCCTCTTTATCCTCTTTCCCTCTCAATTTCTCTATGTCCTATAAAATGAATAAATAAATAAATATCAAAAATTAAATAAAATAAAGGGGGTTCATATCCTTGGAAGTGTGTCCCTGGCCCTGGGCTGATCTGAGTGCATAGCCTGGCTGGTGTGTGGCCTTGAACAAGTGGCTTGACTTCTCTGAGTCTCTAATGGGTTCACTGTAGATTTTGCATCATGTAGACTATAACAGATACAAAGCCAACTGTATGATGACCCCAGAAAAAAGAATTCTCATTCCTCTTCTGCAAAGTAAAACTGAACCTCCAGATCTTAAAAGATAACTGTGTACAGCTGGGAGCGGGGGGAGTGATGATAAATTTAAAAAGCTATGGTTTGGCCACTCCATCACCTGGGGCCCTAGTCAGGGAATCTTAGGATTCCTCCATAGATATGATGAGCCTAAACCTCAAATAGATTCCTCTCTCCACCATCACTTCCATCAGAAATGCAAGTCCTCTTGAGGGCCTTTCCAGGACCTTCCCTTCACTATAAAGGAGTAATGGTAGGGCCTGCCCTACTTTCTGAAGGGAGGCTTGGTCAGCCTATTCTGCCACTCAGGGAGGACTGGTCCTGAAATAAGTGTAACCTAGAAAGTTCCCAGTTGTGACCATGAACTATCAGCTCAGACTGACAGGGACTCAGAAGTTACACAGACTCCTGAGCTAAATATCAATATACATGGGTCCTGGGTCAGATTAATGTGTTAAACAATTAATTGAGTTTATATTTTCTCTTCCAGTTTAGGAGCTATTCTAACTCTGACTATATCTTCCCAGGCAATATGCTTAGTTCACCTCAAGTAAAAACTATTCAAGTCATGGACCACCCCCCACCCCAGTAACATACTTAAAATAGACTTCCTAGCTTTTCACCACCATAAAATCCCTATTCTACCCTGCTCTGTTCCTACTCTCTGGTTCCTGTTTATTGAACATTTTGTCCTGCCTCATATCTTAACTGCCTTTCAGACATCAAGTTACAAATGCTACTATGATTCCATCCTGACTTCCATAGCAAATGACCTCATCAATGTGTCCTGGAACCTCACCTCTCCCTAGGGAAAGACAGAAAGAAACAAGCCGAGGGTATGGAGCAACCTGCCAATGCCTATGTCCAGCGAAGAAGCAATTACAGATGTCAAAGCTCTCACCTTCTGCACCCCAGAAAGGATTCTGGTCCATACTCCTAAAGGGGGATAAATGTTAGGGGAAGATGACTAGAAGGCTCTGAAACCCAATTCTATCAGGAACCAGAGAGAGAAGAGGAAAAAAGTAAAGACATTCAGAAAGAAGATAGATATAGAAATAATAGTCAACCCATATCTGTGACCTTGAGAGAACCACTGCAGTTTCTAATGTAGGGAATGGGGACACAGAACTCTGGTGGTAGGAATGGTATAGAATTGTTCCCCTGCACAGTAAAGGTGGGTTGCATTGCATGTATTGGAAGGAGTTTCAATAAGGTAAAACACACCTGTCTGGCAGTCTCGGCAGGCCTACGAAAAGCTAGTCCAGATGTGACATTTGTAGGGTATATGAGAAGGGAACCTATGCAGGGAAAGGCCTTTACGATATGTTCCAGGGCCCTTGGGAGAATCTGTTCCTGAGCTTTATCTTCTTTCTAATTTCAACTCTGCACAAATTCTACCCCAGAACTTAATAAAGAAGGATTTGGAAATCACAAAAAAATAACTATAATAATTGTTCCCTTGTTATTTTGTAACTTTATAAACTAATATTAAATGACTAATAAAAACTTTTTAAGTTATAGTTTGGGGTACAAAATACTGGAGCCTCTTCTTTACTTCCACCTTGAACTTAGAACCATAACTGGTTCTAATGAGCACCAGGAAGCAAGCACTGGGCTGGGAACTTCCTTTGTGTTAATGTCTTCAAACCCCACAGTGGTCTGAAGACTCTGACCAGATCTGCTCAACCTTCCCACTCTAGAGTCCCAGAGCCTCTGCATACATCATCCCAGATCAAAATGACATAGTCATGACAAGGGACTGACATGTGGAGCTGACTCAGGGTCCAAGCTATACTGGTTTCATCCCCCCAGATGGAAACTGTACTCCAAGGAACTTCACCGCCACCACCACCATCATCACTCTGTGTTCATCCTGTGGTTAGTTGGCAAGAGCCTTGGTCCTTGGATCAGAGCCTCATTGGGACTAGAAGGCCAAAACCCTCCTCGCTCAGCCCCCAGAAGAGAGTTCATAACCTCACAGACATCAGTGCTGGATTTATACCCATGTGACTCTTGGTCCTTTTATGTGGAACTATGTGCTACGTGTACCAAAAAGCTCATAAAAAAGAAAGAAATGAATGAACGTTATTTCTAAAGGTCTTATAAAGTGCAGTGACTTTTACACTCTTGGGTTTTTTCCATCTTATACAAGAGAGTTCCTCAATCAAAGCCAACTCTGGGGATAAGGAGGTGACAAGAGATAAGAAAAGTGGATGCCAAGGTCAAGGAGATGGGAAATTACAAGCAGGCCAGCTCCCTTTGGGCATGGGCTCAGGCCTCCACCAGTGGGTCAAATATGAGCACCTGTAGCTGGATGGGACTCATTCCTCCAGGCATGCGGCTCTGTGAAGTCACCAACTCAGTGTGCCAGGACCATGAGGGACAAACCTGAAGGAGTAGTTACAAAGGAGGGTAAGGGATAAAGTAATATAGGCCTCTGTGGTCTTGGTCAATTTTAGCCAAGGCTGGACCTGTCTCTCTATACTCTCCCGGGACCTCTGACAGTTCACAGGGGCCAGGCATGAAGGACAAAGAAGGATGGTCTCTACAGTTTCTAGAATCCCCTCTCTCTCAGAATGGGCTAGAAGAACAGTGACATGGAAAGAAAATGAAGCGTTAGCTGGCCAGGAATATATCCTAGATGGAGAGTACCAAACTTGCATGGTTGAGTGTTGGTATCTTCTAATTCTGCTTTTAAAAACCCCTTCTGTTTCATTTGGTTTAAATCCCCCCTGCTTAATACTGCATTCTATTTACATAACCACTGTATTCTATTTACATAACCACTGCCATCTATTTACATAAATCACTTTTACATTTACATAAAGCACCACCTTCCCTCCAGGGAATTGGTGGTTTAGTGGTAGAATTCTCACCTGCTCCGCCCCCTCTCCTTGTCATACCCTAATTTTCACCAGTCACTTTTCTCTCCACTCTCTCTGTGTCACATCCTGTTCACACCCTACTTGGGAAGTATATATAAAGACAACATTGTTCGTTTTAGTTAGTTGTTAGTTTAGTCTAGCTTGGTAGAGATTGCGCTGCGTCCTGCATGAATAAAGAGATACTGCGTACAGCTCAACCATGAGTCCCTGGTCATCTGTTACCCGCCCGTGAAGCCAGCCCAGCGAAAACAACAGTTGAGGCCCCAAGGGTCACAGATTCACTCCCTGGCACCAGCATATGCCAGTCTCATGACAGGGTGGGTTGACACTCAAACATTAGAAATCATGTTTGCAAAGAATATACAATATGTTGTCAATGAAAAAAAAAAAAGCAACCAAAAGTGTGATTCCAGTTCTATGAAACAAAACAAAGTGAACACACACCCACATAGATGGAAAGAAATGGGAGGGGAAACAGTTGTCACCTCTGGCTAGTGGAGTCTGGAAGATCCCTGTTTTCCTCTTGCCATTTGTCTGATTTTCCAAAATCTTTGCAATAAATAATGGCTTCCATAAACAGAAGTTACTGTGATCAGATAAATTAAATACCTGAATAAAATTTCTTCCCAAAGAAAATTCCTCACTCTATTTTCTATTGTCTAATACCAGAAACACCCAAGCAGCTTGATGTTTTCCTTTTCTGCACAGCTATCCCCACAGACAGAAGACACCAATGGTTGCAGAGAGCAGACTGGACAGATGCTGAAGCAGGGGAGGAACTACACTGTAGATCTAGGGAGCAGTAAGGAGGATGGGGAGCAATGTGGTATAAGGGGAAACATTACGGTGGGTAGGGGAGCAATGCAGTGGATAGAGGGAGCAGCAGACCAGGCACAGATGATGAAACTCATACCACTCCAGCACCCACCAGCTTGCACAGAACCATTCCCAATTGTTCAACCTACCAGTCTGCATACCATCCATCACAGCTGCACAACACACCAAAGTTTATACAGAAAATGCTCTACTTCCCCAGCTGACAGAAAAAGAGCCATTTCTTGTCTCAGCTCCAGCCAAGGTACATGATGGGAAAGGCTGGGTTAAAGGCTCAGGAAGACTCAAAAAGCTGCAGACCAATGAGAAAGAAGAAAAAGAGGACAATCCTCTCTGAAACCCCTATCTCTAAAGCCCCCTGTCATTAAATCCTAGGAGGAGGCTAAGGTCTCTTAAACACCTGCACTGAACTGAGGCTTAATGCCCACTATATGGACAAGAAAACTGTGACATTTGTTGTTTCAGCTAGAATCCACTACATGCAGCATATGCCAGGGACTCCGCATATATATCCTAATTCATCCTCTCAATACCCCTGTGAGGTAAGGAAAAGTTTCAACTTCAAAAGATGAGAAAGCTAAGGCTCAGAAACATTAGATAACGCACCTAAAGTCACAATGCTAGTAATAAGCAGGGCCAGTATTCAATAATGATATAATAGTATGAGATAGATGGGTAGGTGAGTGGATGGGTGGATGAATGGATGGATGGATGGATGGATGGATGGATGGATGGATGGATGGATGGATGGATGGATGGATGGATGGATGCAGGGATCGATGTAGGGATAGATAGATGATTGGAAGACACCTGGCCCAGACAGGCCCAGTCCTGCAACCTCTCCAGAAGAAAATCATCAAACATATACCTTATTTGCTTCTCCCAAGTCCCTCCAACACTTGACCCCACAGAAACATAGTGTCAAGCTCACCTCCCTCTGCAGGGACCTTGTCCTTAGACTACAATGGAGCACCTGACCCCAAACAAGCTGAAGAGAAATTTTTGCAATTCCAAAACTACAAGGGAAAAAAAAGAGAAAAAGGAGCCTCTTCTTTCTGCTCCAAGGCAAAGACTCCTGTTTAAACTCTCTTCTTCAGCAGAGACCATACATCCCTATTGGAGGTCAGCAAGGGCCATAGAGACATACAAAAGATGGCCCCTATTTGTTGGGCAGTTCATAAAAAGAAGCTCCCAGCTTTGAAAAGCCCTGCCCTGCCCTGCCCTGCCCTACTTCTCCTCCCTGATGGGTCCAGCCTTACAGCTATGATGAGAGCAAGACAGAAATAGGTAGCCCTTTGTTCTATCTGGTGGGGAGGTGGCAGGGGGTTAGAGCAGAAAGTGGGTAGGGTGGAGTAAGTATGGAAAATGAAGTGTTAAGTAGCATATTACTACTTCTGGAACATTTAATACCTAGGACTTCTGGATTTCCCTCTGAAAATTATCAACATGAACAGACTAGGGTTGCTCCCTGAGTCCTAAAGGCTCACCAACCTGCTTGAAGCTGGGGAAGGACCAAAAACTCCCCTTCTGTGTCTCAGGATTATGAAGCCAGGAGCTTGGAGACCTTATTGAGTTCTTACAGACAGGAGGAAATCTAGCACTTGGGCACTGGATTCTTTCATTGTCAAAGTTCCAAAAATCTCTACCCTGGTTGTCAAGAGAACACCTTGATGTCTGTAAATTCAATATATAACCTTTAGCAGCCCATTAAGACAGGGGTCTGCCAAGATATCACAGGGTCCCAATTCCTAGCAATTAGGCTTGTGTTCAAGGGAAGAGCATGGGGGAGTTATGTTTGGGAGCAGGGAAAAGCCATTCCTTTCCTCAATGCCTCACCCTGAGATCACTTAGCTGGCATACTCTCCCAAGTCAGGATCAGTCTGTTTTTTCTTTCTGTTTTTACTATGTGACCTAGAAGAGTAGCCTAGCCATTCCTGTCTTCGTTCCCTTTCCTGTCAAATGGGAGTGCCATAATGCCAAGCTTATTGTGAGGATGGGGAGATAATAGACAGAGAAGATGGACACTGTCATACAGTGGTCAGCCAGCACATCTCACTGGCCTGCCTTTCTGCCACTTGCTCATTGTGGGGTTTTAGAATGGTTCCATCACCTAATGTCTTCTTTGGGAAAAAAAAAAAAAACTTGATTTGTTACATTGAGATCTAAGATGAAGAAATTGAGGATTAAAAATACAAAGTCATGTGCTAAAGGTCAAGCAGGGATTAACTGGACAGAGATCTAACTTCAACTTCTAGGTCTACCTATTCCAGTCCATCCTAGCAATCTCCATATGGTGACTTTCTGAGGATGGAGGGAGTGATTTCCTGCCCAGTAGCCTATATACCACATTTCTCAATTGTGCCAACTCTCTGTCCCTTCCTTCTGGGCACTGTCATTTTGAAGCAAAATATTGGCTCTGGGGGGAGAAATGAAAAAGAAAAATCACAGAGGCCAGCATCCATTTTCCAGAAGCCTCATCCACAACAACCTCCATAAATTCTATAAAACAAGGAACACCTGCACGTGCCTGTCCCCATGGCATGAGACAATGACCTGGGAATCCAAACCTGTGATGTCTGAGGAGGAGGAGGCAGTTCCCATGTGGAGCCTAACCTCTGCCTGTTGAAAACTTTCAGATCCCATTAGTTCAAAGACCCTCCCTACTCCCAGGCACCAAACTCATTTATGGCCCTTCTTCATTAACCTGCCCTCCCAGGGAACATCCAGGCATAGGAGCTGAAATGGGAATGATTTAACCCTTTTCAATTAATCATCAGTTCTAAAGATAAAGTTTAGGGTGTGGATTAGTCACAGAGACTGGATTAGTCAGACTTTTGTTGGAAAGGCCTAGAGAGAAGGCATGGGTCTGCGTGAATGGGTCCCTGCTTTCCCTAAAGATTACTCAGCCTCTCAGGGTACACATCTTAACGAGCAGCAGAGCCTGACAAGGGACAAGGCTGGTTCTCTGAAGATTGTCCTTTTCCCAGTTTTGTTCCCCTTCAGTGACTTTTCTTAATCATTTATCCACATGGCATCCCACCCTCTCCCTAGCAGCCCAACATTTCCCAGAGGCAGGCAAGTCACTCAACCTCTCTGAGTGTCAGCTCCCTATCAGTAGAATAGGGACAACAGGACTTGTCCCTCAGTCTGACAAGGTTGCTAGAAGATGAAATAAATCACTGGGAGAGAAAGCCTACAGATGAAGATGCACATATTACAGTTTCCATTTTTTTCCTTTGCCTACGTATAGGAAGAGGGATCTTCACCCACACAGAGAAGGGTTTAGTGCCACTTAATAAGACAATCAGAGCTGGCCATTAAATTGTTCAGTGTCATCAACCAGGTTGGCCTTGTCTCTCTCCCAAGTGTTACTATAGGTAGAAGTAAAGCTTGGGAGAAGGTGCACCAACAAATAAAATGTGGGCAGCAATTCTGGGCTGGTCTCATAACTCTATCACTTACCAGCTGAGTTTCCTCAAACAACACAACCTCTCTAAGGCTCAGTCTATTTATCTGTCAAATAGGAATAAAATTGTAATTGCTTCAGCCAGCAAAACAGTTCAGTTGAACAGAGCACTGCTTTACCATGTGTGAGAAGCAGATTCAAATCCAGCTCCCACCACATTGAAGGAAGTTTTGATGCTGCAATTTCTCCACATCCCCCCCCCCCCCCCGCCTCACTGTCCCTTTATCTCACTCTTTCTATCTGGGGGGAGGGGGGTCAGCCTGAAGCAATGAAGCCCTGGAGATGACCAAAAAAATGCAATTACTTTTACTCAGATGATGTGAGAATTAATTAAGATTAATTTACTTCTTCGATTCAATACTGTATGTGAAGCTCTAGCCAGGGCAACTGGCAAGAAAATTAAATAAAAGGCATTTAGATTGAAAAGGAAGAAGTCAAACTATCACTGTTGTCAGATGAGATGACATATGTGGAGAACTAAGAATCCACAATTAAAAAAAAAAAAAGATTTGAATGACTATCCACGTTCATCAAGGTTGTAGGCTAAAATATCAATATATAAAAATCAATTGAATTTCCATACACTTTCTATTAGCAAGTCCAAAAATAAAATTCAGAGTGTGATTCCATGCTTATATCATCAAAAGGACAAAATACTTAAAATAAAGTTAAGGGAAAAAGTACAAACGCATAAACTACAAGATATTGCTAAAAGAAATTAAAGATCTAAATGAGTAGAAAGACATCCCATGCTCAGGGATTATAAGACTTAATATTATCAAGATAACAGTAATATACAAATTGATCTATGAAGTCAACACAGTATCAGAATTTCAACTTGCTTATCTACAGAAATTAGCAAGATGATCACAAAATTTATATGTAATAAAAGGGATCCAGAGTAGTTAGACCAATCTTGAAAAAGAGTAAAGTCAGAGGCCTCACATTTCCTTATTTCAAAATGTACTGAACCTCTAGGGTGAGGCTCACTTTCCTGCATGCATCTCTCAATTCATATCAAATGATACTGCATCTGCTGACCACAACCTAATCAATGCAAGGAGTATCACCTCGGCATGCTTCACTTCAGACTGTTTCCAGAGACACCAGTTGTGGAATGTCAGCCCTTCAGCCTCATTACTTGGCCACCAGGTTCCAAATGCTACTGTGATGCCAACCAGACTTCCCTAGGCAGATGACCCCACCAATGTGTCTTGGACCCCTGATTCCCCAGAACCCCACCTCACTAGGGAGAGAGAGAGGCTGGGAGTATGGATTGACCTGTCAACACCCATGTTCAGTGGGGAAGCAATTACAAAAGCCAGACCATCCATAATGCACCCCATAATGTCCCTTGGCCCATATACCCAGAGGGTTAAAGAATAGGAAAGTTATCAGGGAAAGGGATGGGGTACGGAGTTCTGGTGGTGGGAATTCTGTGGAGTTGTACCCCTCTTATCCTATGATTTCTGTCAGTGTTTCCTTTTCTTAATATTTATTTATATTTATTTTACCCTTTTTGTTGCCCTTGTTTTCTATTGTTGTAGTTATTATTGTTGTTGATGTCGTTGTTGTTAGATAGGACAGAGAGAAATGGAGAGCGGAGGGAAAGACAGTGAGGGAAAGACACCTGCAGACCTGCTTCACCACCTGTGAAGTGACTCCCCTGCAGGTGGGGAGTCAGAGGCTTGAACCGGGATCCTTACACTGGTCCTTGGTCCTTGCACTTTGTGCCACATGCACTTAACCCGCTGCACTACCACTGACTCCCAATGTTTCCTTTTTATTTATTTATTTAAGAAAGGAGACATTAAAAAAATTATAGGATGGGGGGTACAACTCCACACAATTCCCACCACCCAATCTCCATATCCCATCCCCACCCCAATAGCTTTCCCACTCTCTATCCCTCTAGGAGCATGGACCCAGGGTCGTTGAGGGTTGCAGAAGGTGGGAGGTCTGGCTTCTGTAATTGCTTCCCCGCTGAACATGGGCGTTGACTGGTCGATCCATACTCCCAGTCTGTCTCTCTCTTTCCCTAGTAGGGTAGCTGAGCTTTCCCTAGCTGGGGAAGCTGAGCTCCAGGACGCATTGGTGGGGTCTTCAGTCCAGGAAAGCCTGGCTGGCATCCTGATGGCATCTGGAACCTGGGGGCTGAAAAGAGAGTTAACATACAAAGCCAAACAAATTGTTGAAGAATCATGGACCCAAAGGTTGGAATAGTAGAGATGAAGTGTTGGGGGGTACTCACTGCAAACTCTAGTGTACTACTGCTTTCAGGTATATAATTGCCCTGATTTATGGATACGTGTGAACATATGCTCTATCTCCTGGAACCTGGTCTATATCTAGGTTTTGGGACTTTGTTAGGAAGTGAACCACCTGGGATGGAATTAGAGAATACTATGAAAGGAAAGGTCTCACCCAAGTGATGAAGCTGAAGGGTTGTCGTTCCACAGCTGAAGTCTCTGGACACAGTCTGAAGTGAAGCGTGCTGGGGTGGCACTCGTTGTGTTGATTAGGTTGCAATCAGCGGATGCAATATTATTTGATAAGAATTGGGAGAAGCATATGGGAAAGTGGGCCCTACCCTAGGGTCCCAGGACTGGGGGAAGTTTAGGCTCTATAGTGGAAATGTGAGGTTCCTGCTGTCTTAGGGTTCAAGAAGACAATGGATAGTTACTGTTATCATCACATTATTTGGTAATTGGGTTAACTTTGAAAAGTCCCTTTGTTAGACATACAATCAATTCTCCCCCCCCCATATTAATTAAATAGTGATTTATATGACTACAATGTTTCCTTTTTATAAATAATTTTTTTAAAAAAAGCTATACTAAAAAAGGCAGTGTAGTACTGGAATTAAGATAGATACATCATTCAATGGAATACAATGGAAAGCTCAAAAATAAGTCCTCATACTTATGGTCAATTGATTTTCTACAAGGATATCAAGACCATTCAATGGGGACACAACTGTTCTTTTAACAAATGATAATGTGACAAATGGGTATTCACAGGCAAAAGAATGTAGTTGGACTCCTACCTCAAATCATGTATATAAATTAACTCATGATGGATCAAAGGTCTAAATGAAGGGCTAGAACCATACAACTCTTAAAAGAAGGCAGGGATAAATCTATGTAAAGTTGTGTTTAGCAGTGGTGCATTATGTATAGCACCAAAAGCATAAGTAACTTGGATCTCATCAAAATTTTATACGTTGAAGAACACCATCAAGCAAACAAAAAATAAAAAGTTTGCAAGTCCTAGATACAAGAGAGTTATATCTAGAATACATAAATAACACTTTAAGAACTTAATAATAAAAAGACAATAGCATTTAAATGAGTAAATAATATAAATTGGCATTTCTCCAAAGAAAAAAAGCAAATGAAAAATATACTAATGGAAAATGCCCAAAAATCACTAGTGACCAAATAAATGCAAATCAAAATCACAATGAGGTCATCTTATACCCGATAGAATGACTATAATCAAAGACAGATAATACTGGTGAGGATGGGGAGAAATTAGAACTCTCACACACAGCTGGTGGGAAAGCAAAGTAGCACAGCAAAAAAGTCTGGTAGTTCCTCAAGATATTATACTTGGACCTACCATATGAACCAGCAAATCTACTCTTAGACAAAAGAAATTAAGTTATATTCTACAAAAAAAAAAAAAAATAGTGCATAAATGTCCATAACAGTATTATTTATGAAAGCTAAAAGGCAGAGACAACCCAAATATCCATCAACTGATGAAAGGATAACAAAATATGATAGATCTACAGTAGAATACCATCTATCAATTAAAAAAAAAAAACAGTCCTGCCTGAAGCTCCAAAGTCACAGGTTCAATCCCCTGCACCAACATTAAGCCAGAGCTGAGCAGTGCTCTGGTTAAAAAAAATTTTTTTTAATTTAAAAATTAGAAATAACTACAACAATTAAAAAAAAGGGAAGAAATAAATATTAAAAAATAAATAAATAAACGTGGTCTGGGAGATGGCACAGTGGAGAAAGCATCTGACTCTCAAGCATGAGGTCCTGAGTTCAATCCCTGGCAGCACATGTGCCAGGGTGATGCCTGGTTCTTTCTCTCTCCTCCTATGTTTCTCATTAATAAATAAACAAAGTCTTAAAAAAAAAAAAAACAGTCCTGGCACATGCCACAGCATGGATGAATCTTGGAAACATACTAAGGAAAAGAAGCCCCATATTCTTTTTAAATGTTATTAATTAATTAAAATTTCTTTTTATAGATACAGAAAGAAATTGAGAAAGGGGAAAAGGAAAGAAGAAGAAAGATGCCTGCAGCACTGCTCTATCACTTGTGAAGCTTTCCCCCTGTAGGTTGGGACCAGGAGGGTGAATTCAGGTCCTGTGCATGGTGACATGTGCACTCAACATGATCCACCACCACCCAGCCCAAGACCACATATTCTATAATTCCATTTATATGAATTTCCAGAATCAGATAATTTACAGAGGTGAGAAAAGTAGAGTGACACCTAAGGATGAAGATACTGGGGAGAGAGAGTTAAGAGAGTTTCTTTTGGGAGATTATGAAAATATTCCCAAAATAGTTTATATAATAGTCACACAACCCAGTGTTTATACTAAACCCACTGAATTATATATTTTAATGGGTGACTTGTATACTGAATGAATTGCAGCTAGTCTTCACTTAGCAACCTACTTGACTATGGAGTTACAACCAGCTCTCTGAAAAGTGGGTATTGTGGGCATATACCAGAACTTTGATCGTGGGAAATGGCAGGACAGGAGCTTAACTTCAGGCTTCTCTTCTTGCATCCCCTCTCTCAGTTTCAGTCTAATTCCCACAGCCAGTCAGTATACACTATGTCAACATTTTTAATCTACATATTTATACTTTACTGCATACCCCACGGTACAACTTATTTCTTCTATTTTTATTACAGTACAATATACAATACACCACTGAATAAACTTTTAAAAAATATCTTAAATGTTATAAATAATGCAAAAGTGACATTAAACTATCTAAAAATGGTTGCCAACCCTCTACCAGTACAGTACATTGTGCCCAAAATACCAATAAGGTTCAATAAATTCTTATCTGTTGACTAATTTATTTCTCAACTGGGTTTCACGAATGGAACTTGTTCACTAAATGAGGACTACCTACATATCACAGTAAAATCGTTACCAAAAAAAAAAAAAAAAATCATGAGGTTGGGGGAGATAACAGTATGATAATGTTATGCAAAAAGACTCTCAAGCCTGAGACTCCAAAGTCCCAGGTTAAATCTTCCACACCATCATAAGCTAGAGCTGAGCTGTGCTCTTATTTTTCTCTGTATCTTTCTCTCATTAAAATAAAATTTTTTAAATCATAGGCTGGGGAGACAGTATAATGGTTATATAAAAGCCTTTCATGCATGAGGCTTCAAAGTCCCAGGTTCAATCCCCAGCACCATAAACCAGAGCTAAGCAATGCTCTAGGCTCTCTCCCCCCTCCTCTCTCTCTCTCTCTCACACACACACACATTAATAAAATACATTTTTAAGAAATAATCATGGGGGAATCGGGCAGTAGCATAGCAGGTTAAGCGCAGGTGGCGCAAAGCACAAGGGCCAGCATAAGGATCCCGGTTCCAGCACCCACCCCCGCCCTCTCCCCACCTGCAGGGGAATCACTTCACAGGTAGTGAAGCAGGTCTGCAGATGTCTATCTTTCTCTCCCCCCCTGTCTTCCCCTCCTTTCTCCATTTCTCTCTGTCCTATCTAACAATGACGACATCAATAACAACAAAAATAATAAGTACAACAACCAGGGCAACAAAAAGTGAAAATAAATAAATAAATATATATATTTTAAAAAAAGAAATAATCATGGAATGGGGAGACAGCATAATGGTTATGCAAGAAGACTTTCACGCTTGAGGCTCTGAGGTCCCAGATTCAATGCCCAGCACTACCATAAGCCAGACCTGAGCAGTGTCCTGTTCTCTTTCATAAAATAAAATTAAAGTAGGGCACCAAAGTAAAAACTCTGGGTGGAGGGTGAGCATGGATGTTCAGCTTCATGGGGCAAGGGATTGGGGGGTGGGAAGGAGGAATGGGATGGGACACAGTCTTATGGTGGTGGGAATGGTGTTTATGTATACTATTAATTTGTAGTTATATAAATCACTAAGTAATATGAGAGGGGAAAAACTAATTGAATATCTCAAACTGTTTAAAGCACAGACTGAGTCTTTTTAATACATAGGCTGAGTCTTTGATATGTTGACTCTTAAAAGCTTAGTTTAGGGAGAACAAAAGCAATAAGTGGCATAGCTATACACAAATAATGTCAAATGACAAATTATGGTGATGGTGTATATAATACAGCAAATCCTAACAAAGGGATTTTTCAAAGTTAACCCAATTGCCAAACAATGTGATTATTGAAATAACTATCTATTTATTGTCTTCTGAAACCTTAAGACAACAGGAATCTCCCACTTCCTCTACAGAGCCTACGTTTCTCCCAATCCTGTAACCTCTGGGGTGGGGCTCACTTCCGTGCATGTTTCTCTCAAGTCACACCAAATGATATTGCATCCGCTAATTCCAACCTAATCAATGCAACGAGTACCATCTCAGCATGTTTCACCTCAGACTGTGTACAGAGACGTCAGGCATGGAAACAACCCTTCACCCTCATCACTCGGGTGAGACCTTTCTTTTCATAGGATTCTCTAATTCCATTCCAGGAGGTTCACTTCCTAACATAGTCCCAAAACCTAGATTTTGGCCAGGTCCTGTTAGATAGAGCATATGTTCACACGTATCTATAAAGGGCAAAATATATACCTGAAAGCAAAATTACACAATAGTCTGTAGTGTGTCAGTATCAAGTTCATAATGAAATAGCGTCCACTTAGACTTAGATACCCTCCTCACCTACTTCCTATTACAGTTCTCTCACTCACTCCAAAGCTAACCTTATCAAAGCAAGGACTGCAAAAGTTGAATAAGGGCAAGAGATTAGCATACTTTAACGATGACTCTTTACTCACTATCAGCCCATTCCACCAGCTGGGGCCCTAATCGGGGAATCCTTAGATTCCCAAACAGACTTGATGGGCCTAGAACTCGAATAAATCCCTCTCTCCATTGTTATCGGTCATTTCTATCAGGAACAACAAAATAGACCCCTTTGTGGGCCCCCCATAGGACCTTGCCCTCAACTTGTATCAACAATGGTAGAGAATATTCCATCCTCTGAAGGGAGGATGGACAACATACTCTATGCTACACCTGAGGAAGATGGGTCGATACTGGGACAGCATGAGTTCCTACTCATAACCACAGAATGTGAGCTCAGATCTAGAGGGATGCAGAGGTTACACAGGCTCCTAAGCTAATTATGGGCCCCAAATCACATCAAATTGATGGGGTTTACAGTCAACAATATTTATACCCCTTTCCCATATTAGGGAGCTACTCTCTTCCCTGATCCAGCTTTCTGGTCCTTTTCCCAGTCATGACATAATCTCCCCAGACAATAACTTGGATCCACCTGCATATCAGATTTCAGGCTCAGGCAAAAAAACAAAAACAAAACACTAGTATAGCTACAGACCCTTTGAAATATAACTAAAATATGTCTACTAGCTATCTACAAAATGGAGGACCCCCCCAATACTTCATCTGTACTATTCCAGCCTTTAGGCCCATGATTGTTCAACAATTTGTTTGGCTTTGTATGTTAACTCTCCTTTCAGCCACCAGGTTCCAGATGCTAGCAGGATGCAACCAGACTTCCCTGGACAGACAACCCCACCAGTGTGCCTTGGAGCTCCGCTTCCCCAGAGCCATTCCTCACTAGGGAAAGAGAGAGACAGGCTGGGAGTATGGATTGACCTGTCAACACCCATGTTCAGCAGGGAAGCAATTACAGAAGCCAGACCTTCAACCTTCTGTATCCCACAATGACCCTGGGTCCATACTCCCAAAGGGTTAAAGAACAGAAAAGCTATCAGGAGAGAAGATGGGATATGGAGGTCTGGTGGTGGGAACTGTGCAAAGTTGTACCCCTCTTATCCTATGGTTTTGTCAATGTTTCCTTTTTATAAATAAAAAAAGTTTTTAAATTAAAATAAAACAAAATATATATTAAAAAAAGAATCATGTACTCCTTTCACAAAGAAGGAGTGATAGCATACCTACTACAGCCATAGGCCATATAACATTTGGTCAGTGACATATGACTTATACAGTAGTAGTTCCTACATAGAGTCTAGGTGTGTAGTAGGTTGTACCATCTAGGTTTGTATGATTCTATGATGTCTGTACAATGATAAAATGGCCAGGAGGGGATTATAGGGGACTCAGAGTAGACAGAGCCTCAGTTTTATGAGATGAAAAGTCTTAGAGGTGGATGATAGTGATGGCTGTACTACAGTATGCACACCCCTAGTGCCCCCTTGACTACACACTCAGAAATGGATTACACTGTGATAAATTTTATGCTATATGTACTTTGCCACTATTAAAAATTATCAAAAGAGGACTAGGAGAAAGCTTGCCTAGTAGAGCACATACTTTTCTATGTTCTAGCTCTGACACCACATAGGAGTGCCATGACAAAAAGACAAGATCCACAGATGGCAGAGCAATGTTGTGGGTGTGTGTGGGTGTGGGTGTGGGTGTGGTGTGTGTGTGTGTGTGTGTGTGTGTGTGTGTGTGTGTGTATTTGTGGTGTGATGTAAAAGAATTTAAAAAATTTAAAGCCAAGAACAGTAGAATAAGTTATGTGTAAGATACTACAAAAATAATTTAAAAAAAAAAAAAGAATCACACTGGCTATATATTGGCCTGAGATAGTAAGAAGGCCAGGGCAGTAAAGATGAGTTATTAGTACATTTATCATCTATTTCTAGCATATGACAGGTGGTACTTCCCCAATCTCCAGAGTTTGTTCACAGCACCTCAGCAAGTGACAACGCCGTACACCAGCAGGTCCAGTGGAGTCAGTGGGAGATAAAGGGGCTGCAGTGAGCCAGAAGCAGCCTCCATGAAGGTGGCAGGAAAATATCAGGAAAACTGTGGTGTCCCAGAAGCCAGGTGAACAGATCTGGAGAGAAAGGACCATTCATGCCAGGTGTTCTTGATGGGTCAAGGGACATAAGATATGACCACAGTATCAACCACAGGCAGGTCACTGAGGCCTTGACAAGGGGAATGCCCAAACCTGAAAGATTTCAACAGAAACTGCTAGAGATATGGCCCCCTCTACTAAGGCACCTATTATACCCCTTGGCACTGTCATGTGCCCTCTGCTGCATAGAGATGGCAGCTCCAGTGTTTTATGACCAGGTTCCCAAAAGGACCTGATTTGTTAGTACTATGCTGGGGTGGAGGTGGGAGTCACGGGGGAGGGAAGGCTGCTGGGCTAAAGTCTTAGCCACATACACAGACCCTGCACATACAGACCCTGCCTGGTGCAGCCCAAGATGGCTGGGCACATGGTATCACAGAACTGCAGGGCCTCTCATGATGCCTGGCTATAGGCTGTGCTCCTTTATCACAGCTTTCCACTGGCACACAAAGCCCAGGACATTAACCCTGGGGTGCACCCACCAACCAAATAAAGAGAAATATTTTATAAAATTGTAATACTGCACAAAGTTGCTAAGCATATATATAAGGCTAATGCCGCTGTTATATTAAAAATACTAAATTCATTTATGTACATTCTGTTTAAATTGCCAGGGCAACTTGCCGCTCCTGATTAAAAATTCTGCACAGGGTGTACAGTATAGGTCAATTATGAAACAGAATGTAAGTGATCCTAACAGTGCTGGTAACATGCAGAAACAAACAAAAGTATGTAAAGTAAAAATTCTCTTTCTGAAAAAGAGAAGGTATAAGGGGTATCAGGCACAGAGGCAGGTACAGAAGCAGGCATGTGTGTGTCATGTGGAGCCACCAGGTCCTGGAGTTCAACCTGAGATAGCCACATCCTGCATATAGCTCCAGCAAGATCCTCTCAGCCATCCATCACTGTAAGCTTCCTCTCATTTTCAGGCTCTTGGTGCAGATAGGGAAGGCTTCCCTGCAAGCAAGAAGGGCCTGTGTGATGTGTGTGAAAGGGAGCTGAGAGAAAAGGTAGAGAAGGAAGGATCCCACAGGGTAGGGGCTAAGCAGATGCCCTGCAGCAGTCTAAGAGGCCAGGAGGCTGTCCCAGGAGGCAGAGGAATCTACTTCCCTGGCCTGAGGGACACTGTGTCCTAAGCCGGGCTGTAAGCAGTGTCTAGGTCCCAATGCCTGTCCACACATACCATCCTGGTGATTTCCTTCTATGGGAAAGCAATCGTGTTTATTTCCTTTTCTACATTCTGGACTGAGGCCATATGATAATCATAAAAGGCACAACTCATAATGAGTTCTAAGTTGTCTGCATACTCTGTGGTTTTGGAATGAAACATAAAATGCTTAATAAAAATCAATGTGGGTAGGAAAGTCATCAGCTTCATTTGAAAATATAAAGTTAGTATTCATTTATTTGCCCATAGTCAGTCTGATGAGCTGGTGATGAAGAATCCATCTCAGTCTCTGACATAATCCATATGGCCTGTATCTGCCTCTCAGTCCCAGTTCCACAGGTTCTGGTAATTGTGGATGGTGGTTAGGGACTTGGTGAAACTGAGGGCCCTGGTGCCACATGTGTACTGGACTCAATAAGTATAATATGATATAATGAGTGCTGAGTCACTCTCAAGTGGTTCAAATCAGGTGGGCCCAATGCTTGTGGGAAGCTGGTGTGACGCCAAGGTCCTACTATAATTGTGAGCTGGGGCATCAGGGAGAATATCTCTCTCAATCTCTCTCTCTCTCTCTCACACACACACACACACACACACACACACACACACACACACACACACACACACCTATCCTGGAGGCTGCAAACCTATTGTCAGTCTTCCCTATAGTAAGGCATCAAACCAAAGGCCTCTGATAGGCTAGGAAAGGTGAGGCTGTGCCACCAGGCCAGGTTAGAGTCAGAGTACAGGTCATGTGCTGCAACCCTATTGCCTCTGACTTAGTGTCAGCATCAAGACAAGGATGCATGGTGCAGGGCTCAGGCCCTGACTTCAAGTCTGAGCTCAGTCCCTTACCTGAACTTCATTTCTGTCTTAGTCAAATCTTAAATTTGACTTAGTCAAATATTAAATTGACACATAGTAAGTGGTATTAGAAATGCTACATTGTAGGTGGTGGTTAAGTTGAACAGTGATGATAATGGTGATGATGGTAAAGATGCTAGAGGTGGTTGTGATGGGAACAATGATGAAGGTGGAGATGGCAATGACAGCAATTGTGGTGATGATGATGGAGCCCTTGCTCTGGTTTACGGACAAAATCTGATCAATACTCAGAAAGCTCAGTGGCTAAGAGCTCTGCTCACAGCCCAAATCCATAAGCCAAAGCTCTCCTTCCTCCCCCAAGCCTTGGTCCTGCAGGCTCAGCAGACACAATCTTATATCCTTATCCATCAAAGAGAAGGTCAGAGGAAGTGAGCCCCTCCCTGTGCCAGATCACATTCATAGAAACCTCATCCTGCTCCTGCCCCCATGGCAGGCAGGCACCTGCCTCCGGCCACCAGCCACCAACCACCATGGGAAACAGCACCAGCTCTCCCTGTGTCCCCACTGCTAAGCCACTTATTAAATTTTACTTTCAGTGGAAATTCCTTCTCTTTTTGCTAAATCCCACCATACACAAAACATTGAGTGGCTTCTCCTGATAAGATACAGTAGGAAAATTGCCACATTAGATACTATTTATTATCATGACTATTTGGTTGAAAACCACAGTCTCTGCCTAGGACTCATGGACACCCAACAGCAGTGCCAGCACCCCACTCGCAAACTTCACCCTACAGAAACTTAGGCATCCCACCCAAGTCAGAAAGGTTGCTCTGCTTCAGGCTTCATCTCCCAGAGTTTAAACAGATGACAAAAAAAAAAAAAAAAAAAAAAGAGTCAGCAAGTCTGTGGGGTCATGCTCTGTAGGGCTCAGGCTAACCACCCCAAATGGTTGGGGTCCCATTCTTATGACAGCCAAATGATAAAAATACAGGGTGGGGGCCCAAGAAGGGAGGGCTATTTCCTGGGAGTCAGAAGGCCCAGGTTCCATTTTCAGGCCTCCAGTCCTCCGGTCTGAATACAGTGGGGTCCCCATCTGGTGAAGGAGAGAGTTCAGCCAGGAGGCCTCTGGGATGCCACTAACAGTGAAATACCCACTACAGAAGAAAAGTAAGCTCCTGCCGTTGACTGGCACTTTACAATCCAGGAAGGAGAAATTATTTATTTCAGCTCAGAAAGGCCACAGAAAAGTTTACTTCTTGTAAATATTTTCTTTACAAAAGCCAAATCCCAGAGCTGATATGATGTGGGGTGGATTAGACAATTAAAGCAGACACACAGAATACAAACCTGCATTTGTTCAGCTGGGGTGAAAGGAGATGGCCATTCCCTCCCTCCCTCAAGTCAATTTACTCAGAGAGAGCAGCCTTCGCCCCAGATAAGCATATTGACTTTAAAATACAGCATGTGCCAACAGCTGCAGCCCTGCGACTGGAGCAGACAGAGATGTGGCATGGAATGAAAATTAAATATATTTTCATCATCCGTCATTTTTTTGCTGCAGGTGCCACAGTAATACGTCTGGACTAGCCTCTTTTGTCAGCTGGCAGTGAACACATTTGAACGTGAAATCTCCTGGGAGGAATTAAGAGTCAGTTGGCCTTGTAAAGGAGAAAGGGTTTTGCTTCCAAACTGCCAAGTGGGGAGCTCACAGCTGATTGGTTTCATAATACTTTATTATTTGACAATATATATGCCTCAGGTTGTATTTCATAATACCATACCTACAGGATAACCCATACTCCAGGAGATTTGTCCTCAAATTCTAGAATAAAAACTTATTTGGGGATATTTTTGTCACTATTTCTTTTTATGAATCCCAAATTCAGTGTATTATTGACTAGGTACATTCCAATATTTTAAAACTTTCCCTCCATTCTTTAAATTCCCCCCAATAGTCTTTTTTCCCCCTTCATAACACATTCCAGGGAAATCTGTTGCCTTTTTGTCTCTAGTCTGAGTTAAGTGCTTTCGATTGGCCTAAGGAGTGTGGTTGACTTTTTATTTTGACAGTTTAACAGCTCCTTCTCCCCAGAGACTGCCTCCAGTGAGCAGTCCTTGGAAAAACCCACTGACATGGCACAATGGAGCTCCTCTCCAACAGTACAACCCCTGCCAAAGAGCTCCTGTGAAAAGTGAGATGAGGGAGGGGATGAGGGGAAACAAGGGAGGTGGTGTTGGCTATGGCAACATGGGCATCAGCTCTAGGGTCTCAGGTGTGCCATGAACTCAAATTACCTGAAAGAAGGTGAGGGGCCCACAGCACACATTACAATCAGAAACAGACAAGGCCACAGAGCAATTATTTCCCCCTTCCTTAAAGGAAAGCCTGCCTGTTGGTTACTTGCAGGTTCACCTGTGGCTCCACACAGGGTTGGCACAGGTTCCCACCTGAGGAGACTGTAATGAGTTTGGACAGGTTAAAGAATAAGGACCCTCAGGGGCTGGGTGGCGGTGCACTTGATTAAGTTCATTAAGTGCACATGTCACAATGAGCAAGGATCCAGGTTCAAGCCTCTGCTCCCCACCTGCAAGGGGGAAGTTTTGTGAGTAGTGAAGCAGTGTTGCAGGCGTGCCTCTCTCTCAATCTCTCTCTCTCTCTCAATCTCTCTCTCTCTCCTCTCAATTTCTGGCTGTGTCTATCCAGTAAATTAAAGAAGGAGAAGAAGGGGCAGAGGGTAGATAGCATAATGGTTATGCAAAAAGACTCCCATGCCTGAGGCTTCAAGCCCCAGGTTCAATCCCCCCACACACACACACGCACATACACCACCATAAGCCAGAGCTGAACAGTGCTCTGGTAAAAAAAAAAAAAAAAGAAAGAGAAAGAAAGAAAGAAAGAAAGAAAGAAAGAAAGAAAGAAAGAAAGAAAGAAAGAGAAAGAAAGAGAAAGAAAGAAAGAAAGAAAGAAAGAAAGAAAGAAAGAAAGGAGAAGAGGAAGAAGGAAGAACCCTCAAGTATATTTTCCCCAAAGGAAGAGCAGTTTCTTTGTCAAGCCCTGACCCAAGACCACCCATAATAGTAACTTTTATTCCTCAGCTCAGAAAAAAAAAAAAAAATTAAATCTCATCCTGATACCCTAAAGTCAATGTAAAGTATCTCTGAAAATACTTTATAAAAAAAAATGAATATCTGCTCCTTTTACAGGCACTTTCTGATTCAGGCATTCATTTGGCCCAACAGACACTAGGTGTGATGGAAAGACAGGTGACAACTCCAAAAGAGAGGACCCACAGAGAATACAATGTGAGGCTCAGTTCCAATCAAAATCCCAGCAGGCTTTGTTTTAGAAACCAAGGAGCCAATTCTAAATTCCATGTAGAAATGCAAAAGATCTACAGTAACCAGGACAATCTGAAAGAGAAAAATAAAATTTCAGAACTAACACTTCTTTGATCCAAAGAGTTTTCAGGACTGGTTATAAAGCTACAATTGACAAAACAGTGTGGTATTGGCATAAAGATAGATAACTAGATGAATGAAGCAGAAGAAAATCCAGAAATAGACCCTCATCTCTATCTGTAAGCAAATGATTGGTTTAAACAAAAAAGCAAAAGGCAATTTGGTAAAGAGAAGGCTTTTCAACAAATAGTATTGGGGAAAAGGAAATCTCCATGAAAAAAAAAAATGGGGAGGGGAGGAAGGGAGGGGCAACAGTACAATGGTTCAGTCTTACCAGAACCACCTGAGTTTTCTTGACCAGAATGTTCTGGTCAAGAAAAAAATGCAAAATTAAAAAATGAATCTCACCCCATTATCTATCATATACAAATTTTAACTCAAAATGAATTATATATTTAAAATTAAAATCTATAAAACTTTGAGAACAAAACACAGGGGAGATATTCGTGATGTTGAATTCAACAAAGATTGCTTACATATGATACCAAAGCACCATCCATAAAAATGAGAAGTCAGTAAATTGGATTTCATCAAAACAAATTTCTGCTCTTCAAAATACAATATTAAGATAATAAAATAAAAGCCACATAATAATATAAAAACTTTATAAATCATAAATCTTTTGGGGACTTAATTTACCCAGTAGAGTTCATATATACCAAATCACACCCAAGGTCCTAGGTTTAAATCCCAGCTACATGGGAGTACCATGGATGGCACTAGGGAGCTCCATGAATGGTGGATGAGTACTGTGCTGTCTCTCCTCTCTCTATGTTCCCTCTCTCTGAAATAAAGAATAAAAAACTGCTCTATAGACCCACATTCACTGATGCTGATCTTAAAAAAAATATTTTACTTATTCATTAATGAGAAAGATATGAGGAAAGAGAAAAAAACAGACATCACTCTGGAACATGTGATGCCAGGGATTGAACTCAGGACCGCATGGTTGAGAAACTAGTGCTTTATCCACTGTACCATCTCCCAAACCAGGGTGTTGATTTTTTTTTTTTTAAATCTTAATTTGCACTATTCCAGCCTTTAGGTTCATGATTGTTCAACAATTTGTTTGGCTTTTTATGTTAAGTCTCTTTTCAACCACCAGGTTCCAGATGCTAGCATGATGACGACCAGACTTCCCTGGACAGACAACCCCAACAATGTGTGCTGCAGCTCCACTTTCCCAGAGCCCCACCCTACTAGGGAAAGAGAGAGGAAGGCTGGGAGTATGGATCGCCCTGTTCAGCTGGGAGTATGTCAACGCCCATGTTCAGCGGGGAAGCAATTACAGAAGCCAGACCTTCCACCTTCTGCATCCCACAATGACGTTAGGCCCATACTCCCAGAGGGTTAAAGAATAGGAAAGCTATCAGGGGAGGGGATGGGATACGGAGATCTGGTGGTGGGAATTGTGTGAAGTTGTACCCCTCTTACCTTATGGTTTTGCCAGTGTTTCCTTTTTATAAATAAAAAGGGAATAGGAAAGCTATCAGGGGAGGGGATGGGATATGGGGTTCTGGTGGTAGGAATTGTGTGGAGTTGTACCCCTCTTATCGTATGGTTTTGTCAGTGTTTCCTTTTTATAAATAAAATAAAAGATAAAAAATAAAATAAATAAAATCATTTATCCTTATGCATATTACATATAAAGCACTCTCAAAATTAAAAAATGTAATAATAATAAGACAAACACTCTGGTTTTTGAAAATGGACAAAAGGCTTGAACATAAAGAAAATAAAGCTATGGAAAACAGGTGCATCATTATTAGATTATTGCACTATTAGAGAAATGCAAATTAAACCACAACCAGATTCCACTACACATCCATTAGCCTAGCTGAAATTTTAAAGCAAATGACCAAGATTTAGTGAGTATATGGAAAACAGGAACTCTAATAAGATGGTGCAACCACCTTGGAAAACAGTGTGACAGACTTTATCACCCAGCCAATCCTTTCCTAGATATTTATCCAATAAGAAAGAAAGCATGGGTCACACAATATAGATAAGTTACAAAGTGAGTATTCTGAACAGAAGAAGGCAGACCAGTGAGAGTGTAGACTATACGATCTCACTTATATAAGATTCTAGAAAATGCAAATAAACCATCTTAATAGAAAGCACTACCTGGGAGGGAGGCAGAACAGGTCTTTATCAAAGAATCACAAAGAGGCCAAGGTTGAGGGAGTGAGGGTATGAGTGTGTTCATTCTCTTTACTTAGTGGCAGTTAACCGCAATCCCACCAATCAGCACATTTTTTACATGTGCGGTTAATCATCTGCCATTAGGCCCCAAATAAGTTGTTTTTAGGAAAAGATACCAGTGTGGACTGTGCTCCAGAAGCTGCATGACATGCAGTACCAGAAGCAAGGAAGAAAAGAAACAAGTCCACAGGAGAAATAGTCATTTGCCCCTAAGGGTAGACAAACTTGTACTAGAAATCAAAGCATCCCTTTCATTCATTAATTCACCCATTCATTCATTTATCACTCATTAAGTAAGTTGCTGTTTGAAGCCTTAAGGGCACAGAAAAGCTATGGCTATCCACCCAGAAGAAAGAACTAGAAGCCCAAGCAGTGAGCATATCCAATGTATCAATCTTGGCCATAAGTGTACACACCAACGTGCAAGTTGGTACATAGCCAGGCTGCCTCCTCAGACATAACTTGAACAAAGAAGACACTTCAATTTCCTCCTCTGTATAGTGAAAGTAATAGCATATCTTCCTCATAGGATTATTGTGACTCAAAATATTACTGTGTGACTTGTAGAACAATTCCTGGCACTTTGTAAGTGTACAGTAAGTGTGAGCCATGTTTAGTACTATAGTTGTCACCACATTTATTACTAAACCAACTGTAGAGACATGGCAGGATGTGAAGAGGTCTCTAGGTGCCTGATAGAAATGTCTGTATTTGATTTTCTGTGCTTTCTCACTTTTCCTCATTGAACATGTGTTTCTTCTCCTTCGACATGTTGAGTAAATATAAACACACAAATGTAAGTTGGAGCATTGAAGCTTCCATTATCTACTGACCAGGAGTAGCTTTCATTTTTAATCTTCTATTAACTTAAAATATTTCTTTATGGGAGTTGGGCGGTAGTGTAGTGGGTTAAGCGCAGGTGGCACAAAGCACAAGGACCTGCATAATGATCCCGGTTTGAGCCCCCGGCTCCCCACCTGCAGAGGAATCACTTCACATGCAGTGAAGCAGGTCTGCAGGTATCTCTCCCCATCTCTGTCTTCTCCTTTCTCCATTTCTCTCTGTCTTATCCAACAACAACATCATCAATAACAAGAACAGTAATAACTACAAAAAAAAAAAAGGCAACAAAAAGGAATGAATAAATATTTTTAAAAAAAAACCAAAATATTTCTTACTTTCATGTGAAAGAGGATAAAGAAAAAGGAAGGGAGGGAGAGACCAGAGTACCATTTAGTTCTGGCATTATTTATTGACAAGTGTTTAGCCTAGGATCTCTCACATTCAAGTTATGTGTGCAACCATTGGACCATCTCCCTGACCCTCTCTAATTTACTTTTTATTAAACTGTTACTGATTTAACACTGCTTTATGAAATTATATACATTTCATGTATACAATTGTATACTTGTATGTATACGTCTCACCATAGTACTACCAAAGAATTTCTTTAATTTCCTAGAAGGGTACTCAAATTCAACTTTCCCTCTTCCTGTGCATTTTAAATGCAGCCTTCCTGGAGGTGCCCAGTCCACTCCCTTTCTCTTCTTTATGACACCCAAAGTCCCCCACAGAAACCTAGAATGGGACCATACACCTACAACAAAGTTGTGAACAGAGGTTTCTCTTCACCCCCACTCCTTGTATTCTTTCACTTTAATCAAACTGAGGGCATTTAGGTTCCAGGTAGGACTGACATGTGGAAGAGAGAAGAATCAAGGCCATAACTTTGAGTTTTGATAGTCAAAATTCAACTGTGTGTAGAATACAAGCCAGCCTAGCAGGGGCCTCTTATTGCCCAAAGTTAAGCAATGAGATGAGTCCTTTCTATCCTACCCCCAATGAGAACCCCAGAGATGGGATACAGAAGCAGCTGAGAAAGATGTGGCCCTAAAGGGGACTTGTTTGTGGACAAGAGCACAACCATTATCTGTAGGTTGGGGGGTGGAGGCAGCCAGATATCTGTGGATATGGTGTTGACTGAGGGCCTGAATCCTCTTCTTCACCCCTGTCTAATACCCCACAGACTTGCAATGAACTGAATAAGTTATAAGTTGAGTAAAAACTCCCAAAGTGGACTGGTGGAATGACAAATTAAAATAGATTAAATTGAGTTATAGAAGGACAAAATTCCATTGTTTGGACCCAGAGCTTGAAACAAATCCCTGTCGCTACTCATCAAAGGTCTCTGCCTGATGAAAATCATTAATCCTTCAGGAGACAAAATAGCATAAAGTCACTATGAGAGATATATAATGTTAACCCTGTACAAAACTCAGGGAAACTTGGATCCCATTCTGGGAGTTCACCCTCCACAGGGGCAAGCAAGCAAGTAGACAGTCACAGTATTACAAGTCACCAACAACTCAGGAAAGGCCAGAGGGCAGATGTGGAAGGATGGATCCAGAACCTGACCAGGTACTGGAAGCAGCAGAGACAGAATGTACAAAGTCAACTGAGTCTGATATGTGGTTCCCCCCACAGTGAGTTCTCAACCAAGCAAAGGAGACGAATGTCACAAAAACTACATAAGGACACACTGAGTGGATGGCTCTGGTCTGAGGTAATAGGCTATGTCTCCCAAGAGCTCAAGGTGGGTGATGCCATTTTTGAGGACTTCCATCTACCCTCTACAAGATGAGAATACAATGTAGCACTCATTTCCAATAAAACTAAATGTATTTCTTTTTTAGCAATTGTCCTTAATTCCTAGTTATGTCCTTCCAACTCTGCTTTTACAGAACACTGATGATCTAAGGCCACTGGAATTCTTCTTTGACAAATGTCTTAAGTTTCTTCCATTTACAAAGAGCCACCACTCTGTAAGCACCCTGTAGCATGTCACTGGGTACCAGAATGGCTTCACAGATGACCCTTTTGAGGAGCAACTACAAAAAGGCTCCCGGTAGAGGCAATGACAAGTGCAAAGGTCCTGAGGTGACAAGGAGTTAAGGGAGGGCTGAAAAGTAGAGGAAGGCCTGTTGGGTAGTAAATAAAAGGTTGAAATTGCTGTGAAGAGCTGCCCACGCATAATGAAGACAAAGGTATCCATCCCAGGAGATGGAAATCCTCACGTCTGCCCTGTAGGCAAGTCAAGTGGGGAGGGATAATATAACAATAACAGTAGCAGTAGAAGCACTGGGTGAAGTGTCTGTCATAAGAGTCAGTCCTGTCCACCTGAGTCACCATCAGCCTGCACCTAAAATACAGGCACCATGATGAGAAGGACCTACACACCTGCTTCCTCCTCTGATCCACACAAAATGGCTGTGGTGTTTTTAAAAAGCCCTTCAGATGTCCTGTTTTGGAATCTGTCTGGTGGTTTGGGAAGCTCTTTGCCTATTGAAGCAGCTGATTTCAGCACTTTGGACACAGAGTATGTACCTACTGAAACAACAAAGGGCATTCTTGATTCTGAATGGCAAGTATGACTTTTGTGAACGTCAGCACCATGGTGGCAGAC
The DNA here is from genome assembly GCF_950295315.1 of Erinaceus europaeus. NCBI lineage: Eukaryota > Metazoa > Chordata > Mammalia > Eulipotyphla > Erinaceidae > Erinaceus > Erinaceus europaeus. The sequence goes on along the minus strand of NC_080172.1, from coordinate 42,382,753 downwards.
TAGAAAGCATTTGATTGAAAAGAGGAAGGGAAGGAGTGAATTTCTTCCAAGCTCCATCCCAGGGTTGATGTCCTAGGAGGGAGGAAAGGAGGAATCAGTGGTGTGGAAACCTTTCCTTTCCTGAGAGACAGGAGAGCAAAGGAAAGGGAGAAAGATGGGATGTGGATCCTTGTCATTTCTCCTATATCTCTCCCCAGAGAGACATTCAGGAGTCCAGAATCTGAGGACTAATAATCTGCTTCCTGATTAATAAGGGAAAGACCACAAGTCTCTAGGAACATGGTTTCCAAACTATATGCTGAGATACCCTGAGGGGTTGCAGTTAATTCATAGGGGTCCTAACGAACCCAGATGACCAGGAGAAGCAAGCAGGACAGAACACTCACAGGGCACTTATTAGATTTGCAGGAGCTGCTTTCCAGTCTCCCCATCAGGTATAGCCCTGGGAAGGAGGTCATATATTATGACCAAGACACAAGGCACAGGACAAGGGATCTAGGGTGAAGACACATGGGGCAGGGGGTAACCATGGGCTGAGTAGTCAGCAGGACCTGCCTTGGAGTGGCTCTGTTGGGAGAGGGCACCAAAAGATTAAGTGCTGAAGTAGTTCCCCCAAGCCCATCCCCCCACTCCTTGCCCAATTGCCTAGATTCTCAAAAGTCCAGCACAATCAGGCCTTGAGATTTGAGCCAGAGCCAGATCCCACCAGACTTAAGAAAGCTAAACTGTCACAGGACGAAAATGGCCACAGAAATCAGACTAAGGGGAGTTGGGTGGTAGCACATCAGGTTAAGCGCAGGTGGTCAGGTGGTGCAAAGTGTAAGGACCAGTGTAAGGATCCCGGTTCCAGCCCCCAGCTCCAGGGGTGTTGTTTCACAGGCAGCAAAGCAAGTTTGCAGGTGTCTAGCTTTCTCTCCCTCACTCTGTCTTCTCCTCCACTCTCCATTTCTCTCTGTCCTAACAACGATGACATCAATAACAACAACAATAACTACAACAACAAGACAACAAGTGCAACAAAAGGGAATATATATATAAAATAAATCAGACTAAGAAGCAAACTTTGCTGCCAGAGTTCATCAAAATCACTATTTTCAAGATTTCTATCTGCCCTACAAGACTGGCTTCAGTTCCAAAGCACTAGGTCCCTGGTATAGTAATGGAAAGGGTATTCATAGGCACTCCAACTTCCAATAAGATGTAAAAACTCAGCTCACATTTTTTTAGGTTTTATAAATAGCCTCAGAAAAGAAGCTAGAACGTGCTTCTTAGTAAATACAGCTGACCCATTTTCCTCATTCTTCACCAGGAATAACGTGACTGTTACCACAGAAAGTACAGAAGAGTCTAAATATGTATTTCCTCCTCACAGGCACCCAGATCAGAAAGCAGAGTTAAAATGTGTGTGAGTGGGGGGTGGGGGGAGTGATGGAATAGAAGGCAAGACAGAAGATGCAGGGCAAGGGCAGTGGCCCTGGTTTCCTTCCCTGTACTCAAGTACAGGGGTGGGGGCTGCAAATCCCAAATCCCAGCTCAGGGCACATCCTGACTCTCAGCACCAATGCTCAAGTGTCACTTGGCTCAAGAAGGCTTTCCACCACCATCTGCCTTGTTTAAACTTGTTTGCCATGTCTCTAACCTGAAGGGATGCTCCAGGAGGGCAGGATTATTTTTGGGCTTACTCTTCACACAGTGCCATGAGGCAAATGAGGAAATTGGACATTAAAATTTACCAAGTGAGTGACTTGGTAACTGTATGGCTATGTTCTGCTACTGATTTCAGGTGGGTTTCCCTTTTCTTGGGGAGCATACCCAGGTATCCTCTCACTGGGAGGCTGCAGTACTACTTCACCTATATATAGTCTGAGGGTTCCTCATATCTGATGAATTCTATGACTTGGAGAACTGTCTGTCTCTGTCTCCTTCCCTTTGGCAGAAGCTGTGGTAGAAAACAATTATCTGCAGAGGTCAGGCAGTGGTTCGCAGAGTACAGCACATATATCACTATGCACAAGAATCTGGGTTCAAACCCCTGGTGCCCACCTATAGGGGAAGCCTCACAGGCAGTGGGGCAGTGTTGTAGATGTCTTTCTGTCTTTCTTTCTCTCCCCCACCCCATCTCTCAGCCTCTATAAAAAGAGAAAGAGAGGAAGGAAGAAGGGAGGGAGAGAAGAATGGAGGGAGGAGGGAAGGAAGACAGAAAGAAAAAGAAAGGGATAGGAAGTAAAAAAAAAGACCACTGGAAGTGGAGTTGTGCAAGCCCCAGTGACAGCTCTGGTGGCAAAAAGAAAAAAAAAATGCCCACACCCACCTGGCAGTGGAGGAAGGCCAGTATGCTGGCTACACGGCCTTCTGTCTCTAATGCTAACAGACATTCATGCTATATGCCACTGTTCACAAACAAGGTCTATGGGGCCTCAGAGACAGCCTACTCTAATCCTGGTGTTGAGGAAGCATCTTTTGGAAGAGATATTCACAGAAGGAGCTGTGGACTGGGCAGAAACCCAAGGAAAGATGGGGAAAGGGAGGCATGAGGGTATGGCCAGGTGAGGATGTCTTCTTCAGGAGGGGCTTGTCATGAGGGAACTAAAAGCTTCCCCCATCAGAGCTTCAGTGATTCATGATTGGTGGGGGGAAGGACTCTCTAAGGAGGAACATACAGTCAATGAGTAGGGTGGAGGCTAAAGGGCACCCCAGAAGGCTTCACACAGAACCTGGGATAAGAAAAGAAAACTTACTAGAAACCTGAGGCCTTGATGATATGGAGGCCAGAGGCAGAGCCAGGCCCCAGGGGACGGCACCAGGAACCTGGTAACAGTATAAGCAGACCACTGCATGCACACCCTCCCTACCCCAGCTAGCCCAAAGCAGCCTGGGGGAGGGGGGGGGTCTGCTGCTTTTTTAAAAATTATATTTATTGGATAGAGATAGCCAGAGGTCGAGAGGGAAGGGGGACATAGAAAGGGAGAGAGACAAAGGACACCTGCAGCCCTACTTCATCTCTTCCAAAGCTTTTCCCCTTCATGTGGGGGCTGGGGGCTTGAGCCTAGGTACTTGTGCACTGTAACATGTGTGCTCAACCAGGTGCACCACTGTCCGGCTCTACTGCTTCTTGCCTCTGAGATGCTCCCTTCCCAGGCTGGAAGAGCCCTGCTTCCTGGCCCCCTCCACTTCATACAGTGACTTTGGGTAGGAAAACTAGAGCACCTTGCTCTGGAAAACTGAAAGCCTGTCAGCCCACTAACCCACACCGAGCAGAGGGCTGTAATAAAGATGGCCTTCACCTTCTCTCACATTCCTGCTCTGACATCTGATCATAGACAGCCAGGAGCTCCTCCGCATACCGCTGGACCCCAGGGCATCATCCCCATGCCTGGCACACAGCAGGTGTGCAGCAGAGTAAGAGGCTGCCTTCTTAGGAAGAGAGGCTGCTTGGAATTCTGTGAGTTACTGCTTTCCTAAAAGAACTCTGTTCTTTTATTGGTTATTTCTCTAGATTAACTCTAATTCATCATCTCAGTTATGATCATAAAAGAGCTTAATTGATACTTATTTGATGGAATCTACCTTACCCATGAAATTTATTGCCTTGCAGAAGTGCAGGCACAGCCAAGCAAGTAGAACTTGCCACCTATCACTGAAGAACCAACTACTTTATCTTCCACTTGGCACAAGAGTTGGGAGCAGACCCCAACACCCCAGATTAAAGCCTGGTTTCTGGAAAACCTAGGGGCTATGTGCTTTTATTATTTTTTTAACATGGTTGAGTGTGTTTAGCAGATACCTATCATGGTAAAATGAGAAATTTCACCCATGTGCCAACAACTGTGATTACTGTAAATCATTAGCAGTGCCTGTCCCTCCAACAGAATAAAAGAAGGGAGTCAGGCAGTAGCACAGCAGTTAAGCGCACGTGATGCAAAATGCAAGGACCAGCGTAAGGATCCTGGTTTGAGCCCCCGGCTCCCTACATGCAGGGGAGTCACTTCACAGGTGGTGAAGCAGGTCTGCAGGTGTCAAAAAAAAAAAAAAAAAAAAGAAAGTAAAACATGTCTCCAACCCCTTTGGCATCCTTTAATGAAGAGGCAAAATCTAGGAGCTAGAAAGATAGCATATGTGCCTTGCCTCTGCATGAATCAGGTTTGAGCCCCATTACCACACATCGTCATGGCAACAAGGGAAGCTCCAGTGCTATGGTGTCTATCCCTCTCTGTCTCTTCCTCTAAATGACAATGTTGGTTGGCAGTGGTGAAGTCATGCAAGTATGAGGCCCCCAAATCTATAAACAAAGGAAGTGAAATATAACTCCTAGCCCCTTGTAGGATGACTCAGGAAGTGATGCTGTATCACCTCTTGAAAGGGGCAGCAGTTCCCACCCAGCTGTGTTCCTCAGTACACATGCTTCTGGAGCCTAGGTGAAAAGTCTCACTATCCCAGAGTAGTCAAGGACACCACACCAGTCCCCAAGGAATCCTATCACTCTACCTTGCTTCCCCATCTCCTCCCAGACAGCAAGAAGCCCACTCCATAACTTAGTCCAACCACCTTGACTATAACAGTTGAAAGCCCAGCCCAGTCAACTTCCAATACCAAAAACAGTAATAATAATACTTTTTTGGTCACCAAGTCTATCACTGGGACTCCATGCTTGCATAATCCCACTGCTCCCTGCAGAGTCTTTTTTTTTTCTAGATAGAAGATGAGGGACAGGAAGGAAAGAGAGGTGGAGAGGCAGAGAAAGGAGACATCATAACCCTGCCCCATCACTCATGAAGTTCCCTCCTTCAGGTGATCCAGTGTGGTGTCTGGGGCCTTGAACCTCAGTCCTTGTACATGGTGAAGTGTGTGCTCTGCTGGGTGAGCTACCATCTAGCCCCCTACAACCTGTGATTTTGTTTCATAAAGCCAAGTTTGAGGTGATATGTTATGAAGCCAGAAGCATGCTGTGCTAGCCATGTGCCCTGAGTCAGGTATCTTTCTTCCTTGTACTCATCTGAAAGGATGGGGTAGGGAACCAGGAACAAAATTTTGCCAGTCTCAGGTAAAATGAGAGAAGAAAACAAAAAACAAACACAACCAAGCACAATGAAATAGATTCTTCATAAAACTAAACGTACTTCACCTAAAGAGATCTTTACTTCAACATTCAGTCTCTCTTGTATTGTTAGTGTAAAATATTCTTGTTTATGCAACAGTGATGTAGCCATTGGTGGTTGGCTTTTAATGGTCTCCCCTGGTGGTCAAATTAAAACATTTTAAGGGGGCCAGGAGCTAGTGCAGCGGGTTGAATGGACATAGTGCAAAGTGCAAGGGCCAGTGTAAGGATCCCAGTTTAAGCCCACGGCTTCCCATCTGCAGGTGGGTTACTTCACAAGCAGTGAAGCAGGTCTACAGGTATCTTATCTTTCTTTCCCTTTCTCTGTCTTCCCCTCCTCTCTCGATTTCTCTCTGTCCTATCCAACAACAACAGCAATAACAACAGTAATAAAAAGGGCAACAAAAATGAAAAAAAAAAAAAAAAGCCTCTAGGAATAGTGTATTTGTAGTGTAGGCACTGAGCCCCAGAGATAACCCTGGAGGTAAATAAATAAATAAATAAAACATTTGTAAAACATGACCTGTCTGACATCAGAATCCACCTGGTCAGGTGGTTAAGCATCACTGCTGCACCTGATAGGTCATGATTTCTAAAATTCCCTACTGAAAAGGGGGAGCTACCTTCTCCTGCCAAATATGCACTATAAAACTCTGCCCTGCTTATCAGCTCAGACACCTGCTCTGGCTTAGCACAGCTTGTTGGTCACAGGGATTCAGTCCTAAACAGCACCTTGGCACCTGCCCCACCAATGGCTCCAGTGTGCCCGCCTTGCTTCTGGGGCTGTCTGCTTTTGCTGGCTTGCAAGTGACAAGACCACTGAGAGGATGAATTGGTTGAGTCTCAAACAGAGAGCATTCCTTTCAATCCCAGCACAGTGCCCCACTTCCTGGGCCCATCCTAGGCCAGGATAGTGGGTGCTGGGAAGAGACACACAAACCTCCAGGAAGAGGCATCAGCAGATGCGTACTTTCCAAAAACAGAGTGTTTTCAGGTCACAGAACAGAAAGACTCTAGCCAAAAAACGCTGTGGGCTTCATTTCTAAAATGGTAAAGTGGCCTTGAAATGTGAGCTCTCTGGCTTCTGGCCGCCCTGTCTCACCTGCTTCCTTCCCCTTTGCCTGCAGTTGCTTCTGAGCTTGATTCCCTGAGGCTGAGGCTCTGTGGCTGCCAGCAAGGCAGGATCAGATTCACACCCTCTTCCTTCTGTGTTCCACAGTCCATGGCCAGAAAGGGGCCTTGGAAGGGCCCTCCACCAACAAACTATGACATGAGTGGTGATGTCCTTTCAATTGGAGCATTTTCTTTCTCTTGGCATCATCCATCACAAATGCCCTGGGCCACAGCCTCCCTCTCTTTGTCCAACCCAATCTGAGTAAAGATGAGGGGTGTGTAACACCCTAGGCTTGAGGTTTATGGGGACCTTAGGAAAGGTGTCAGCAGTGGTGATGGTTTCCTGATTGCAGATAAATACCATGTAGAAGCCACTGTATTTCCCCAGCACAAACAGTACAGTAAAGCCAAGACATTTATATGCAATTGGGAGACATTTATCCTGTGACAACATTCTATTCCAATGACTTTTCTATTACCACCAATGATTAATGATGTAAATTCTGTCACTTGGGATGATGGATGCTGGGCAGCTGAGGGGACTTTACATAGATTACCCAAAGCCTGGCTTCCTGTTGGCTCCCAGGACAAATGTGGTCTGTGCTTCAGTCAAGCATGAATGTAAAGTTCTCTGAGATTAAAATAAATTCTTCCGGGAGTCGGGCGGTGGCGCAGTGGGTTAAGTACACATGGTGTGAACTGCAAGGACTGGCATAAGGATCCCAGTTCGAGTCCCTGGCTCCCCACCTGCAGGGGAGCCACTTCACTGGCGGTGAAGCAGATCTGCAGTTTATCTTTCTCTTCCCCTCTGTCTTCCCCTCCTCTCTCCATTTCTCTCTGTCTTATCCAACAATGATGACATCAATAACAACAACAATAATAACTACAATAACAATGAAAAACAAGGGCAACAAAAGGGAATATATATATATATATATATATATAAAACATTCTTCCTCAGTCCTCTACAGAAGCAACTGGTTCAGCACTGGGTGAAAGTTTCCTCTCTTAGAAGGAGTTGCTTCTTTGGCACCAGGATGCTGATAGCTGTTTCTTTGAAGAATAATTGCAGGATCCTTAACAAGCTAGGAGGTCCTTCACAGCTTTGAACCTGTAGTGCTGGGTCTGACCAACCAGTGAGCACCACACAAACTCAGAACCTAACAGCCTTTGCCTGGGCACTCTGGAATGTTCCTTCCTGTCTTTGTCCCACGACCTCCACCTCCTGAGACACAGCCCCACTGCACAGTGGGTAGTGATGGCCTCCTAATATGATACAGCTTTGTGGCTCTGTGTTTGCCCTTTCCTTACATGGGGTGCTGCATCAGGGTCCCCTGAGGTTGTCCTCTCTCTCCCTGGGTGTTTCCATCTCTACCCAAAGCTTCAGCAGCAAGCGACTCCCCATTCTGCACTTCCCAGACCTTTCTGGGTTCTGAGTTTTACACTCTTAAGTCCTCTGCATGTGTGTGTGTGTGTGTGTGGGGGGGGTCTCCTAAGGCCTCTGACTGCAATCTTCTCTGCTCCTTCAGAGTCCCTACTTAAACTGACAAAACTTTCTGCCCAGCTGAACTGGAGGAAACTGGTAAGGTTCTGACTCCTCTCTGGCCCTCGCCCTTCATGTCTTGTTGGTGACCAAGTCCCATAGATTCTTCACAACCATTCAGATTTGTCAGTTCTCTCCAGCTCCATTGCCACACTCAGGTCTGATGTCAGCAGCATTAATGGCAGCAAGTTCATGGTCTAAACACTTCTTGAATCTGGTCTTGCCAAGCTGGCTTTGTCCAGGGAATAGAACTCTCATCAGATGCTCCTCTCCTGGATATCTGGTGCCTTCCCAGGTTCATCACATGAATTTCACTAGTTGACCAGGTCCTGCATTCCTTAGTGCCTGCAGACCAGATGATTCCATCTCTATCCCAGGTGCCCTCACCCCTGCCTCCATACTGTACACTTTCTGCAATTCCTTAGACACACCGTGTTTCTCTCCAGATCTTACATCTTCACATGGTAATGCCCCCTGCCTGGAACAATCTTCCTCTTCCCAGTCCTCTCCATTTGGCTAACTCCGACTCATTCTCCAGGTCTCAGGCTAAATGCCATTTGCTCAGAAACCTCATCCCTGCCCGTCCCTGCGCCCTGCCACCAGACCTCATGGGCTTTGCTGTGAGCTGGAAAGTAACCCGAGTCTACCCTCCTCCTTCCCAAAACACCTCTCGCCTGCACATAGGTTGAGCCAGTCCATGTTCTTAGTCATCCTAACAGCCTTGCTCAGGACAAGTGTTCCTTGTGTAGATGCTCAATGGGTGCAGGATACAGAGAACTTATCTGTACCTGTTGCCAGAATGCAAACTCCTAAAAATCTAGAACCATGGCAAGTCCATCTCTCTACCACTGTGGAGCCTGCCAGGGTATGTTCTCAAACAGCGCAAGAGCTCAGAAGACATTTATGAAAAGGCCAGCAAGGAAGAGAGGAAGACACTTCAGGTGAAGCACAGAAAGCCTGGGAAATCAGTGGCTTCATTCATAAGGCAGAGAGAGACTTAAAAGTTTAAAGAAGGAGAGAGAATTGATGTGAAGTGTGCGGCAAACATGCAGGCCTTTAAATCAAGCTGTTGCAAATGCCACAGAGAGCAGCCTGGTTTCCCTGCAGAAACACGGAAAGCAGCTGTAATTCAGAGGCAGGGCAGGCCTTACAGGAACTGGGCTGCTCAGGGCTCTGGATTCCTGGCACTCCTAACTCAATTTGGCCATCTCTCACAGCATCCCTTCATGGAAAACAGATGAGCTTTCTACTCTATTGCCAGAAGAAGGACCCAGGCTCCACGGTGACAGGTAGGGGAGCAGAATCCAGCCAGCCAGGGTGACACCCTTGGGCTACCCACCACCAGCAGGAAAGAAACACAAAAGACAGACAGTGCCCTGGTTTCCTCCCTTCACATGCAATGTGCATCTGGACCTGGAGATAGGAGGAGAATAGAACATTCAGAGTGTATCCTGCAAATTCCAGGGTCAAAGGGGCTGGGCAGTGGCACACCTGGTAGAGGGTACACATTATAATGTGAAAGGAACTGGGTTCAAGCCTCCAGCCCACCTGCAGGGGAAGATTAATGAGCAATGAAGCAGTGCTGAAGGTGTTTCTCTCACCTCTTTCCTTCTCTATCTTCATCTTCCCTATCAAGTTTTCTGTCTACATACAATTAATTAATTAATTTTTAATTCTAGGGCTCTGGCCTCAGGTAAGAAGGTCACTAGAAAGCCAGTGGACAATCTCTCAGACCAGAGGGTGAATGATATACAGGGAGTGGCCCACTGGGATCTGACTCTGATTATAAGATGGATGGGCACTAAGAAGTTATGGTAGTGGAGAGTGGAGCTGGGGGGAACTCGGAGGTGGTACACCTGGTTGAACACACAAGTTACCATGCACAAGAACCCAGGTTAAGCACCCATTCCCCACCTGTAGGGGGAGATACATCACGAGCAATGAGGCAGGTCTGCAGGTATCTATCTTCCTCTCTCTCTCTTAATATATATCCCCTTCCCCTCTTAATTTCTCTCTGTCCTATCCAAAAAAATAAAATAAAATAAAATAAAGTCTTGGTGGGGAAGAGTGCAGAAGGTAGCTCATCCAGTACAGCACACATAATATCAAGCATGAGAATCCACATTCAAGCCCCTGGTCATCACATGGGAATATATATGTCTCTTACCCTGTATTTAGAGGAAAGAAAAAAAAAATGACGATGGAAGTTGTATAGACATGAAGCTCCAGTGACAACCCTGGTGGTAAAAAAAAAAAAAAAAAAAAAAAGAAGGAAGGAAGGAAGGAAGGAAAAAAAGAAAAGAAAATTCTTAAAGTCTCCCACATCTCCAGGTCTAAGCCTAGGAGACATACTTGATCATAGCACGGCCTCAATGTCCCTCCCCCTATCTTAGTTACTATAAACATCTGATTCATCTTCATCCCCCACACTGACTCAGCATGGCAGAGGCCATGACCAGAACTGGAAGCCAGAGACCTTGCTGCTTCTCATGACTCACTAAGTAATCCCCATACCCACTACTCCCTGTTGGCTCTCCTGCTCCCCCCAACCACTCAGGTCTGCCCTCCACCACCCCCTGGTCTTTATCAAGTCTCTTCTTTCATATCACATCATACCCCTTTCCCTCTCTATTCAGGCTGCACTAGACTCAATCCAAAATAAGTGGGTTTTTTTATTGGGTAGGACAGAGAGAAATTGAGAGGGGAGGGAGAGATAGGAAGAGAGACAGAGATCTGACACCTGAGGACTTGCTTCATCACTTGTGAAGTGACCCCCCCTGCAGGTGGGAAACTGGGGGCTCACCTGGGATCTTTGCGTAGATCCTTGCACTTCATACCATGTGTGCTTAACCCAGTGTGCCACCATCCAACCACACAAAATCAGTGTTTATTTGGCTTGATTGAATCCTTTACTTGATCACTCTTCTAAAACTATAGCGCGCAATGACTCCCCCAAATCAGGAAAATAATTCAAGTCCAAGTCCCTAAGGAGACAGGACTGAGAAATGATGAAATGCAAAATTTCAGAGGCCTTCTAAAATTGCTATATTTCTTGGCTGAGTGGATGTATACATCCCACTACAAAAATTATTTTCCAAGTTTAGCTTTTAGGTTCCTGGAGTGAAAGGAGTGAAAAATCTAATCTTTGAAACCTTTGCAAATATATGCATATGTGTGTGTTTTTTAACAAAACTACTTAAATGAATCCACTTTTGCCTGACAAAGTAGAGAAATCCAAAGCTCCTGGATTTTAAAAGCTTCCATTAAAGCAGCTTTTCTTTTTTCAAAAAATAATGAATTGAAAAATAAATCAGAAGGCTTAATTAAGCCTCAGGCCAATAGCAGACAGCCAGGACACAGCTCCCTGACAAGTCCAGAAAGCCAGAGCAGGGCTGCCTCTCTGCTTTTCTCATTTCTGATGCAGCTCCCACCAAATGCATGCCTTTGAATGGTACAGAATTAGAATTCAGTTGTGGGTTTGTTTTTTTTCAGGTAGTACAGTATATCTTCATTGGCATAACAGCAGGCTCGTAAATTAAGATAAAAAGCTCATGAGATGGGGACAAGAATTTGTTCCTAGGGAGGAAAGAGGAAACAGTGGAACAGCACCCCCAGTATCTGTAACTCCCTCCCTACACAGCCCTGTTTAAGGCAAATTCCCCCATTTCCTCAGACACACTGCTTTTTAAAGCCAAACCTGGGTTAGCTGCATCTCAAAGAAGGAAAGGTTTGTGACCAAACTGCACCCTGGGGGGAAGGGGGGACACTGTGCCTGGAAGTACCACCTACTGGTAACAGACCACAACCAGTCACCATAGATGACTCCAGCTATAGAGGTGTGTGTGAGTGAGTGAGTGAGTGAGTGAGTGAGTGAGTGAGACAGACAGAGAAAGAAAGGAGGAGGAGGAAGAGGACTTACTTCACCTTAATTCAAGTGCATATTTATTTATTTATTTATTTATTCATTTGAGTATTTATGCAGGTCCTGTTCTGACATCAGAAATACAATGGAGATAGAGCTGGGCCCTAACAGAACACCTCAGCAATATAATCATATGTCATTTAATGACAGGGTCATAGTCTAAGAAATACATGGTCAGATCCTGCCATTGTGTGAACATTATTGAGTACAATTACACAAACCTGGAAGGTTGACCACATACCTATTGGGACCACTGTCACATGCAACCTGTATTTGACTGAAACATCACTATGTGACACATGACTAGTTATTTCATGCTCAGTGCCCCTAAAGTAATGTAACACCAAAATACTTGCCATAGTGAAACTGCTTACCACCATCCCCCCACAAAAAAAAAAAAAAAAAAAAAAAATCTGGACACTAACATGAACCCTGTTCTCCAGACTAAATGGACTATTCAATAGCCTCCAAACCCACACCTACGTATGCCCAGGCCTCATTCACATTTTTCCTTTCACCTTCCTCTCCAACATCCTACTTGCCTTCAGAACCCCATCCATGCCATGCCTTCTGTGAGCTACTCCTACAAACCTCCCCTCAGCTCTTCTCTGGCACTGAGCACAGAATGGCACTGCTAAAGGGGACTGCAAGAAATACTTACTCATAGAGCAACTTGAAATCACTCAGGATGAAATAAGAGCTGACCTTAAGGGAGGAATAAGTTTGTTGGTAGAAGCAGAAACCAAGCGGAGCTTAGGTTGGAGGAATTGGAGGAGAGGTGGAGGAATCACGATTGATAGGTACTCCTCATAAGGACCAAGACATGTCCCAAAATTTCTGAAGGTACAGCTGAGTACTGATCACTGGAGAGAAATGTCTCCATTGCCATGAAGTTTCTGCAGAGACAGGGCACCCACATGAGGCTGAAGGAACAGGGAACCCCAAAAGCAGAGCACTGAGACATCTAATAGAGTTGGTCCATACTCCCAGAGGGGAAGTAAACCAGAGGGTTCTGTACCTCTTTTCCACCAGGGGACCTAGACAGTAAACTCCCAAATAATGATGCTGGGGGTAGAGGGGGGTGGATCAAGGAGGGAAAAGTTTAACAGTAGCAAACCGGCAAGTGTCAACTGGAGGACAAGTTGTTAGGAGGACCTAGGCCAAAATAATCCTCCTCCAGGGAGTCGGGCTGTAGCGCAGCGGGTTAAGCGCAGGTGGCACAAAGCACAAGGACCGGCATAAGGATCCCGGTTCGAACCCCGGCTCCCCACCTGCAGGGGAGTCGCTTCACAGGCAGTGAAGCAGGTCTGCAGGTGTCTATCTTTCTCTCCTCCTCTCTGTCTTCCCCTCCTCTCTCCATTTCTCTCTGTCCTATACAACAACAACAATAATAACTACAACAATAAAACAACAAGGACAACAAAAGGGAATAAATAAATAAAATAAATAAAATAAAATAACTTTAAAAAATAATAATAATCCTCCTCCAGGGAATGTCCCCCACAGAAGGAGAGCCTCCTTTCAGTCAGACCATCTCCACATGCAGATGATGAACTTCTCTACTGTGGCAGCAGAAACATGAAAGTTATTTTGAATACTAAGGAATGTTAATTCCCTGGGGGTTCTTTGTATAAAGAGAGCCCCAAGTCCAGAGGATAAAGTGCCCCCCCAAACTGACAAGAAGAGAAATGCAATTTAATATTTCATTAGTGTCCTATTAGCAGGACAACACAAATTTTCACACCCAGTGACTTCTAGGGAATAATGTCTCATTCAGAATCAAATGGGCCCACTGCTTACCATTGGCCTGTTAAGTATCCTAGAGCAGCCTGCTGGAAAGGACTTGACCTTCAGGGTTATGGTTACCCAAGCTAGCCAGCTCAAGAATGAATGGCTTCCTGTGGTAGATCCTACATAACCAGCTAATCAGGGTTGTGGACCAAGCAATTGAGCTGAAAAAGTAAGATGGCAGCCTTCCCCCTCTACCCCTTTATCAGAGCACTGCTCAGCCCTGGCTTATGGCGGTGTGTGTGTTGGGAAGGTGGATTGAACCTAGGACCTAGGAGCCTCAGGCTTAAGGGAGCCAGGTGGTAGTGCACCAGGTTATGCACACATAGTGTGGATCTCACCTGCAGGGGGGTAGCTTCACAAGCAGTGAAGCAGGTCTGCAAATGTGTATCTTTCTCTCCCCCTCTGTGTCTTCCCCTCCTCCCTTGGTTTCTTTCTGTCCTATGCAACAACAACTATTGAAAAAAGATGGCAGCAGGAGCAGTGGATTTGTAGTGGAGGCACAGAGCCCCAGAGATAACCCTGGGGGGGGAGGAGAGAAATAGGGGGGATATCTCTTCGTATAACCATTATGCTAGCTACCTCACCCATGGAATCCTTTCCCATGCTTCTTAATCTATGCTAGCACGGCTCACCCTTCCAGCCCTGTCACAGAAGAATTTCCCCCAAGCAAGGAACCCCAAAACTTGGACCACCAACACTCAAGAAGATTGGAGGGGGGGTTGCTTAGCTATATTGTACAAAGTACTGTCATGTTCATTTGTCCTATAAATATGTAACAGGTACCTAATGTGTGCCAGGAGTGAGTAGGGCTGAGATCTTGCAGATTATCAAAAACACAAGCAGAAGCAAATACAGAAATACAGGCACAAGGTAGTCCTTGACATAGCATTTCCATCTCCTAGATGATGAAAATGGTACAGGCAGTAGCTGTCCTCAGCAGCTCAGGCCAGACTCAGCAGGCTCCCTGGCTGCTGCAGGAAGGAAGGAGGTAAGGGCCTGGGGGTAAGAAAGTACTAGAGCTATTTAGTACTCAAATAGAAGCTACCCTATGGGAGTCGGGCGGTGGTAGCACAGTGGGTTAAGTGCAGGTGGCGCAAAGTGCAAGGACTGGCGTAAGGATCCCAGTTTGAGAGCCCGGCTTCCCACCTGCAGGGGAGTCACTTCACAGGCAGTGAAGCAGGTCTGCAGGCATCTCTCTGTCTCACTTCCTCTCTCTCCCCCTTCTCTCTCAATTTCTCTTTGTTTCTATCCAATAAAAAATAAATAATAAATAAAGTTACCCTCTGTGGATTCCCTTATTTTACAGAGGATTCAGAGATGATGAAGCACATGTGATAGCAGTGTGCAGAGGGACTCTCTCCTGTGACCAATATCTAGTTTCTGGATTATCAACAGGTTCAGCTCCTGCTCCTTTTCCTCCGCCTTTTCCACTTCACTCCACCCCACCCCCACAGGTACAGCAGTCAAAAGAAAGAACAAAAAGCAGACGCCACTCAGCCCTAGTGAGCAACCTTTATGTAAGTGAATTCCTGTGAGAATTGTCTTAGCGTTAGCTCTCTTGTTCCCAGGTCTAAGCAAGAGTTGACCAAGTCCAAGGAGTAGAGGGCATCTGGCCTCCAGAGATACTTTCCCAATTCCCTCTAATTTGCCTATTAATTTAAGGCAAAGGAAGCTGGCCAGAAGTGATAGACACAGGGGAGTCTGGGAGGATATAATTAATGCAGCTGCTCCAAATGGAAGGTAGAGCCTTGTCTCCCCATTAGCAGGTGCATAGCAATTCAGGATGATATCTTGGAGGATGGCAGGAGGGATGCTCAGCTCCCTTCTAGACCTGTGCCTGCCACTTCAAATTGCTCCCTGGTGAGCAGGTACAAACAAGACCCTCTAGCAGAGGGTTCTGAGCTGCCCAGCCATGAGGCTTTGGAAAGGTGGAGGCTCAGGGGTCCAGTCTAAAGCACCTTGATTCAGCAACCATGAGTCCCCCTGAGAGATCTGTGAAGTGACAGAGCATCTTTAAACATTTTATTAGAGAGAATCAGGACATTACTCTTGCACATAGGATGCTAGTGATCCTAATCAGGACCTTATACTTGCAAATCCAGTACTCTAGCCATTGCACAATCTCCTGGGCTGCCAGAATGTCATCTTTTAAGCATCTCTTCATTGAAGATTCTACCTGAATCCCTAACCCTGTTTGTTATGCTCTGTAAACACAGAAGGTGCAGAGGATTATGGAATCATGGTGACCTCCTCAAATCATGACATGCTGGAGGGGCATAAGGAGTGCAGAGAGCATATTTCCAACAACTTGTGCAGACATTCAGTCATGTGAGCATTTTCCTTCAAAAAACAAGACTAGCACTTCTTCTCTAAGGAGAAAAATGGAGCTGGCTTTATCTTGTATGCCTCAGTAGAGAAGGTACAATTCTGTAAGGAGGCTAATCCTGCAAAGTCACAGGTTATGGTTCACCTTGCAAAGAGCCACACAGGTTTGAGGCCACCCAGGTGACTTTGCCTTTGCAGAAGCTAGAAGACAGCTACGGCAAAAAGAGCAGAGTCACCTTTTTGGTGCTTTGAGATTATAGCTCTTTTTTATTCTACCCAGCAGGTTACCAGGTTAGAGCTCATGTTAGCTCTGGAATCATCTGGATTGTGAGCTTCAATTATGACCCAGCAGCAGGAAGATAAACCCTGTGCCCCTTCTATTGCTGAGCTGCTACTTAGACTTTTAACAGGTAAAATGTTCTCAGTGTGTCTCCTCCAAGAGGGGGAGCAGAGCCAAAAAGGGATGGTTGTGGAGTCCAAGAGACACATTGTAAGAAAAGCCACTGATCGAGAATGGCCTCACATCAATGTTAACTGTGGTCACTGGCTGGGGGACATCCTGGCATGACTAGACAGGATGAGGGCAGGAGACCTTCCCTGGCATTAGGTTAACCCCAGAGAAATCCAAGTAGTGGTCCTCACAAGTTTTTTTTGGGGGGGGGTACACAGATTTCTACCTGAGTCGAACTCATCATCAGAAAACCCATCCCAGATGGTGGAGGTGGTGGGGGCCTCTTGATCCATTCTGACCCACTGCAAAGTGATAAGTGTATTCTCCCTGACTAGCCTCACCATCTCCTTGGACGTCAAGAATCTTTTATACTCCCTCCCATGCACCTAACCTCTGCCTCCCTCCCCCCATCCCTAGTTGTTCCAATGGATCCCAGGGTCTGTTCCAGTGCCCACTCATGTGGGGGCACATCCACCTGAGAGCTGCAACCCAGCTGGAGCAACCCCCAAACCTGAGGGACTTTTTCAGATGAATCTTCAGGTGCCGCCAGTTCCTAACTTGCTCAAGGGAACTCAGCATTTCTGTACCACTTGAGGGTCTTCACAAGAAGAAAACAACTATGATTTTGCTTGGATAAAAATAGAAAATACACACATACACACACACACACACACACACACACAGTGTTACTGCACAGGATGCAAAGCTGACCTTTGACAAGTATTTTGAATTTAGAAATGTTCTAGCCAAACAGAAACTATTAGATGCCTTTATTCCATGAGCCCTTTCATCTGCATTAATAAAAGAATTCCCCCATCCACATCTAACACTTTAAGTGACCAAAGCATACAGATAAATTGAGTTTTCTCTCAAAGCAAAGCAGCACACTAGCCAAGTGAGCTATCTCACGAGTCCAGAAATCTTTGTCTTCCTAAAGATTACAAGAGAATGTAGAATGTGGCAAGTCAGCTACTTAATCCTACCTGCCTCCATTGAAAAAAAAAAATAGAAAAGGGATTATGATATAAAATGACGGAGATGCTTGTGCTTATTATTGTACTTTGCCATGTTATTCTTTTATTTGATGCCTTTTAATTAAATTTAAATTGATCTAGCAGTTTCAGCAATGATTTCTCAATGCTCCTGTGTGATTCTGAAGATGCTGGAATCAGGTTGAATTAATATTGCACACTTACCTGTCAATAACAACTCCTGATGAAAAACTGCACATTTGTTCCACTGAGCAGTGCTGGGTGGTGGGAAGCAAGGTGGTCTCAGCACAGAGACCTCAACCAGTGTTAGAGTCTACCTCACAGCACAAAGCCCCAAGAGTCTCCTGAAAGGCACTCTATCAAAGCTGAGTCCAGGGGCCGGGTGGTGGCGCACCTGGGTTAAGTGCATGTATTGCAATGCACAAGGACCCAGGTTCAAGGCCCTGGTCCCCACCTGCAGGGGGAAGCTTTATGAGCAGTGAAGCAGGGCTGCAGGTGTCTCTGTGTCTCTCTCCCTCTCTATCACCCGCTTCCCTCTTGATTTCTGGCTGTCTCTATCCAATAAATAAAGATAATAAAAAAAATTTTAAGCTGAGTCCAAGTGAATCTTTTAGATTTACATGTCCACCTTCCCAATGTACCACCTCAAGAAAATAGAATGAAAGTGAACTACAGTTTCTGACCATGAACTCTGACTCTGCAGAGCCCAAGAAGGTGTCCTATCCTGGAAGGCTTGGATTCATGGGGAAATCCAGTGAGTTGCCAATTCACCAACACAAACACCTTTTCCTAGGACAGCCACACTAAACTTCTACTGTAAATATGCTTCCTGCAAACTCTAGTTTAGCATCTGCAGTGAGCAGAAAGAGAAACTAGAAGGGCTAAATGTGCCAGTGATGGAGAAGTGCTGGTCATCAAACTGACTTGTCGCAAGGGCACCTAGTATGCACTGGACTAGCCAGGCCTGCCTGGACCACAATGGTGGCTGCAAGGTAAAGCCTTTCCTGTCACTTAGCCTCAGGGACAGAGGCAATGACATCAAGTCAGGGACAAAGCATCTCAAAGAAAACCACAGAGAAAGGAGGGGTACCCTTTAGAGAGGGTGCTAAGGGCCACTATGCCAAAGGTACAACTGAGCAGAACTGTTGGAGTGAGGTTCTATGTATTAGAAACAAGAAGTACACAGGTATGAAGAACAGGGGAACTAGAAGCCAGACACTCTTAGGTCTAGAGGTCACAGATAGGCTCTGGTTTTACTGTAAGTGGCAGGTTTGACAAACACCACAGCAGGGGAAAGAACAAAATGGCTGATCTTTCAGTTGGTCACCTAGGGCTCTGTGAGAAGTCAGGGCTTTGACTACCTACATGGCCTGAGGACAGTGCTAGAGTGACTGAGGGCACTCTTCCTACCCCCTTTACCAGGCAATGGGCAGCCCCTTGCCCCTGGGGCAGCCACCTTTGTTAAACTCCCACCAGTCTGGCCTGGTACTTGTATCTAGTACTCAGAGTCCTCAGTGTCTCACCCAGGAAAGGACTGTCAGCCTAATGAGCAGTGCAAGCTTGTGGGAAAGCAGGAGCCACATGAGCCGCAGGAGGTGCCCTGGCCTATGAAGGTCACAGGCACTTGGGCAAAGACCAAAAATCTTTGTGTGTGTGTGTGTGTGTGTGTGTGTGTGTGCAGTGATCATTCATTTGGATCTTGTCCACAGCATGCCTGGTTTCTGAATCTAGCACCAGCACTTCAGCCTCATCCTTCACCACTCCTGAACCCCAAGGAAAAGGAAGGAGGCCAGGAGTGGCTGGGGAGGACAGCAGCTGAGGAGATGATGCAGTTTGTCCTGCCTCCTTACAGTGAGAATCCCTAGAGGTCAGTGCCCCTTTCTCCAGCCGAGCCCAGATGTCTGGCGACTCAGCAAACAGTGAATGTTGACTGTGCTTTCACACATCCCACAATTCTCACTAACTCAAGGACATGATGGAAACCACAGCCATTTTTTTTTCCTTTTCTTTTCTTCAAAAAAAGCAAAAACACTGAAAAGCAATGAGAACAGACAAATCACAAATGCTTTAATACTGAGACATAAAACTGCTATCTCTTTTAAGATGGATCTCAGTTCCTACTGCAGACCCAGTAGTTGCCGGAGGTTGTGTAGGGGGAGGCTGCATGGGAACAGCTGGGTTGTGTGGAGTGCAGGGCAGACTAGTGACAGCACCTCCTTCTCCAGGTACCACTGTTGTATGCTTTACATTGGGTTCCAGTTCTCCCCCACCAAGAGAATTAGATCAGTCCAGTTAATTTCGCGGGCCCACTTGGCCCCGCCCCTAGGGACCCCGCCAGAGTTCGAGAGTGACAGAGTTAGAGAGTCCCAGAGTTGGAGGGTTCCTGAGTTCCAGAGAAAGAGAGAGTGCTTGCGCCGCCACAAAGAGACAGCCGAGTTCTGTTTGGTGGTTAGTTTGTCTTAGTTTATGAATCGTTATTCCTGAATAAAGAAATACAGCTTCCCTGCCCAGCTGTTGTCTCCGCGTCTCTGTTACCCGCCCGTGAAGCTAACCCGCCCGGCAAGAGCCTACGAATTTTAACAACAACCCACTGTGGCTCATGCCAGAAGGTTCTAAACTTGGTCAAAATGCTTATTTCCATTTACTGAAGGAAATGGCACGTAAGTGTAGGAGAATACTGCACAGAGTACCATTCTCTTTTACTCCCTTTAGGGGAAAGACTGCTACACTCAAGTGAGGAGGAAGGAAGGCTAAATAAAAAACAGATTTAAATAACAGCCACAGAGCAGAGAGAGAAGGTACAGATTTCAGAGCCAACTTCCACACCCGGCTTTGCCTTTGAAACAATCTCACTTTGCCTTCTGTTGCTTAAACAGTAATTATTAAAGGCATCAATTAAAACTGCCCAGCTCCACAGCTCCTGCAGCCATGTTCTGGCACGTGTCCCGCCTGGTGTGTGCCACCTGCCGTCGCCCTGGATTTCTATGTCATTGGGGTAGCAACAGTCCTGACAGGGCCCTACCTCTGGCTCAATATGCTACCTTCTTTCAAGCTGGTAGAGGGGCAGCTGCCTCCTCACAGCCTTGCCAGGAGAAACAGCAGACTATACACGAGTCTTTCCTGCCACGGTCAACCTAGTAGCCCAGGCACAGGGAAGGGATGTGGTATGTGAGCCACTTCTGTCTGCTAGGAGTCTGCATGCCTGACTCCTTCAGAGACTCTTGGGAGTGGGGTTCTCCTCATCCTTGCATTTACCGCTCCTCAGGGAGAGGACCCTAGAGAACCACACTGCCAGGGTGATTTCAACATGACATGAAGGAGGGAATTTCTTCTCAGCATCAACACTGGAAAGCTTCCAGCTCACAAAGTGGTCCTTCCTGGCTCATTAGAAGAGCAGTGGTGGCCAGAGGAAAGACATTCCAGGCAGGAAAGTACAGCTCCCCATGGCATCCCTTCAAGGTGTCTAAGGAAGCAGAAAGCACAGGATGAGATAGAGCCTTTTTTTTTTTAATGGGAAGAGGGGAGTGGGGGCTGGTGATATTGTCAGGAGGCTGAGCCAATGGTCCTTCAATGATCCTTCATCAGCCAGTCTCTGTGTACAAGGGCCTGTGTCTGAACCAAGAACGCATGAGTCAACAATCCAGGCACTATACGCAATGCATGCAGACACATTCAGAGACTACTAACAAAGAAATGTGCAAAGCACCATATAAACCCAAAGTAGGGAGCAACAATTTCCACTAGCAGGCAAGGATAGTAGAGAGGAGAGAATTTACCTGACACTACAGGGAATGAGTTGAGGTTTGTTCGCAGAGAGGAATGAAGGGAAAGTGGATTGTAGAGAAAGGAAGAAGGCAGGAGAGACACAGCTGGAGCTCAATAGCAAGAGATAGATATGGTGGAGAAAATGCAGAGGAGTTTAGAGACAGCTGACAAATGCAGAGTTTAGACTGACAGCTCCTCTTTCACTGACTCCAGGGTGTGCCAAGTGAGGGGCATCAGGAAGAACCCCAGAGTGGTTTGCCTGCACTGTTGATCTCAGAGGACACCCAGCACCAGGGGAGTGATGATTCGTTTGGTTTTAGACAGAGTATGTTTTCAGTGTTTAGTATGCAAAATGGAACAAAAGCCTGAAAACCAGAAGAGAAGTAGGGACACAGACATGGGCATCAACAGGCAAATAAATGGACATTTATGTCATCAGAAAGGAGAACAAGCCAGAGTTCTCTCACTAGAGAAAAGATGATCAAGGATACAGCACTGAGGCATAACCATCTCAGAGTGACCAGGAAAAAAGGAAGGGGCTGGGTGGAAAGAACTATGTCCCAGAGCTGAGGGGATGTTTTCATTTCAAGAGAACAGTCATCATCAACAAATGCTACAGAAATCAGGTTTTAGTAATGAAGAGCTCTCAGTGAACCCTAAAATGAGAAGAACACTGGATAGGGTAGAGAAGCAGAGGACTGACCTCTGTGGTAGAAGACAGGGTGGGAAAGGAAATACATAAAGTCACAGAAGAAAGGCTTTGACAAACTTTACATAAAATGAGAACTGTACATTTGTGAATTAAGGAGAACACAGAATACAACATGTATTTAGATATACAGCTTGAACTCAGAAGAAAAGCATAAATTGCAGACTCCATCATTATAAAAGTAAAAGTAGAAGGCATGTACATGAAAACACTGTTCATAGAGAAAGAAGAGAGAAAAGACAGACCAAAGAGAGAATCTGGAAATTGAAGGAAGTTGGGGCAAGAGCTTCCTTCCAATTTTGTGTCACACCCACTCAATTCAATCCATAAGCCAGAACTCTAGCCACATTGGTTTCTGGAATAGAAGGCACATGAAAGTCTTTAAGTTCTTTGTAGAACTCACTGAGGTTTCTATCAGTGGAGAACTGACAGAGGCAGATCCTAGAGGACCAGAATGAAAAACACAATTACTTACCTCTTCCTTTTATGTTCTGAAGTTCTGAGTCATGTTAAGCCAACCAGAAGTTGGGTTTTTTTTCTAGTCTAGTAGAATACTGGACAATGTTAATAAGCTATACCACAGAAACCATGGCTATGCAAAATGCACATGATGGTGACCAATAAAACAAATGGTTGGAAAATTCTGTAAAAGGTCAGATTTCAAGATTCTTTATTAAGATATAATTCATATATAGTAAAAACACACAGATCTGAATCTATCAAGTTTTGATAATTATATATAACCATGTCATCCCAGTTCCAAAGCAGGATGAGTATATTTCTGCCATCCCAGAAAAATTCTTCGCTCAATTTCTAGTCATTTCCCTTCTCTGCCCTTAAGAAGTCACTTCCCAATCACCATGGATTGGTTTCAGAAGTATGTACCTCCTTTGTACCACTTTTAAGATTCATCCACACTACTGCACCAGTACTTCATTCTTTCTAGTGTTCAGGAGTGTGCTGTTGTGACAGTTTATCAACTTTTGAGATGGTGGATATGTGGGCTGTTTACAGGTTTGGGTCCCATATAAGCATTCTTCTAGTGCATGTCCCTTTGTAGACATAATTCTTATTAACCTACAGTAGGTGATGTAACAGTGGAATTGCTGGGTCAGAAGGAAGATGTTCATCTTCACAAAACCTGTTGATCAGCTATGATCAAAGAAGTTATGTCTGAGAGTTGTTTCTGTGCCAAAATCTAACCCACATCTGATGCTGACAGGATTTATTTTAGCCATTTTAAGAGACGGTAACTCACTGTGGTTTGGATCTATATTTTTCTGATGAAAATGTTAAGCATCTTTCTACATTTAGTTCATAAATACATATATTTTTTGTGAACTACCCTTCAAAGTATACAGGTCTCTACAAATAACAATTACATATTGTGTATAAGCACAATTATATCAAGATAAAGGAAAGCTTCTATCACCCCAAAGAGGTCCCCTGTGCCTTTTGTAGTCAATTCATCTTCATGTCCAATACCCGGCAACATACTCATCTGTTTTTCCTACCAAGCAGTTTTGCCCTTTCCAGAATGTCACATAAATGGAATCAGGCAAAATGTAGACTCTGAGTTTGGTTTCTTTTCACTGAACATAAGGCCCTTAAGTTTCATTCACGTTGTATCAATCTGTCTCTTTGTATTGCTGAGTAGTATTCCATTGAAGATGTTAAGATAAATGTCTGTCTTTGGTTTCTGTAGCCATGTGTAATTTTTACATTATGTACAATTGATATAAACATGAATTTTCATTCTCTTAAATAAGTACCTAGCAGTAGAACTGCTGGGTCCTCCTACTGTCTTTAAGATTTTTCAAAAGGCTAGATTGTTATACACACACACACACACACACATATATATACTTTTTTTTTCCTCTAGCACTCTTAAAATTCAGTTTCACAAAGTAACAGGTCAGACTTCTGTGAAAAAGAAAACAACTCTTTCCCAGGCTATAACCCTTTCCAGAAAACAAGATTTATCAAATAACATGTTTTTTTTAACTAGTGATTTGATACTGATTTACAAAATTATAAGATAACAGGAGTATAATTCCACACCTTTGTTTCCACCAGAGTTCTGTGTCCCCATTTCCTCCATTAGAAACTGCATTAGTTCTCCTTTAGAAATTTTTTTTATTATCTTTATTTATTAGCCAGAAATTGAGAGGGAAGGGGGCAACAGAAAATGAGAGGGAAGTTAGGGAATCCCTGGATTCTCACACACATATAATGGGCTTACAACTCTAATGGATTCCTCACTCTACCATCATAGTCACTTTCATCAGGAACATCATAATAAGCCCTCTTGCAGGCCTACCCAGGACCTTCCCCTCACCATAAAGCAGCAATGGTAGGGACTTCCCCAGTTTCCAAAGGGAGGCTGGGTCATCCTGCCCTGCCACTCGAGGAAGACTGGTCCTGAAATGAGTGCAGCCTGCAGCCTGTATTGTTCCTAGCTGTGATCATAGACTGTGAGCTCAAACCAAGGGGGAGTCAGAGGTTAGACAGGCTCTTGTGCTAAAAAAAAAAAAAAAAAAAAATATATATATATATATATATATATATGCGCCCTGGGTCGGGTAGATGAGGTAAACAGTTAATTTCATTCACAGAGTTTTTTTCAATGGAAGCTACTCTCTACAAGTTTCTAGCCCTTTTCTCTACTCTGACACCATCGTAACAAATACTTTTGTCCAACTCTGTTAGCTATCAAACTCAAGCAAAGAATTATGAAAGTTATGGGCCCCTAGGAAAATGACTAGAATGGACTTCCTAGCATCTTTCCACCCTAAGATCCCTATTCTCATCTGCTCTATTCCTATTTTTTGTTTCCTGTACATTAATCATTTTGTCCCACTTTGTATCTTGCTGCCCTTCAGCCACCAAGTTGCAGATGCAATTATGATTTCATCCTGACTTCACTGGGCAGACAACCTCACCAATGTGTCTTAGAACCTCACCACTTCAGAGTCCTGCCCCGCTAGAGGAAGACAGAAAACTGGCTGGAATTATGGATAGACTTGCCAAAGCCCATGTACAGCAGAGAAGACATAACAGAAGCCAGACCTTCCACCTTCTGCGCCCCAAAACCAATTTTGATCCATACTCCAAGTGGGAGAGAAGTGATGGGGGTAGATGAACAGAAGATTCTGAACTCCAACTCCATCAGGAACCAGAGAGAGGAGGAAAATGGGAGGGACATTTGGATGCAATAATGTGTGACTTAGAAAGGAAGAGAAGGGGCTGAGTGGTAGCACACCTGGTTGAGCTCACAGGTTACAATGTGAAGGACCCAGATTCAAGTCCCAGGACCCCACCACAGAAGGAAAGCTTTGCAAGTGGTGAAACAGTGCTGCAGGTATCTCTCTTGTCTCTCTCCCTTTCTATCTCCCCTGTTCTCCTCAATTTTTGGCTGTCTCTATCCAATAAATGATGATAATAAAAAAAATTAAAAAGTAGGAAAAGATGGGACAAGAAAACCAAATATATACAAATACAGACAGATGGGTGTATAAATAATAGCTGACCCATTTCTGCAACATTGGGAGAAACGCTATAGCTTACAATGGAGGGACTGGGGATCTAGAACTCTGGTGGTGGGAATGGTAGTTGTACCCCTATAACAAGGGAATTGTACCCCTACTACCTTGTAATTTTGTAAGTCAATATTAAATCACTAATAAAAAATAAAATTAAAAAAGAGGAGAGAGGAAGAGAGACGCCTGCAACACTGCTTTCACCACTTGCAAGGCTTTGCCCCTGCAGGTGGGGATCAGGGTCTTAAACCCAGGTCTTACACATTGTAACATATGTGCTCAACCAGGTGCCCCACACCTAGTCCTAAAACTGCATTAGTTCAATCAAGATCACAGATTTGGGTTGACTATTATTTATATAAATATATACCCATTATTTCTAAGGCTCTGCTTTCTCTTCCTAAGTCACACCTACTTTTTCAGAGTATCTTATTTATTTATTTATTTATTTATTTACTCCCATCTCTCTATGAATCCTGATGGAGTTGAAGCTTAGACCTCTGGTTAACTTCCCCTAACATTTATCCCTCTGAGAATAAATTCTTTACGGGGTGCAGAAGGTAGAAGGTCTGTAACTGCTTATCCACTGGACATGGGCATTGGCAGGTTAATCTATACCCCCAGCCTGTCTCTATTTTTCTCTAGTGGCGAATAACATGTTTTGCAGGATGTTCCCACCCCCAGAATTCTACATGAGTCACAGAGTCATATATTTTTAGTTGTTTTTTTTTTTAATTGCCACCAGGGTTATCACTGGGGCTCAGTGCTAATACTACAAATCTACCACTCCCAACTGCCCTTTTTTTTTCTATTTTATTTTGATAGGACAAAAGAAATTGAGAGGAGCAAAGTAGAGAAGAGGAGAGAAGGGGAGAGCCAGATAGATACCTGCAAGTGGGGAGTGGGAGTTGGGAGTTCAACCTCAGGTCCTTGCACACCTCAACCAGGTGTGCTGCTACCCAGCCCCTCTTTTTAGGTCTTGATCAAATAATCTAGACACATGTAACATAATCAAAATAGCATATAATCAATTCTTCCCTTGCCTTGCTGACTGGATCTCCCACTTTATCCCTAATAGGCTTGTTATCAAAAAATGTTTGTTTCACACTTACCAAGAAACGTGTCTACCACTTCTAGTTCTTGGCTCAGATCAATGAGGCCTTTATTTATGAAATATTTTACTAAAAATTATTTGGTGGCCACAAAACAGATATGATGGACCTAGATTTCTAATAGATCCCTCTCTCCACCAGCACTGGTCACTTCCTGCAAGAACATCCCTCTTGTGGGCCACTTCAGCAGCAATGATAGGGACTGCCCCACTCTCCAGAGAGAGGCTAGATCATTATACCCTGCCACTAGAGTGTTCCCAGCTGTGAATGTGGACTGTGAGCTTAGACCGTTAGGGACTCAGAGGTTACACAGGCCCCTGTGCTAAATATGAATATATATGGGTCCTGGTTCAGGTTGTTGAGTAAACAGTTAATTTTATTCATAGATTCTCTTCAAATTTGGGAGCTTCTCTCTACCCTAATCCAACTTTCTAGACCTATTCTCAACTCTTGACACCATCTTCCCAGACAATACTTTTGACCACCTCCATGTTTACCTATCAAACTTAAGTAAAAACTATGAAAGTCATAGGCCCCTAGAAATACACCTAAAATGAACTTCCTCACTTCCTTCCACCCTAGGATCCCTAATCTCATCTGCTCTATTCCTACTTCCTGGTTCCTGTTCATTAAACATTTTGTCCTGCTTTATATCTTACTGCCTCTCAGCCACCAGATGCAGATACTATCATGATGCCACCCTGACTTCCTCGGGCAGATGACCTCACCAGTGTCCTTGGGCAGATGACCTCACCTCTCCAGAGCCCTACCCCACTATGAAAAGATAGAGACATTAGACCACAAACTATCAGCTACTTAGAGGAAACTATTGGCAGAACTCTTTTCCGCATAAATTTTAGAGACATCTTCAATGAAATGAATCCAATTACAAAGAAGATTAAGGCAAGTATAAACCTATGGGACTACATCAAATTAAAAAGCTTCTTCACAACAAAAGAAACCACTACCCAAACCAAGAAACCCCTCACAGAATGGGAGAAGATCTTTACATGCCATACATCAGACAAGAGGTTAATAACCAACATATATAAAGAGCTTGACAAACTCAACAACAAGACAACAAATAACCCCATCCAAAAATGGGGGGAGGACATGGACAGAATATTCACCACAGAAGAGATCCAAAAGGCCGAGCAACACATGAAAAAATGCTCCAAGTCTCTGATTGTCAGAGAAATGCAAATAAAGACAATAATGAGATACCATTTCACTCCTGTGAGAATGTCATACATACATCAGAAAAGGTAACAGCAGCAAATGCTGGAGAGGTTGTGGAGGCAAAGGAACCCTCCTACACTGCTGGTGGGAATGTCAATTGGTCCAACCTCTGTGGAGAACAGTCTGGAGAACTCTCTTGGAAGGCTAGATATGGACCTACCCCTATGATCCTGCAATTCCTCTCCTGGGGATATATCCTAAGCAGCCCAACACATCCATCCAAAAAGGTCTGTGTACACATATGTTCTTGGCAGCACAATTTGTAATAGCCAAAACCTGGAAGCAACCCAGGTGTCCAACAACAGATGAGTGGCTGAGCAAGTTGTGGTATATGTACACAATGGAATACTACTCAGCTGTAAAAAATGGTGACTTCACCATTTTCAGCCGATCTTGGATGGAACTTGAAAAATTCATGTTAAGTGAAATAAGTCAGAAATGGAAGGATGAATATGGCATGATCTCACTCTCAGGCAGAAGCTGAAAAACAAGATCAGGAAAAAAAAAAAAAAAAAAAAAGCATAAGTAGAACCTGAACTGGAATTGGCGTATTACACCAAAGTAAAAGACTCTGGGGTAGGTGGGTGGGTGGGGAGAATACAGGTCCAAGAAGGATGACAGAGGACCTAGTGGGGGTTGTATTGTTATATGGGAAACTGGGAAATATTATGCATGTATAAACTATTGTATTTACTGGTGAATGTAAAACATTAATTCCCCAATAAAGAAATTTAAAAAAAAAGAAAAGATAGAGATAGGCTGGGGGTATGGATTGACCCACATCCAGCAGAGAGGCAATTATAGAGTCCAGAACTCCCATCTTTTGCACCCCAGGAAGTGTTTTGGTCCATACTCCCAGAGGGGAAGAAATGATAGGGGAGGGCTCTGAACTCCATTAGGACACACAGAGAAAAGGGGGGGAAAGGAAGGACATTCGGAAGTGGTAATGGGTGTACGTGTGACTTGGAAAGAGAGAAGGCAGGACAATTAAAAACACAGACAAATATATGTAGATAGATAATTACAGAAATAATAGTTGACCCATACCTGCATCCTTGGGAGAACCACTGTGCCTTCCAATGGAGGAAACAGGAATACAGAATTCTGGTGGCAGAAACAGTGCAGAATAGTACCCCTGTTCTTAACAGTTTTGTAAATCAATAGTAAGTCACTAATAAAATAAAAAATTAAAAAAAAAAACATTTGGTGGAACTGAGGCCTCACACATGTGTAATTTCACTTCTCTAGCCATTTTTCTCATTCGAGAGAGCAAGCTCTCTACAACAGCAATGAAGCCTCCTCTGTTGCCATAGCAGCTCCTATGGGGTGCTGGGACTTGAAAATGAGCCACACATAAAAGTTTAAATTCGGGAGTCGGGCGGTAGCACAGCAGGTTAAGCGCAGGTGGTGCAAAGCATAAGGACCGGAGTAAGGATCCTGGTTTGAGCCCCCAGCTCCCCACCTGCAGGGGAGTCACTTCACAGGTGGTGAAGCAGGTCTGCAGGTGTCTATCTTTCTCTCCCCCTCTCTGTCTTCCCCTCCTCTCTCCATTTCTCTCTGTCCTATCCAACAACAACATTAATAACAACAATAAAGAATAAATATTTTTTTAAAGTTTAAATTCTTTTTTTAAATTTTTTAAAATTATCTTTATTTATTGGATAGAGACACACAGAAATTTAGAGGGTAGGGAGAGGGAGGGAGAGAGAGAGAGAGAGTGAGACAGAGAGAGAAAGAGAGAGAGAGAGAAAGAGAGAGAGAGAGAGAGAGATCTGCAGCACTGCTTGCTTCACCACTTGCAAAGCTTTCCCCTTGCAGGGGGGGGACCAGTGGCTCAAACCCAGGTCCTTGCGCATTGTAACACGTGCTCTCAACCAGGTGCACCACTACCCGGCCTCCAAAAGTGTAAATTCTTAAGAAGCTATCAAACTTTTTTCCAAAATGGTTGCATGATTCTGTACTCCCAGAAGCAAGATATAAGGGTTGGCATTATCAAAATTTTTTGTTTTGTTTTTAACATGCTCTAATCAATTTATACTAAGACCTCACTGTGATTTTTTTATTTCCCCAGTAATAACAATAGTGAACAACTTCCATGTGCATAGTTGTCAACTATATAAGTTAAAGTGTCTATTAAAATCTTTAGCCCATTTTTATAATAGGTTGTTTTCATGTTTGAGTTTTAAGAGCTTGTCAGATAATCTGGACACACGTCTTTTATTAAATATATGTTTTTCAAAAGTTTCCTCCTAGTTTGTAGCTTGTTTCATTGCCTTAAGTATCTTTGGGAATATTGAAGTCTGAAATTCATTTATATTGATTACCCTTTTGGCAACTAAGAAATTTTTACATTTTTTATGTTAATTTATTTTCCCTTTTGTTGCCCTTGTTTTATTGTTTTAGTTATTGTTATTGTTGTTATTGATGTCATCGCTGTTGGATAGGACAGAGAGAAATGGAGAGAGCAGGAGAAGACAGAGGGGGGAGAGAAAGATAGACACCTGCAGACCTGCTTCACTTTTAAAAAGGTCATAAAAATGTTCTCTTGTGTTTGAATCTGGAAATTTTATAATGATAGAATCTAAATTTAGGGCTATGGTCCATTTTGAATTAACATTGTACATGGTGTAGGGTATAGATCAAGATTCATGGTTTTGGTATGTGATGTCCAGTTGTTGCACCACAATTTGTTGAAAAGACCTTCCCTTCACCATTGGATTCTCTTTGCACTTTTGTAGGTCTATGTATATGTAGGTCTATGTATATGTAGGTCTATTTATGGACTAAGCTGCCCATTGATCTATATGTCTATTCTTGCAATACCACATTGTGTTGACTATTGTAACTTTATAGGAAATCCTGAAAATCATCAGGTACTGCAATTTTTTAACCTTATGTTGTTTTTCAAAATTGATTTAGTTTTTCTAAAACCTTTGCATTTTCACATAAACTTCACATTCAGCTTTTCTACTTGTGACTAGGGTGGCACTGAATTCATCCATCAATTTACAGAACATCTTAATACTGAGTCTTATAATTGGTAGTATAGCTCTCCATTTATATGGATCTTCTTTCATTTCTTTCAGCAATGTTTCATAGTTTTCAATGTATAAATCTCATATATAGTCTCTTAGGCATTCGGTATTCTGAAATTATTATAGTCTTTAATTTTGTCTTCTTTTGTTTTCTATTTTTCTTTTTCTTCTTTTTTTTTCTAATATACAGAAACGTAACTGACCTCCTTGCATAATGTAGCTTTGTTGAATCTACTAATTCCTTCAGGCCATGATATACAGGTGTGTGTGTGTGTGTGTGTGTGTGTGTGTGTGTGTGTGTGTGTGTGTGTGTGTGTGTATTTCACTGGATTTTCTATAATCATGTTATTTACAAATAAAGGTTAACTTTTGGAGTTAGACTTAACTAAAATTCCAAAAAATTAATAATCTGAAGTGTCCCAAATTCTAGAATAGGGGAAAACGGGAGTAATTCACTTTTGTTAATTGAACAAATGATGGTAATATTGTATCAGAATTTCCTTTCCTTGATGTAATAATACCTCCTTACAAGAAATGATGGGAGGCTGATACACTGTGTGGTAAAGTTACTCCTACACATCACCCTTCTATAAACTATGCAGGATTGAAATTGGCAAGAAGCTGAAGAACTCCAGTGTAGCAAGGAATAAAATAAATCTCTTTTAGATCTCCAGTCACTATATGCAGATATTTCCATAAGCTCTGGTAGCAAGCTCTCTCTCAGTTTGTTAAATAAACTTTGGACTTCATGTATGACTTTTCAAAGATCTCTCAATTTCATCTTTTAAAGAGCTCCAGGGAATGCAGCTGTTAATAGCATTTTTCCACCATCATGTGAAAAGGTCTTAATTGCAGGTAACTATCAACTTAACAATAACACAGTGGTGTCTGAAATATAAAAAACCAAAGCCCTTTGCTTAACAGGAAAGGAGCACCAAGTTTATGGCTCAATTACTGAAGTACACAGAAACAGATCAACTGATCAAAGACTTGAGCTTAATATGTATTTCTGCCACCAACATCTGATCATCTTCTATCCTGCAACCTTATATAATCTGACTAAGGTCCTCAGTCACATCTGTGGCATCAATCACTAGGATCTGCCTCCATCACAAAAGTCAAGTAGTTATTTATCATGCTAGTGCTTTTGCCCAGTAGCCTCAGACAAGACTTATTATGAGGCAGTAAAAAAGTGTGTGTGTGTGTGTGTGTGTGTGTGTGTGTGTGTGTGTGTGTGTGTGTGTGTGTTATAATTTTTAACAGAGAAACAATTCTAGAGTACTCTGCTGCCATGCTATCAAATGCAAGGCAAGTGATTGCTGAGTTCCCAATTATGTTCAATCTTAAATCACACTGTTTGGTCTGGTTGTATATCTAGCTCTACAGGGAGTTGAGCAAAGGCATATATTTGGCAAGCTTTCAAACCACAGCTACAAAACATGTGCTGAAGAAAATGATTCAAAATATTAAGAAAGCAGTCATTTATTTTAGAAAGGCTGTTCACATGAGACAATAAGCTGTTTCCCAGAATAGGCTCCATCCATCAGGAAAACACTACAACCCTGCAAACACTGGCTAGAATCTGCCTTTCAGCCATCATACTGTAGAGATTATTATTTATGATCCACAGAGCATCTAAGATGATAACTGAGCTGGGCACACTTCCAAGATGGCAGCAGAGCCCATCTCAACCCTGGAAAAGCATCAAATGAATACATGACCTCACAGACCCTACAAATCTACCTGGTTTTCTCTATGGATCCACAAATGAGCACATGGGGGTACACTCGAAGGGGGCAAAGCACAGGAGCAACTGGATACCAAATCTTCCATTTTTACGTTAAGAAAATAGTTCAAACAGACCAGGGACTCTATATCAGGTAGAAACTGTCTAAAGATTCATTCTGTGATGAGAAAGACCATCTATCTATGAATCAGACCAACTGGGCACAGATGTGAGATGAGACTCTCAGGATATCCTTGTTCAGTCTTTCCTGAATTCACTCTGTTGAGTTCCCACCCTACTACCCACCCCCAAAATTTATACTATGCTGATGGACCATCTCACAAGCCAATTCTAAAAGTCAATTCCATGATGTTCCCTATTAGTCCATTCTCTCACTGTAAGTTTCACTTATCTGCCTAAAAAAGAGAATTTCTATCACCTCCTTCCACTACTACAACTTGAAGAATGAATAGATAGATCTTGTAAAGTGTACATAATTAGTTTTCTCCAAGTCAGGGCATACTGGGATGTATGCTTAAGTTTCTCAACCAACTTAAGTTGGTTAAGAAATACTTAAGTTTCTCAACCAACTTTAGAAACACTGAATAAGCTAACCATAGCACCTAGAGACAAGAAATATAAAATTGAAGTTTAGCAAATAAACTAGTGGAATCTCAATCTTCCTAAGCAACATCTGTGGATTTGTATGTGTGTGTGTGGAGGGGGGTTGTTTCCCTGATACCACTAAACACAGCAGCTACAATTAAGAGGAAAATTATAGACTGGATTGATGACTAGTAAGAAATATTTGCGAGTATCTTTGCCATGAGATCTCAAAGTAAAAAAGGAATAGCATGGAGCTTATGGGTGGATAATCATTAGAACTCTTTTAAAACTGGAAAAAGAAGTGAATAAAGTAAAAGGATGTTTTTTCCCTTGCTAATATTAAAGGCCAGTTAAAAGCAACTAGCTTATAGGGTCTGAGGGTCCAGTTAATTTTCAAATTATTTTAATAGAATACAGACAATATACACTGAATGTGTGTCAAACATCCTTTCAGGCATATAAGTACACTTATTTTAACTCTTATAGCAAAATTATCCTTCAGATCCTTTCTGGGATTACTGACCACTCATAGGCAGGAATGTGTGGGATTATGTTTAGAATATTCCCTTGACTGAGCCAGCATGCTCACTTCAAAACCAGTCAACCAAGGAATAGAATCCAAAAACTGGTATAGTTAAGGGGTATGTAGTAGATGGTCTCAATGTGTATGTTCTAAAAGAAACAGGGCCTCTAGCAAAGACAGGCTACTGAGTTTTCAATAAGTGGGTGGCGCTCTCAACTACTATATCTCCTGTGTACAGATGATCCTAAACACATATTGGCTCCCCAGATCCCCAGCATGGAAAAACAGTGTGCTATGGTTAGCTCCTTCTTACTTACGAGACCCTCCACCACTTGGCTGAGAGGTATTTTCCAGTCCTTAACTTCACACACTCTATCCTGAACTCCATCACTTTGTCTTGCTGCCCTCATCCTGTTTATTCCCTCCAGGACTCTTCACTAATTAAGCAAGACACTTTCACTTGGGTAACACTAGGCTCCAATCACATGCAAAAAGGGCAGAGTTATCTTCAATTTAGCCTTGTGAGCAATTCACGTCCTTCAGCTACAAGGCCTTACACCCAAGAGTAAGTTCTAAAAAGGCCATTTCACCATAAACTAACTGGGAAGTTGCTGTTTCTACTTATCCAACCCAATTACTGTAATAATATCCTAATAAAGATAGCAACAAGGGGAAGCTGCACAAGGGAGTTTATGCTTAGAAGACAGGTCTCCCGAGTTCTACAACCAGTCCCAACTAGCATATTTGAGACCAAAGCAAATGTCTTGACACTCAGCTTAGAATGGCAAAACAATTTAAGAAGCAATGAGCTAGAAATATGATTCTTTTCTTCCCTGAGGAAAAATATAAAGGGTTCCAGTAACTATTTCTAAGAACCCTCAGTGATTTTCTAGGTATCAGGACCCTTACCACATTTTCCACCTAAAAACTGGAAATGTCACCAGGAGGAAAATTCACAGTAATTGGAGCAATGGGCCTACAAGCATGAGGTCCTGAGTTCAATCCCTGGCATCTCATGTACCTGTGATGCTCCAGTTCTTTCCTCTATCATAAACGCACCTTTTAAGATTGCTTTTTTTTTTTAAAATCATTTTACTGTGGAGTTGAAAGTTTATAATACAGTTGCTGACAATGGATACAATTGATCATCTCCCCATGATAGGTGACTACAAAACACTCTCGCTCCCAACTTAGGTCCTTTTCCACCATTATGCACCAGGACCTCAAAATACATCTTTTTTAAAATCAGAGATGTCACTAGGAACACCAGAGAAACTAGAAGCTGTTCACCACAGTTTGCATTTCTGCAAATATTAGTATTTTGTCTGTTTCCTAACCTCAAAATAAATGGCAAGCCAAAAGAAAGGGAGGGAGTGAGGGAGGGAGGTTGATAGCACAATGGTTAAGCATAGAGCCTCTCATGCCTGAGGCTCCAAAATCTCAGGTTCAATCCCCCACACCACCATAAGCCAGAGCTGAGCACTGCTCTCTCTCTGGAAGGAAGGAATCAAAGGGAAAAGCATGGAAATTGAGGTCTGGCTGTCAAGCTGAGTGGGCATGAGTTCAAGATAGGGTGTAAGTTGCCCCACAGTCCAAAGACAAAGCACCCACTATGGACAAAGAACACAGGGAGTATCAACTTTTCAGCTCACTGGTCAGTCCTGAGAATCATGCCAATCCACATAGGTATAAGGACACAGGTAGATTCTGGTTAAATACAGTCTTCCTGTGAATTGTATGTCAATTTTCAATGACAAAAGCAATGTCAAGCTGCACTTCCCAATTGTTCCCCAAAAACAACCTAGAGTCAAAAAGGACTCCAGGACTGTCTTTCTAGGTGCCCAGTTATACCAGTCAAAGCTGTTCCTGAGCACCAGAGTCCTTACAGATGTCTATCCTTTTACTGAGTCAGTGACTTCCAGATATGGGAAATACAAGAGATGAGACAGGCAAGGTTCTTGCCCTGGAAGGGCCAATATTCTAGTGGCCTGGAGAAAACAAACATAAGAAAAAGACAAGAAAAAAAATTTTCTTCATAATAACAGTGGTAATTACTAAGAAAAAAAAAATCAAAACTGCCACATGACAGGTGACAGAGGACTGTTAGATTGGGTTGTCAGGGAAAGGCCTCCCCGAGGTGACACTGAGGAGAAATCTGAATGGCATGAAGATGCTAGCACACAATGATATGGGAGCATTCCTCGTAGATAAAACAGCTATGGGGAGGGGCAATGGTGCACCTGGTTGAGCACAAGTTACCAAACACAAGAACCCAGGTTCACGCCCTTGGTTCCCATCTGAAGGGGGGGGGAATACTTCTCAAGTGGTAAAGTAGTGTTAGAGGTGTCTATCTCCCCTTCCCATCTAAATTTCTTTCTCTATCCAATAAAATAAAAATAAATATTAAAAAAGAAGAAACAACTAACACACACACACAAAAAAAAGAGGCATGCTGGGTGTATTCCAAGTATGGGAAAGGCATTATATCTATAAGGAAGGGTGAGTGGTGGCAACCAGGAGATGGTACAGGGACAGATCATGCAGGATGACTACTTCACATGGATGCCAAGTCACCACAGTGGCTTTATCCTATCTGCATTTTTAGTAGATCCTGCATAGGGAACAGGAGTGAGGATAAGGATCCAAGTAGCAAAGAAAAGGTAGGCAGCTTGGTACCACCAATAGGACGTATCCCAGAAGGAGAGCAAGTGAAATCACAAAAGGATTGCATGTTTGGAGTGAGGAAAGGAGCAAGGAGCAAGGTCACACTGAGTTTCCAGATGCTGAGTTGGAACAAGCCAATACTCATCTTCTTCCCTACTAATATTCCTCTATGCTCTTTAAGAAAGCAACACTGAATTTCAACCTCATCAGACACCTTTCAATAATGGACAAAAAGCATTGTACTCCCTGAAATGGGAAGACAAGGGTTTGAAAGTGCTAACATAATCATGCTTCAAAATGAGAAGGAAGCAAGCTCTGGCCTCAAGGACAGCTGACATGCCTCTCTCGAGAAAGCTACAGGGGCCACTGTCCTCCTCCTGTGGCATCACCTTTTGTGCTGAAAACTGCTTCCTACCTTTGCAGAGGCCCTCCACACTGAGCAGCTGCTCACTGAGTGCTCAGCTTTCTTTTACCAGGCTTTTTAAGACAGATATTTTTCAACCCTGAGTTTGTCACCATTTAAAACGTTGTGCTAGTTAGCAGTAATTATGTAAATGCAAGCAGCCATTTCTATTTTTAAAAGGGAACCCCATTTAGCATTCTTACATCCTGAAATGTTTAAAATAGCTAGTCCAGTGATGTTTTCACTTTATTCAAACTGTTTGTATGGATTTAAATACAGGTTCAGCAAAAACCAAAGCAAGTCAAACATTTACTTTCTATTAAACATTGAAATCAGAAGATTAAAACCCTATTTTACATTTAACAAAGCCGTCAAATCAGCACAGCAGCAACTTCCCTGTATTTACTGCCTAGCAGGGCTGATGTTTGAGAGGTAATCAACTTAGGAAAGGAGGGAGGGACTTCTTTAAACTCTTCAAAAAGAGAAAACTACATTTGAGCAAATCTTTTAATTATAGTATCTTCCAAAGAACCTACAAAGCCTTTATGCTCTCCAAATCTTAATGCTTTTTAAAGGCAACTCTTGCCCCTAATTCCACATGAGATATTCAGCATAGCATAATTAAGTTGTATTTCAAGCTATTTTTATTAGGTTTACAGAAATAGAGGGTGTCATCAACTTTAAACTTTAAATCCCTGTAACTATGCTTTCACAATGAATGGTCAGTTCTCAAAATTGAACTTAACATGCAAAACTCACTCCAAATACAGGCTTAGGACAGGCACCGAAAAGGCAAGCTCATCCGTAAGTCACAGGAAACATCCAGATAAATAGATGTTCCATTTCCACAAATTAAATCAACTGGGACAGTCACAAGACACCTTCATGCATAGATCTGAAATGTTGAACACTAAATATTGGACCTGTTTTGCTTTTATTATGAACCTTTGTGGCAGGTCAACAAAACGGAAAGAAAAAAGGAAAAGAAGTGTCTATCCACAGCTGAAATTTCTAATTTTAGTAAGTATCTGAAGAGCTGTATCATTACAGGGAGTTGGCTAAATCCTTTTGGTTATTACCATAAATTAATCTCTTCCAGTTGGTATTTGTAAGCTACAAATAAAAAGGAAAAACAAACAAACAAAACCTCCCAGATTGGTGACCTGGTTAGAGAACTTGGGGAAGTAGTTCTGGAAGTCCACCAACAAGAATTCTAGTCACTTTAACTTTCTCAGGATCCTTTGACAGAGAGAGGCCTGTTATAATATGCAACCACCCACAATGTGCAGGTGAAAAGAAACTCTTCATTTGTAAGTATACAGTTAAGTATATCAACAGGAATCACCTTGGGGTCAATTTCTGAACTCAGTTTCAGCAAAGATATATGAGATGCTAAAGACCTAATCAAATTCTGAATTATATACACATACAAAGATGTGTGTATATAATATATATATGACAAAATTAAATTTTTGTACAACAGAAGGGCATGCCAATTTATATAAAAGCATCTGCCACCACCTTTATTGGAAAGGGAGGACATTTTCTTAGTTGGTCAGGAAATTTGTGCAGTGATAGAGTGCTAGACTTGGAAGTATGAGGTCTTCAAGTTCAATCGCTGGCACTATATGTCAAGAGTGCTACTCTGGTCTCTTTCCCCCTTTCTCTCATGAAATTAACAAGACAAATAATTTTTTAAAGAAAATTGTTTTAAAACATTTTCCTTAGGAGGCCCACTTGTTTTCTGATTACACCTTTTTTTTTTTTTTTTTTTAAGTTATTCAGTTCTTTTGTTTTATTAGTGACTTAATATTGGCCTACAAAATTATGGGATATCAGGGTACTATTCCACACCTTTCCCACCACCAGAGTTCTGTGTCCCTCTTTCCTCCACTGGGAACAGCAGTAGTTCTCCCAAGGTCACAGATTTGGGTTGACGCTACATTTTTAAGTAAGATTTCCACTAACTTTTCAGGTAAGGGCTTAGCCCATTTGTTACATTCTCAAGCCTTTATCTTCTCACTCCAATATCCGAGTAGCTCTTATCAAACAAAACAAACAACAACAACAAAACAAAAAACATAAAAATGCCACAGGTCTCTAATGTTAAGGCTTCTCTTGGCATACATAATGTGTGGTCCAAAGATTACAAGAAGAGGCTGCAGCTATATCAAGGCATGCAGATGCTAAACGGCTTCAGCATAGACCATGGTTTCCCCTCAAGGCATAGGATACCAAAATTCTGTTAAATCAAGCCTAAGAATGCTATTTCATAATATTCAGTAAGGAACTGGTATGAAACAGAATATATAAGTTGCCAATTAGGTATCAGAGAATTATTAAGTATGATACAAGTATAAATATGACCACTTGTATACAATTTTAAAGGGGAAAGACAACATTTTCAATGAGGTACCCTTGCAGAAGTGGTGAGGCCTAGGCTCACAGAGGTGCCAGCCTGTGTCTGCAGAGGGGCTTTAATAAACATGGACTCCAACCAGATCATTCCCTATCTTTACCTAAGAAATGAAGACAGGAATAGTACAGCTCTGTCAGGGATATTAAAACCGATGAAATGTCTGTGAAATCATTTTCTTAAATTGTAAAGGTACATTAAATAAATGTGAGTTGCAATCATTTTTATTTATATAATGATGCAAGATTATGTATATACTAAATCCAAGCAGTGGACTTTTAATTGGGAAGCCCAGAAAGTTTCTTTTCTTTTCTGAAGATCAAACATAATTCAGAAATTTGGAGACTATCTTGAAAATGCAGCTACTTGTGCCCTGACTTAAATTGTGATGCATGAGGTACTTCTATGAAACTGCAAAAAATGCCTCATGAAAATATAGCCATAAAATGCCTAA
The DNA here is from genome assembly GCF_950295315.1 of Erinaceus europaeus. Taxonomy (NCBI): domain Eukaryota; kingdom Metazoa; phylum Chordata; class Mammalia; order Eulipotyphla; family Erinaceidae; genus Erinaceus; species Erinaceus europaeus. Next base: position 42,343,330 of record NC_080172.1, on the reverse strand, counting down.
TTTTTCTTTCCTTAGGTTGCATAGCCCATTAATTGCATAAACAGGGAAACTAGTAAAAGCCAGAAAACCAAAGAAGGGTATTCTAATGTCAAATGTCACAGACTTACACCAAGGGAAAAACTAAAAGATGGTTTGGAAGCAAATGCAACAGCTACAATGGACTTCAGGGAGTAAAGGTCAAGGTTTCAGCCTTTAGCAAAGTGCTAAATTGGCACTCAAAGTCAAATGTGATCAAAGTGTGTAAGGATTACACACACAAAAATTATTTGGAAAACAGAACATTATAAAAGTGAGGCTGTAGAAAATTAGGCAGAGGGTATATGGGGGTACCATGTTTGCAACCTACAAAGAATATAAATTTATTCTGTAATTAAAGCAGTCTGGAAAACTCTCACAGGGCTAGACATGGACCTTCCATATGATCCAGTAATTTCTCTCCTGGGGTTATACCCCAAGGACTCCATAACACCCAACCAAAAAGAGGTGTGTACTCCTATGTTCACAGCAGCACAATTCATAATAGCTGAAACCGGGAAGCAACCCAGGTGCCCAACAACAGATGAGTGGCTGCGAAAGTTGTGGTATATGTACACAATGGAATACTATACAGCTATCAAGAACAATGAACCCACCTTCTCTGACCCATCTTAGACAGAGCTAGAAGGAATTATGTTAAGTGAGCTAAGTCAGAAAGATAAAGATGAGTATGGAATGATCCCACTCATCAACAGAAGTTGAGAAAGAAGATCTGAAAGGGAAACTAAAAGCAGGATCTCACTAAATTGAAAGTAGGGCACCAAAGTAAAAACCCTGTGGTGAGGGGTAGACATGCAGCTTCCTGGGCCGGTGGGGGGTGGGGGAGGTGGGATGGGACACAGTCTTTTGGTGGTGGGAATGGTGTTTATGTACACTCCTAGTAAGGTGTAGTCATATAAATTACTAGTTAATATGAGAGGGGGGAAATTAATTGTATGTCTCGAAGTTTTTAAAACACAGACTGAGTCTTTTTAATATATAGGCTGTGTATTTGATATGCGGGCTCTCTCAAAAGCCTAGACCAAGTAGATCAGAGTCACAGCTATTTACAAGATACTGGGTACTATACAGCAAACCCTAACAAAAGGACTTTTCAAAGGTAACCCAATTACCAAATAATGTGATGATAACATTAACTATCGATTGTCTTTTTGAACCCTAAGACAGAAGGAACCTCACATCTCCACTATAGAGCCTATATTTCTCCCAGTCCTGGAACCTTTGGATAGGGCCCACTTTCCCGCATGCCTCTCCCAATCCATATCAAATAATATTGCATCAGCCGATCGCAACCTAATCAACGCAACGATTGCCACCCCAACATGCTTCAGCTCAGACTGTGTCCAGAGACTTCAGATGTGGAATGACAACCCTTCAGCTTCATTACTCAGGTGAGACCTTTCCTTTCATAGCATTCTCTAATTCCATCCCAGGTGGATCACTTTCTAACAAAGTCCCAAAACCTAGATATACACCAGGTTCTGTGAGAGAGAGCATATATTCACATGTATCCATAAACAAGTGCAAAATATATACCTGAAAGCAGAAGTACATTAGAGTTTGCAGTGAGTAACCCCTCCCAACACTTCCTCTCCACTATTCCAACCTTTGGCTCCATGATTGCTCAACAATTTGTTTGGCTTTGTATGTTAACTCTCTTTTCAGCCCCCAGGTTCCAGATGCCATCAGGATGCTGGCCAGGCTTCCCTGGACTGAAGACCCCACCAATGCGTCCTGGAGCTCTGCTTCCCCAGAGACCCACCCTACTAGGGAAAGAGAGAGGCAGACTGGGAGTATGGACTGACCAGTCAACTCCCATGTTCAGCGGGGAAGCAATTACAGAAGCCAGACCTTCCACCTTCTGCAACCCACAATGACCCTGGGTCCGTGCTCCCAGAGGGATAGAGAATGGGAAAGCTATCAGGGGAGGGGATGGGATATGGAGATTGGGTGGTGGGAATTGTGTGGAGTTGTACCCCTTCTACCCTATGGTTTTGTTCAATTTATCCTTTCTTAAATAAAAAATAAATTTAAAAAAGTTTTGAAATGAATTTTTAATTGTAGTTATTGATTATTATTATTGTTGTTGGATAGGACAGAGAGAAATGGACAGAGAAGGGGAAGACAGAGAGGGGGAGAGGAAGATAGACACCTGCAGACTGCTTCACCACCTGTGAAGTGACTCTCCTGCAGTTGGGGAGCTGGGACTCGAACCGGGATCCTTACACCAGTCCTTGCACTTCACACCATGTGCACTTAACCCACTGCGTTACCACCCGACTCCCTTGAAATGACTTTTCCAATTAAAAATGGGAGAAGAGTTTTTTGTGAGGAAGACAAAAGAAGAAATAAATACTTAATAGTATTCTGCACAGTGTAAGAAGTTTTCCACATATCAACTTATTGCAGCCTCACAACTGTCTCGACCCAAGTCAGAGTCAGCAGTCGCAGTCTATGCCATAGCTCAATGAAACTCATAATCCTTGATGGAACTTGAAGGAATCGTGTTAAATGAGATAAGCCAGAAGTAGACAGACAAATCAGATGACCTTATTCATATGTGGTATGTAGAAAACAAAAAAAAAGAAGAATACAGGGTGAAACTTAAGATTAGTTATTGAGCAGAGCCAAGAACTCTAAAGCAGGGAGGTTGGAGGGAGGGAAAACTGTGGACACCTGGTGGACGATGGTGGAGGAAGTCAGTGATGTGAGTGGTGTGCAGACACTTCCCACAGGGAGATGGTAATATGTACTTACATGACAACTGTCTTTATATCATTATTTCTCCCCAATAAAGTGAAGAAACGAAGGAAGAAAAGGGAGGGATTATCAAGAGGGAGGGAAAAAGAGAGAGAGATGGTGGGGAGGAGGGGAAAGGGGGCAGGAGGAGTAGGGAGGAAGGGACAGAACAAGAAACTCAAGACAGAGACACCTTCCCAGGATCTCAGAGGTGAAGACGGGATTCACCTCCTGGTCTGCCTGATTTAAAGCCAAGAGTGCAGCAGAGTCTGGCCAGGGGGCTAAGTGGGATTAGGTGAGTTACCCTCTAGAGAACATCCCAATGGGAAACAAAACCAAACATCCAATAAACACCAATACACTTGTTGGGTTCCTGAAAAGCTGTATCAGTGTGTCAACCAAAGGCATTCAATCCAAGAAGCAACATTTCTCCTCCCCAAAAAGTTAAGAGATGATTAAAAATGGATGTTCTGGCAACCTGAGAGGTGGTACAGTGTGTAAAACACTGGACTCTCAAGTATGAGATCCCTGGCATCACATCCCTGGCATGCTCTTTTACTTTCCCCCTCCCTCACTCTAGTAAGTCTTTAAAAAAATAAATGTCCTGCCCTCCCCCATGAAAAAAAATCTTAACATTGATATACCTTCTTATAGCCAAGTTCACTTAAAAAATCAGAGTTGTGGCCTAATGGAGTAGGAACTGACAAGTACGAACACATGAGAAAAAAAAAAGTAAAATTGCATATGAGCATAAAACAACCACTAGGAGACTTTCAAAACCTACCAGAATGACTGAGGAGCTGGAGCAGTGGCTAGAATACTGGATTTTCAAAACTCAGCAGAAAGCAACGGACTCAGAATAAACCAGTACTAAGGGTGCTCCTCGCTAGAAGAGCTCAAGGGTCCTTTTCTGCCTGATGTCCTATATGCCACTAGAGGGCACTAACTCATGTAATTACTCCAGAAAATCTTAGGTAACTGTGAATGTTGAATAAAAACCTGTCTTCCCTGGGCAGATGACCCCACCAATGTGTCCTGGAGTCCCACTTCCCCAGAGCACTGCCCCAATAGGGAAAGAGAGAGACAGGCTGGGAATATGGATCGACCTGCCAATGCCCATGTTCATTGGGGAAGCAATTACAGAAGCCAGACCTCCCACCTTCTGCTCTCCATAATGATCCTGGATCTATACTCCCAGAGAGATAAAGAATAGGAAAGCTATCAGGGGAGGGAATGGGATACAAAGTTCTGGTGGTGGGAACTGTACCCTTCTTATCCTACAGTTTTGTCAATATTTACATCTTATAAATAAATAAAAATAAAAATAGAAAACTGGATTTCAAATCAGTGAAGTGCATAACTTTGACAATAACTTTTAAGCATGTATTAGTCATAAATTCTAGCCTAATTCCATAAAAATTAGGAACATATAATATATATGCCAAGGCAGAGGTGCACTAAGAACAGTAAATTAATCATATCTTCAGATTTGTAGGAATAACACATTTCAAAATAAAACTAAGCATTGCAATTTGCCTGCATCTTTTGTCTCTGGGACAATCACTTGGACAGCCATATCCAGCATCTTTCACATGCACATACAGAAGAATACCAAGAAACACAGCAGTTTCTCCTTTGCCACTCTTCATCAAATTACAAGTGGATATTCCCCATAATAAAATTATAGCAGCCTATTATGCATGATTAAAATGTGATTTAATCTTGAGCACTAAAAGCCTTACTAACAATAAATAGCAAACATTCGCTAGTGCTCACTATGCCCTAGGTTGCTATTCTGGGCACATGACACTTACTTAATACTCACGATATCCCTCTGAGAGGCTGTAAAATTCTATTTTAGTAAAAAGTTCAACCTTGCATTTCTGGAATGCAATCAAGAATTTCTTTGCATTTTTATCCTGTACTCATGATTTATTTGTCCACAAAACCAGAAATGCAGATTTGTGAGTTCTGCCTCATTAACCACCTTCTGCAATTATTTCTTCACCCCAGAATTCACACTTCTTAGACTTACATGGGAGGATAGGATTACATAATCAAAATAGTTCAGCTACAAGTTTAATGAAAAATGCATTGTGCCCTGAAAGGTATTTTGTTTTTGTCTTGCTTTGTGGCACATAAAATCTGGTCTTTGATTTACATGCTTTATTTAGAGGAAAATGAAATGTATTTACTGACTCGATAAGAAATGTTGGTTACTTCACTATGTGAAATAAAACTCAAGTTCAATCAGGACTTCGTTTTTTTGTGGTTTTAGTTGGTTCTATCAGCAAGTATAATAGAAGCTTACAGTGAGTAAAACCTGACAAAAATATGCTATACCTAAAAAGAAGTTTTAGTTCTTTAAACAATTCGTCACAAGTTAGTGCCACAAATAAACTCACCTTGAGATAACAGCCTACATCACAGGATACTGTCTCCTTGGTTTTGTTTTTTTCTCTCTCTTTTTTTTTTATTTTTTATAAAATCTCCTCAAAGGTTTTCAAGAATTGTGCCAGTATCCTGACCAGTGCCAACACACAGAGAATAGAGACAGATTAACTATGATACCCATGGAGGTAAATCTGGAACCAAAGCATTTTTGTTAGTAGTTCCGAAGTAATTACTTTCCAAACCTCCCTTTATATCTTTGCTGTTGTCTATCTGATGGAGGAAATATGTTACTTTATCTTATTTACTTGACACCAAAATTTATAAATGTTAACGAAAATTTTATTTTCTATCTCTCCCTGCTTTTATTTCTTGGTGTGTTATATTTCCCCTAGGTATCTTGACATTAAAATGATACTGAGACATAACTTTGTTTCTCTTACATCTCATTCTTGTATTTCTTCATCAAGAAGCAAGGATAATACCATTAACAAACAGAAAGTTATTAATTTATACTTTCCAAATCCTAATATGTTCTAGCAAGTCATAACTCCCTGTACTAGGCTTCCAGTCATTTAATTCACACAAATTTTATGTCTCCTTAAAATTTTACAGTATTATCATTTTAAAATGCATAAATGAAAGGCAAATTAAAAGGAAAATATTCATAAAGGACACAATGCTCGCTGACTCATACATTCATACAATGGCATTTATTTGGAATCTATACCATTCTGGGCACCATTCTACATTCTTTGGACATGGGAAAAGACACAACAGAGGTCCTGCTCTCATGGAGTTTCCATTCTCATAGAAGATAGTCACCAATACATAAATGTATCATCAATCCAGGAAGAGTGTTCTGATGAAAAAAGAAGCTGCTAAGGGGACCAAGAGTAGTCTGGGTATGAGGATAGTCATGCAGGCTCTGTAACCAGGTGGCATGTGGGCAAATCCCTGATCTCCCAGAGTAAGTCAGGTGGCACATTTCCTGGATAGAAACAAAGGATGTATCAAGACTGGGTCACTTTAGTCTATTTCATTTTTGTAACATTTGGTCCAAATTAATTTCAATTTTTGAGTACAATTAATTCACTTAAAAGAATTGTCTTCAAGCCAGACATGGGACTGTCAGGATGGCGAAGCTCTCCCTATGAATTCTGCCAGCTTTCATTCCAATGTGTCAGCCCTCATGGCTCCAGCTCTGTGGGTCTCTCTTCTTGCTACGCCCATGAACAAGTGTGTGCTGAGAGCCTGAAATAAATAAGTGTAAAATGGGTCAAGACCATCGCTTCTATTTCTGTTTTTAACTGAAGAAAAGTTGCCCCATTTCCAGAGGCAGAGAGAGAGGGAGACATCTGGATAATGGTAAACTACATATGTATTAAACATACACATATGTATAGGTATAGGTGTACCCCACCCACATAGAAATATATATTTATACCCCATAGCTTACTTATTTCCCTATGGTAACTCACAAATGAATCTTTTACAACTGGTCCTTTTGCAATCACTGCATTACAATCTATAACTTTTACTGAGTTGTAGACTGTATCTCTAAGAAGCCACAAAACTTTTTTAAAGGATAACATTAAAAATTAAAAGTCTCAAGATGATCAAAGTTCAGATTCAATTAACACTAATTTTAGAAGAATTTTTTTTTTTACTGATGATGCATATTCAGCAAACTACTTAAGTTTTTGTTTTGTTTTTTCTAACACTGCATCCCAGGAGAGTCATTACGTACAATCAGCTCTCTAATTCAGATAAACGTGTCTAAGTACATATTGATATAACAGAGCACAATGCTTTGAGAGGCTCCCCTGCTAGAGACTATTGGTTGAAGCACAGGAATAAGAGCTGGACTTCTTACATCTAATTCCCAGCAACTCTGATAGTTCCTCCCTAGGCCAATTTCATATGTTTGGAAACTATAGTATTTCACAAGGTTAATGAAGGAGGAAAGAACTAACATTTTCTCTCTATGTAAGGTTCCATTAACTATAGAAATCTTGGTTAGGGACCCTTACAACCTCTCATGGCACATCCTCTACAGGTTAAGTCTCTGTCATTCATCCTCCCCTTGCTCAGATACTGCTAGGGGGAAGAGTAGTAACAGGAGTCGTTTTGGGTAAAAGACTCAAGGGCAAGTTGGGAGCACAGAGTCATAGTTTGTCTGATTTGTCTTCCCAAGTCAAGGCTTATTTCCAACCAAATCTTAAATTGACCAAATATAAGCATAACTACCGAATTCTAGTGGATAGAGTTAAATGAAAAAGAACCATCATGTTCAGGCCTTTGTCCAATACTTATAGGCCAGTTCATTACATACACCTAGAAGATAAAAGCAAATCCAGAGGACAAAGCACAGAACTGGCAAGTAGGTGGCTTCTACGCATTTGGAGAACAAGGAAGACAAAAGTTTGCCTTGGTTGAGTTAATGCTGACTAAGATGGTTAAAGTTTAAGTTTGCAAAGTAAATTTCTGAAGGAATAAATTACAATTTTAAGCACTACACTTTTTTTTGAGGAAGAAATGCAGCAAAAGCATGAAGAGACCTACCTATAAATAAGAAACAATGAACATTTGTCAAAGCATTCACTTTCTTAGTTTCACCTAGACACATCAACCTTCACTTTCAAAGAAATCAGAATTGTATATGTATCAAATTAACTCATTATGCTAACAAGGCTTTTAAAAAGCTAATACTTTGGTTCTCTTACATAACATGTGTTATAATTTACAAGTGGCATCATAAAATAGTTCTTCTTTTGCTGGGAAACATTCCAGTCCATTTGTCATAAAGATTTATGTGTGAAGGAGTTACTTTATAAGTAAAACAGCATTTAGGAAGAAAAGTCTCAAAATAAATTGTAATGCCATTAATGCTCTTTTAATTTCTTTCTTAACTTTTAGCTCTTAATATACACACACTTCTCCATCAGATGGAAAATTTTTAATTAAGATAAAGAGAGTTGAAGAAAACTTATGATGGAGCACACATATTACCATGTACAAGGACCCAGGTTCAAGCCTCTGCTCCCCACCTTCAGGGTAGAAGCTTCATGGGCAGTGAAGCATGTCTGAAGGTGTCTTTCTCTCTCTTCTTCCCCCTCTCAATTTCTCTTTGTCTTATCAAATATAATATAAAGAAAAAAAGAAGGATGAGGAAGAGGAGAAAAAGGAAGAGGAAGAGGAGGTGGTGAGGGGAAGAAGGAGGAGGAGGAGAAGGAAAAAATGGCTGCTGAAAGCAGTAGATTTATAGTGCCAGCACCAAGTCCCAACAATAACCCTAGTGGTAAATAAATAAATCAATAAATAAGAAAACATATTACTGAGTAGTGTTTACTATTACTAGACTGTTTACTGAGTTTTCTTCCATGTGGCTATGATAAGAAAGAGTATTATACTTAAAAGAGAGGAAACAGTGATCAAATCTATTCCACTGATGCTCATCAAGGATTACTAAATTCTGAACACTAACAATAACAGACTACTTAGATCCTACATTCTTGGAACACAGTTCACACAAAATGAGAAAAAAATTATTTCTGTAACATAGAAGCCACGCACAAACATAAGGTTCACAAACATATAGTTCAAAAACGGGTTCTTACTAATATCAGATTTGGGAGGCTATCTGAGGTTTATCTGGATACAGAACTAAATAAGCTAAAAGGAATCCCAAATAATTTAAGCTGGATACAGACAGAGAATTAGGTATCCATTCACCTCTACCCTGAGACTCAGTATGCTATGAAAATGGAACCAGTATGTGCTGAGGTTTTCCTGGCTACCCTTTCAAAATGGTATACTTGTAGCCACAAAGATGGCTCAGCAGTAGAAAAGCTGATTTGTATAGGTAAGGCCCTGGGTTCAATTTCTGGAACAGTATAAAAAGACAGAGAAAATAGTATACTTCTCTTGGCCTACAAATCTAAAAAAAAAACTTCCTGACTTTGATATACTTTTTATGAACCTTTAAAGACACACAGTGGATGCCAAATATAGACAGGTAGGTAGGCAGGTAGACCAATATATAAATGATTGGTAGAGAGGGAAGTTGGTGGTAGATATATAAATGACGGACAGAGAGGGAGGTAGCTGATAGCTATATAGACACAGATACAGGTAGACAGACAAAACACAGGCAAGTAGATAGAAACAGACAGAAAGATAGACATAGATAAGTAAACTCTCTGCAAGGCTGACTCCATTGCCCTTTGAAATATATGGAATAATGGCAGGCAGGCTTTGCATGCTGCTGCATGTATCACATGGGACTGCCTTGAAGTTACTAAATGTCAGCTTCTGCAAGGATTCAGGCACATATAGAATTGTTGAGTCAATTATAACTTAATAAACTACGAGGACTGTGCCAAATTAAAGAGAATCTAAAGATTTGACAAAATAAAGGATTTTTTTAGGGGAAAATACAGTTATAATGAGTTGTTCATAATTATTTCACACTTACACTAGTAATTCAATTAAAGGTCTTGAGGATAAAAGTTAAAATCCAAATGAAAGTGAAAAGTTGCCATTTGGGGAAGATCTGGTCAAAAATCAAGATGTTATGTAGATGAAGTGTTGATTTTACTCAGAAATCTTGTCCCAATCCATAACTGTAAGAAAACAAGAACAATCCCTCAGGAACCCACAGATGTTTCTAAGAATGGATGAGGTCAGGGTCAGCAAATATTCCTCTGTGAAAGGCTAAAGCCACAGACACTGAAATAAGTCCCACATCAACATGAGCCTCTCTCCTGCAATTCCAACTTGTTCTTCTCATAGAGTTATAAATAGTTTCAGATGCCTGGCATTAATCTTCATAAACTGGCTTCTTATTGTACTTCCGCTGTCACACATGCCCCCACCCCCGACCTATACTACCCATTATGGTAGCAACAGCATGTGGCTTACTGAGCATCTGAAATATGTCTATACTGAATTAAAGTCTGCTATAAATGCAAAACCTAGCAGGTAGATTTCAAAGACTTAGTACAATGAATAAAATAAATAAATAAGTAAATTTCTATGCTGATAACATGTTCAAATAATATTTTAGATATGCCTAGATAGAATATTAAAAATGACTTATTCTTATTTTTAAAATATAACTACTGAAGCATTACAAATTACATATATGACTGACATTATATTTCTATTGGTCAACAAAGTACCAGACCTTGATGCTAGTCATAACTCTACCCCTTCAGAGTCAAATCCAAACATCCTACTTTCTTGATTCTCCCTTTTTTAACAGCCGCTGATCCTAGCCCTGGAATCCACTGGCTCCATGACCTCTTGCTGCTCTCCATCTCCCTCATACTCTTCTGTTCCCTACCTATTTTAGAATGTGTAGTACCCATAATGCCATGCTCAAGCCTTGCCACTTCCTCAATGCCCTCCCCACAATTCTACTTCATGTATGTTTCTGAGCAGAATCCTATCCCAGGATAAATCCAAACTGTCCTTTGCCAGTCTGTACTTGAGTAGTTAATACAGAACTTCTTGTAAGTCCCAACTCCACTGCTATTCTCCCATTTTCACTAGAACCAGCTACAATTAGGCTCTGTACTCACTATTTCATTCATGCAGCTGTCACCCCAGTAACTAATGTCCACCACACTGCCAGATACACGTCTGTGCCTTACTTGATTCTCTAGCAGCACTTAATACAAGTTATCTTTCTCTCTGCTTTCAAAGACAGTCTTCCAATACAGCCCCCACATTCCTGACTCTCCCTCTCTTTCCTCTCAGCACTGGGTACCCTAGGGATCCATGCTTGAATGTTTCTATCCATCCCCTCTTCCAGGATTTCAGCTGGTCCTAAAATTTTCAGAACCTTCTATGTACTGAAAAACCCTCAAGTCTAGCTCATCTCTCCTGTATAAGTTATCCATGCACATGACTACCTCTCCTATACTCCTACAGGACTTCCAAAAATTAATGGATTTAAAAAGAAGAGAAGAGAAGAGAAGAGAAGAGAAGAGAAGAGAAGAGAAGAGAAGAGAAGAGAAGAGAAGAGAAGAGACTTGCTTGTCTTTGCCCTTCTCCCCAACCTGCTGGCCTCATAGTTCTCCCAATCAGGAATGGAGAACTGTACTCTTCCAGCTCCTTGGTAAAAGCAAGCAATTCCTCACATTTTCATACAACCTATCAGCTTTTGCTCTATGGTACATATAGCATCAGGCTATCCTTACTGCCCTGGTCCAAGCTACCATCAGGAAACTTTGATAGTTTTCACGCTGGTCTGTCTCTTGCCCTAAACCAGGAATCAGATAAGCATCAAGTTTTGTAGACCAGATGCTCTGTCACACAACTCAAGTGGCTATTGTAGCTAGAAAGCCATGCTAGACAATGCACAAACAAGTAAATGTAGCTCAGGAAGGAAGGGAGGGAGGGAGGGAGGGAGGGAGGGAGGGAGGGAGGGAGGGAGGGAGGGAGGGAGGGAGGGAGGGAAAAGAAACAATGGGAGGGGGAAGGAACTGAATTGTCAGTGGATACTAAAATTCAAATTTATTTATTTATTTTTTAATCTTTGATAAAGACAGCCAGAAATTGAGAGGAAGGGGGAGATAGAGAGAGGAGACAGAGAGACACCTGCAGCACTGCTTCACCACCTGTGAAACTATCCCCTGCAGGTGGGGACCAGGGGCTCTAACCCGGGTCTTTGTGCACTATAACACATGTGCTCAACCAGGTGCGCCACCACCCAGCCCCTTGAATTAATTTTTGTGGCCACAAAATATTATAAATCATCTTTGTTTCTACCAATCATCAAAAACATTGAAAGTATTCTTTTTTAGTACAGTGACTATAAAACAAAGAAAAACCCCACACAAACTGGCAGCAGGTCAGATCTGGCTTGCGGGTCAGTTTGCTGTACACTGTCCCAGACAATTCTCTGCACTGCAGTCAAAATTATCCTCTAAATGACATCATCCCTGACTCAAAAATTCTCTGAGGGGCCAGTGGCTCAGTAGTATATAGCCCTGGCCTCAATCTCTAGCAAAAAGAAAAAAGAGGAAGAGAAGAAGACAAAAACAGATATTTAGATGATTTCCCACTTGAATTCAGTAAAACTGAAGGACCTTACCAGAATACTGTTCCTTCACGGATCACTGTCACCTCCTCCAGAACACCATAGGAGACACACCTGTTCAAATCACTTTACTTCAAATAATGCACTCATTCACAAGTGCACACGTGCACAGAGAGAGAGAGAGAGAGACAGACAGACAGACAGACATCCAGGAACACTGTCAGTGGTTTGCCTTGCCTTGATATTGTCATACCTACTATCATCTTTTAATTCTTTTGCTCTTAATTAAAAACATTTATCTCGCATATTTATTTAACAGCAGGCAGGTTTTTAACAGACAAAAAAGCATGAAAGCTGGTGTCAGATTCCCTGAGAGGAAGCAAAGTCACCACTTCTGACATCATTCCCTTTGTGAAATGAGGGAGAGTGGCAGGGGCTTCCTCACTCAATTCATGCAACTTAGTTCTTTATTGTTTACTATCCTTCTCTCCCAATCAGAAAATAGGCTCTTTGAGGGGAAAGGCCTTCCTGTATTTACAGCTTTATCCCCAATGCCTGGGACACTGCCTGGTACTAAGCATTCAATAAGTAACTACTAAGCAAATAAATGTACACAAGAACAATCTACACACATACTCTCAATGAACAAAAAAAGGCTTCTTAAAACCCACTACAAAAATAGCAATGAAGCACCGACTATTCCAAGGAGGCTATTTGTAATGTTTCTCTATGGAGAACAAGTCTATTTCCTCAGTGTGAGGTATAATCATCCTGTCTGAGTAGCAAGTATCACTTCCTAAAAAGCCTCTATAGTTTAAACCTGTGCTGTATACTCTAAGATTGGATGCTATTTCTCTCACTAAGTGAGAGGAGAAGTAGATTTCATAGTCAGGTTCAAATTTTTCTGCATGTTAACACTGACATATACCAAGCAGTACAACTCTGTATAAGTCTGAAAAGATTGTCTGGACACAAGCAGCAGGAACAACAAGATAGACCCCTTTGTGGGCCCTCATAGGACCTTGCCAACTTGGATCAACAATGGTAGAGAATGTTCCATCCTCCGAAGGGAAGATGGACAACATACTCTATGCTATACCTGAGGAAGATGGGTTGATACTAGGGCAGCATGGAATGTTCCTACTCATAACCACAGAATGTAAGCTTAGTTCTGGAGGGATGCAGAGGTCACACAGTCTCCTAAGCTAATTATAGGCCCCAGATCACATCAAATTGATGGGGTTTACAGTCAACAATATTTATACCCCTTTCCCATATTGGGAAGCTAGCTACTCTCTTCCCTGATCCAGCTTTTTGGTCTTTTTCCCAGCCATGACATCATTTCCCCAGATAATAATTAGGATTGACCTGCATATCAGATTTCAGGCTCAGGCCGAAAAAACAAACAAACAAAATAACACTAGTATAGCTACAGGCCCTTTGAAATATAACTAAAATATGCCTACTAGTTATCTACAGAATGGAGGAACCCCCCCCCCCAACACTTCAGCTGCACTATTCCAGCCTTTAGGTCCATAATTGTCCAGCAGTTTGTCTGGCTTTGTATATTAACTCTCTTTTCAGCCACCAGGTTCCAGATGCTAGCAGGATGCAACCAGACTTCCCTGGACAGACAACCCCACCAATGTGCCTTGGAGCTCAGCTTCTCCAGGGCCCTTCCCCACTAGGGAAAGAGAGAGACAGGCTGGGAGTATGGATCGACCTGTCAACGCCCATGTTCAGCAAGGAAGCAATTACAGAAGCCAGACCTCCAACCTTCTGCATCCCACAATGATCCTGGGTCCATACTCCTAGAGGGTTAAAGAATAGGAAAGCTATCAGGGGAGGGGTTGGTATACGGAGGTCTGGTGGTGGGAACTGTGCAAAGCTGTACCCCTCTTATCCTATGGTTTTGTCAATGTTTCCTTTTTATAAATAAAAAAATTTTTTTTTAAAAAAGGTGGTGACAAAATTCCCATGTCTTCTCACACAATGCAGTGCAACAAGGCACATTCCAGAGATCATCTCCTATCTCACAACAGAACTTGGGAATCTGAGACCTGGCATTTCTCACAGGGTAAGAGATGGTTTTTAAGATGCACTTAAGTACTTCTGGGTACATCTTGTGATACTGTCTCTGAGTGACATGGGTTCTATTCCTTTAAAAGAAGCAAGGAAGATAAGGCCACCCACCATCAAACAAGCAGAAACTCTCTTAATAACCCTCTAGACTACTACCAACCAGTACACAGTTCAGTTGTACAACTACCTACTTGTATTGAATGCCAGAAAAATACATAGATAAATAAATGGTGTGAGGATGGGTGAGGAACTAGGAGTTCACGAGCTCCCAGAAATCAAGGTTGACTGTCATGTATCTCAGAATGGCACACTACTTCCTACCCCAATCTCGATTGCTCTGCTTCCCTCCCAACAGTGGTGGAATAGAAACAATTGAGAGAGGCCCATGCGAGAGGATATTTAAGTAGTAAGCCATGAGGATAAGCTTTGGTGTATGATCCCTGTGGTTGTTTTGCCTTAAATTCCATACTTGGTTGGTCACCAAGGAAACTGGGGCCATAAGATAACACACTTGAGAGGGTGTGTGCTTTGCCATATCACAAGCCAGGTCAAGTCTGTCTCCCTACACTGGGGTAAGTTTTGGTGCTTTACTCCTTTCCTCTCTCCCTCTGCTATTTTGTCTTTCTAGTTGAAAAAGTCTGTCTGGAACAGTGAAGCCCCAGTGACAACAACAACAACAACAACAAAAACAACAAGGTCACTGTGACATCCACAGCACAGAGGTCAGTGTGTGAGCCAGGCAGGTACAAGTCCATCTCAATACCACAATGCTGTATGGGCATAAAACCTGAAAAATCACGATGATCCTGCTCTAATACTGTATTTAGCTGATGATCCTAAATAACACTTTGTCAGCTTTTGTGATCTAGCACAAAACCACATGCTTTGTGATATACCAGCTGGGCTGTGGTAATGCCCTTGACTGGAGGCTGAAAGCTTTAGTTGAGACATAACTTTGATGTATTGTATTTCTATTCCAAATTGCAATGACTGTGCCTGGCCTTGGCATCACACAGAGTGCAACAACAATCTGATTATGGCTAGTTAATAAACTACCCCTTTTCCGTTGGTCACCTCTGTGACGACTGCTGATCTCTGTTTTGCTTGTTTGCAAGATCAAAAAGCTATGGCTGTTTGGTTTACAGGATGCAGGGATAAGAACCATCTGCTGGTCTTATGTTTCTTTAATTAAAACTTTAATTACAGATATATCTCTGCACAGATTTGTGCAGTTTATCGGCTCCTGTTTTAATTACCTGTGCTAATGAGAAGTGAAAAGAGTGAGTTTGCTTAGTGCACTTCGCAGATACGGGGATATACACTAGGGCAGGACACAGAAGCCAGAAGCAAGCCCTACAGAGTATCACATGACCAAGAGAGAAAAAGCCCATGTAGTTTTTCTCCTTTGGGGGAAAAAAAAAAAAAAAACTAAGAGGAATAAAGTTCTAAAAAAAGACTGACACAGAGGAGAGAGAACTGGATAGAGGAATCAGTAAAAGAGCTCACTTGTGCATTGCTTTGCCGTGTCTACAACCTAGGTTGCTATCTAGTTCCCACTGCACTGAAGGAAGTTTGAGTGCTGTGGTTTCTTTTCCTCTTCTTTCCTTTCTCCCCCCCCCTCTCCCCTTCCCCCCTCCCTCTCCTTCTCCCTGGTCCAACCCCTACGCCAAAGAAAGAAATGGATAGTGAAGGTTCTGTGGTGATGACTTGTCCACTGAGTGGTATCTTTCTGAAGTTATCTAGGTGTGTATGGAAAACATGCTCTAAGTTTGTAGGTCTGAGGCATGTCACACAGACTCACAGTCACAGCTTCCCTGCAAACAATAACCACAAGTGACAACACACAGAAGTTTCCCATTTTCTCCAGCCTTCCAGCAATCCTGCTGCTACTATTTCTCCATCCTTAACTCTCTTTCTGGCTTGGGCAGGTTTTCCCTGAAGAATGACAAAAACAACTTTTTATACTTCTACAAGGGTCTCTTAGTTCTTCTGGGTGCCTTAGAAAGTCAGAATGCCACCAGAGGTGACTTCTGAGGTGGCCTGCTCAGCACCTGAGCCTACTCAAGAAGACTGGGTCAAGTACAGCTCCTGACTTGCAATGAAAAGGCCTCTGCTTGCTCTAAAACCACTTAAGCCCATGAGTTTTGCTTAAAACATGCAGAAGGAAAGTCTGTTTCTCCATCTCTCTCCATACCCACTCAAGGCCATCTTGTTATCCAAAATTCTGTCCTATTCAAATTGAGAGGGTCTGATGTTTTCTCAGGCTAGACTATTTAGACCTTTCATGGAAAACCGTCTATTTTCCAAGTAATCCACCCAAGTTAGGGCAACCAATCGCAAACAAAATCTAACAATTTTCAGATTAGTGAAACATGAAACTTACTTTCTTCAAAGATAGATACTAAAACAAATTAAGAAAGGGCAACTACTATTTGAAAAGATAATAGTGTCCTTTGGGACAAAATGGCTAGAACTGGAAGTTATCATACTTAGTGAAGTATGCAGGTAAAAGTCAAGTACCATATGGTTTCATTTACTTGTGAAATATAGAGAATTGAAACATAAGAATATGGGGGGAAAAAGGAAGGAAGGAAGGAAGGAAGGAAGGAAGGAAGGAAGGAAGGAAGGAAGGAAGGAAGGGAGAATGAATGAATCTATCTCTAAGACTCTGAGAGAATTATGATACTTATTATCCCCCTGGGGAGGTGCTGTGGGGAGGGGGAGAGACACAGAACTTTGGTGATGGATACAGTATATAACTCTACCTGTTATCTTATGATCTTGTAAATCACTCTATTGAGTAACTACTATTAGTCATAAAATAAAGTACTTAAAAGATCAAAGAGAGGGGGACTGGGCAGTGGTGTACCCAGTTAAGCACACATATTACTAAGCACAAAGGCCTGGGTTCAAGCTACTCCCCACCTGCAGGGGGGATGCTTCATGAGTAGTGAAGTAGGTCTGAAGTTGTCTTTCTCTCCCCCTCTCTATCTCCTTCTACTCTCTCAGTATCTCTCTGTCCCATATAATAAAAGGTAGAAAGAATTTTTTTTCTTAATTTAAGGAAAAAGGAAAAAAATGGCCACTGGAAGTGGTAGATTCACAGTGCTGACACTGAGCCCCCAGTGGCAATAAAACCCAGTGGCAATAAAAAATAAAATAAGATGAAAGGAAGAGAGGGAGGGATGGAAGGTGAATAGCCACTATACTATGAATGCTTACTGTATGAAGATTTCTAGGGGAGTCCAAGTGCTTTAAAGACTGATCACAGATATATCCATGAGAATCTGGTTGACAGATAAAGAAAAAGAAAGGAGGCAGGAGTGGGGAAGAAAAGAGGATGGAAACAAACACATAAAAGACTGAGAGAGCAAGGTGAAAGCAGGTGGGGGTGATAGCACAATGGTAACCAAACAGACTCTCATGCCTGAGGCTCTAAGGTCCCAGGTTCAGTCACCTGAGGCTCTAAGGTCCCAGGTTCAGTCACCTGTACACCATAAACCAGAGCTGAGCAGAGAGAGAAAGAGAGAGAAAGCAGGGGGGAGGAGAGGGGGAAAGAAGGGGAAGGGAGGGAAGGGAAGGAAAAAAGAGAAGAGAAGGGAAGGGAAGGGAAGGGAAGGGAAGGGAAGGGAAGGGAAGGGAAGGGAAGGGAAGGGAAGGGAAGGGAAGGGAAGGGAAGGGAAGGGAAGGGAAGGGAAGGGAAGGGAAGGGAAGGGAAGGGAAGGGAAGGGAAGGGAAGGGAAGGGAAGGGAAGGGAAGGGAAGGGAAGGGAAGGGAAGGGAAGGGAAGGGAAGGGAAGGGAAGAGAAGAGAAGAGAAGAGAAGAGAAGAGAAGAGAAGAGAAGAGAAGAGAAGAGAAGAGAAGAGAAGAGAAGAGAAGGGGAGAGGGACGGTTAAAGCAAATGAGAAAAGTATGGTTGCCAGCTTCATAGCTCCGCTCATTAGCTATTTTGAACCTGGTTTTTCTGATAGATATTCACTTAGACAAGACTACAACCTACTTTTTTTTTAAAAAAGACCAGTTTTTATAGAAGACTGTTTCCAGGTATTGTGAATGGCTAGAACTTCTCCACCAGAAAGGATGCTGATTATAGGTGACTGTTATCAAATGACTCACAAAGGGTCATTAAACTGACAATACAGCTAACTAGAATTAATAATACTGGCCCACAAAAGTTTACAGAGACACAAACTTTTTTTTTCTTCTTGTTTATAACATACACCTCCTGCATTTCTGACTAATGGACTGATGGCTCTCCACTAGAACTGATGAGCAGAGTCTGGGAGACTAGTGTTCTTATTTTTTTTTTAAGCTATACAGCAGGGGGACTTGTGGTGTCACACTGGATTAAGCATACATGTTACCACGCACAAGGACCAGGGTTCAAGCTCATGCTCTCCACCTGCAGGGGGGAACACTTCACAAGCAGTGAAGTGGTCTGCAGGTCTTTTTCTCTATCTCCCCCTCCCCTTTCAATTTCTCTCTGTCCTATCAATAAAAAGTGTAAGAAAGAGGGACCAGACAGTAGTGCACCCTGTTAAGTGCACATAATAGTAAGAGCAAGGACCTGAGTTCGAGCCCCATCCCCACCTACAAGGGGTCCAATTCACAAGCGGCAAAGAAAGTTTGCAGGTATCTACCTTTCTCTCTATATCTATCTATCTATCTCCCCCATCTCTTTCAATTTCTCTCTGTCCTATCCACTAAAATGGAAAAAATAGCTGCCAGGAGCTGTGGATTCACAGTGCAGGTACCAAGCCTCAGTGACAAATGAAAAAAAAATAAGAAAGTAAGAAGAAGAAGAAAAAAAAGGGAAAAAAGGGCCTCCAGAGTGGAGAGACTGAAGATTCAGAACTCTAGTGGTAGGAAAGGTGTGGATTTAAACCCCCTGTTGACATGTAATTTTGTAAAATGAAATATAAGTAAATAAATGGCCACCGGGAGCAGTGGATTCGTCATGCAGATACTGAGCCCCAGCACTAGCCCTAGTTGGGGGTGGGGGAAATACATAGGTAAGGCCAAACATGCTGTTAAGACTAAGCAAGTTACTGCTACAGAGCACTTGAAAGTATAATGTGTGATACAGCCTTCCAGGCAGTGGTGGCAACAGGCTGCTGGAGATCTTCTAAGAAATGGGTGATGATGGCTGAGGCATGGAAGTGTAGGGCCATGTCTCACAGTAAGGTGCCATCAGGGATGTAGTAAATGTCAGACAGCAGGCACTAAGGGAGGTGGCAGGGAGATTTAAGTCCCAGTTCTGAAACTTGACTAGGAGTGTTTGTTATTTAAGCAATCTGAGCATCAGCGTTTTCAAGTGCAAAAATGGTGAGCAAAACACGCACCTCACAGATAGATCATTCAAAAGAATGGGTACAACCTAGAGGAATAAATGACTGGCATAACAAGCATGGAAACCCCATAGAATCAGGTAAAAATCTTTAAACAGTGAAATCCTACTGACCCCCTAAACGACAGCAAAACCGCTTACTGAAGCTGCAATCAAATAGATGCTAGCCAGGTAAAAGATGAGGTCTTTCCTACTGTGTTTTTGTGTCTCCACAGCACAAAATGGCTAAAATGAAAGAGTCTATCATTAAAAGGTTATTTCTCAATTACATGAACTTTTCTTCCTAAAAGGTTAGAAACCCAGATTTAACTTTATACACATGAACCTGCAATAAGAGATTGCTTACTACTTTGGAAGAACTATGGTGGTTATTTGTTATTTGGGGGAGACTATACTCTTGGTAATTCACCTCAGGGCTCACTACAACTGCTTCTATATGATGGTGGCATGGTCATAGAAGGAGGCACCATCTCAAAAGCACCTTCTGATAAAATATCCACTGGAACGAATAATGTAAAACACAAAGTAGAGCTTGGACTAGATTTTGGTGTATTGTACCAAAGTAAAGGGCTCTGGGGTGGGGCAAGTGTTCAGGTCCTGGAACGTGATGGTGGAGGAGGACCTGGGGGGGTGGGTAGAGTGTTGTGTGGAAAATGTTACACATGTACAAACTACTGCTGTATTTTACTATTGACTGTAAACTACCAGTCCCTTTAATAAAGGAATTTTTTTTCGGTTTTAATAAAGGTTAATAATAATTACTTTAAAAAAAAAACAAAACACTCTTTGGGTATTCATCCCACAGAGGATTTGCCACCAATGACTCTTAACAAACAAGTTCCAAGGCGCACCAATAGCTACATTTCACATAGGCTAAAGCTGACGTAGAAACAATGAAATGTTAAGCTAAATAATTAATTTCAGTTGTTTTTAACAACATGGAAGTCTTCTAAAGTTTTCCTATTTGAGCTTTGTATAACTGCTGTAAATGATGCCATTCATTCATAGACCCTGAACATCAAATACAGGTTTTCTTTCTCAGACTAAGGTTTTCTCATGAATTTCTGATGATTAAACTACAACCACGCATGTACAAACTATTGTATTTACTGTTGAATGTAAAACACTAATTCCCCAATAAAGAAGTAAAAATAAATAAATAAATAAATAAATAAAATAATAAACTACAACCATGTGGCTACAACTTAGGACAACCAAATAAGCAATGCTTATTGAAAACAAGTAATAAACAATGCATAAAGTAGCTCTTAGAAAAATTAGGTTCTCTTAAAATGCACTGAGTAGATAGGTTAACTGACCTAATTGCAAATAAAATATAATAAAAAGAGTTCTCCTCTGCACCTATTAAGGTATCTTCAACTTCTATAATGCTTATGGGAAAAGTGGCTATCTCTTACAGAACACAAAAGACCACAAGGGAGATACCAAGAAGCCCAGATTCTATCAGTGGGGGTAGCAGTAGGGGAAGAGAGGGGGACCTGTGACTCTCTGGGGATATGAATCAGCTCACCCACAGGGGCTGGATGGGCAGGACTGCTAAACAAACACACACACACAAAAAAAAAAAAAACAGACCACCACTCAGCCTTTCAGCCCATGAGGCTCTGTTCAATAAACTCCAAGTTACACACTATTCCTCAGGTGCTAAAAGTATATGGTACCAGAGGAAGAAATCAAGAGTAGGATCTGGAAAACACCCCTATACAACTATGGAAATACCACTTTTCAAAAAGCATCTGAAAATGCAAGGCTTGATAAATCAACTGCTCCCAGCAATTGGAACATTTAGTCTATGTACTTCTAGCTTTGTAATCATACAATGTTATGCCTATTTGAATCTCACAGTTCTGCTATTTTGTGATTCTATGGAAATACACAAAAAAAAAGGCCAAAAGCAGTTTTCCAGGTATGCAAGTATGATAGTCAAAAAATGAAGTAGTATGCCTGAAGAAGTGTCCATGAGCATTCCATTTCCAATGAACAGTTCGCTATAGCTCATTTTAATTTGTGGTTCTAATGAATGGCATAAACTTTTATAGGTATCAACAAAGCTCAAAGAGAACTTAAATCCATTTCAGTGCTCATTTAGCAGCTTCAGCTGTGTGCAATTAAAGCATCAGCATTAAATGTTAGAGAATAAACTAATGAGACACTTAAAAAATAATCTGGTCTTCAGTAGGCCATGCTAAGAAATGTCACACCATTTTTTAGGGACATGATTCCTTAGAAACATCTTGTCAGCTCAAAAAAATAACGTATCTGATTTTTGTAGATTTGAGTTTGTTTGCTTTTGAGTAAATTTTTTCTGAAAAGAGTAATACAATTAAAAAAAAATGCATTGTCTGAAAAGCAAGTCATGAAAGCATATGGCATAGAGCAATCTGCTACAAGTACCACACAGCTGACTGATTATGTTCCAACAGAGACAACAGGACATTTCTGATCATGTTAAAATTGTTACTTGTTCTTAACTTTTGTACCAAATAAGAAAACAAAATGTTAAATCAGAGGGAAGGGTGAATTTTGGAAACCAGCAACTTCCTAATCTGTTAGCCCTAACATGAAATTAAAGGGCTACACTTTTCTCCGAATAATACTTGTGGATATAAAATGTAATGTGAAGCAGTAGGATGTGGCAGCGAAGACTTAGAAATTTAGATTGCCACAATTTCTAAAAGAAAGACAAGTTAATATGCCAAGGAATAGGTGTGTGGTGATGGACAGAGGTGTGTGTGGCAAGGGAGGAAGCAGTGATGTGGAGGAGGGGAGGGTTTGTGGGTTGTGTGAGTTAAGTATGAACACCAAGTTAATCTAGTTGCTGCAAAACATGAATAGAAAAGGGAAATATACTGTACAGGGAAATGTATTCATTAAACTTAAAATTTGAAAAAATGAAAACACAGATTAGATTTTATTTTAAAAAACTGAAATGAATTTTAATACAGAGAATGAAGACAGCATTTTGCAAATTTATCACTCATAGGGGTATATCTCTATTTGAGGAAATCAGCACGTTACACTTTGAGAGATGAAATGTTACAGCTTGTATACCAAAATTAAAAAATGAAATTAAATTAAAAAATGAAATGGTTACCAAGGTAATGCAGGTCAGGGGATCAAAGGTGAAGGGTCACACATTATTAAAAAGAAATCCAAAAGGACGGCTGCATCATGATCTCTGCAAAACAAAGGAGCTACAGTAAGTAAAGCTAATATCTCTGAGAATTTAAAATCAGTTCTTGAAAAGAAGATCCCACTGTAATTGAACATGATCATTCTTGATTCCATGTAGATTCATTTTTATTTAGGCACAAATATCAAAATTAAATTACCTGTTGCCAACAGAATTTTTGTAAAACTTTAACCAATCAATCATATTGCAACCCAAAATATCTCCATGTGTGATTAAATACTGGCATTCCCATTGGACCCTACACCCTGCTTTCTGGAAAAGACAGTGTCTGATAAGTTGCCAATTATCAGAAATCTAATTTGGTCACAACATGGTGAGTTTTCTTCTTCTCCTCAAGGAATGAGTTCCAAAATTGAGTTTTTGCAAATTTGTTTCATTTGAAGTAGCTGCATAAAATTTCCATTATTGGAACATTTAGTATAACAATGTTCTAGAAGACAGCAATAAAGTGAAACATGGTAAAATAAACCATATAACTATATCTACTAAGATCTGTTCTCACATTCAACTCTCACTGCACAGGGGGGAAAAGACATTTTAAGCAAACTAATTTGCTAGTTCTTTTGGAATTACAGAGAATTAACAGAAACTTAACACAAAGACTATCTTGCAAAAGAAAAAAATATCTTGTCCAGTCAGGTTTCAATTTCTGGTTTTGATTTGTTCATCTTCCACATAATCAATAGTTTACAACAACTCAGTGGTTAGAAAAGAACTAAGGCTTTGTACTGCAATGTTTACCTACTTTGCACCAATAGCAAAAAAAAAAAAAAAAAAAAAGTATTATTAGGTAATAATGCCCATACCGGTCCCACTAGTGAGTAAAATAAACAATAGTAATACAGAAATCTTTAGACTCCTCTCTAAAACTGTATTTGAAGCGGCTATATTCCCTAATTTCAGATCATAAATCCTAATACTTTACTACAAGTTCTAGGAGGCAATTTATATGTATGTGATATATATGTGCAAATAATACACATTATATATTATATCTATTGTATATTCAGTGTGAAATATACATCTCTCCACATTAAAAAAATGGGAATCTTCTAGCAAAAAATTACTTCATTTAAGTGTCATTCCTTCTTCCAGTTCCCTAGTACCATCTTATCCTACAATAGCTAACATCTGAGTTTACTGCATTAAAATCAAATTCCAAAAATACTTATATATTAAAAAAGAACAGGATATTCTTTCTGGTAGCTTAGAGCAATCAATAAATAAACAAACTCAATAAACACTAGATATCTGTTCTTTCTGATTAGGTTTTGTTAAAAATAACTTGCAGAGTTTCATGCACTAGATTCAAGTGTGTTAGTGCCTTAAGGACACATTTCTAAAAACCTGATTTTTAAAAAAATTCCACGGCTACAAAAAAGTAAACTAGCATTTCATTTCTCTGGAAACTCATCTCATACAAAAGCTGTCATATATGTTTATGTTGCTGGGAGGCATGCAAGCAATTTCTTAAATACCACAGAAGGAATCAATATCCCATCAAAGCAATGTATACATTGTTTTAGTAGCATTATTCTTCATACCACTTCAGCATATAAGAAAAGGCAAGAAGCCAGTGATATGTTAGTTAATCTCTGTTAAAACAAACAAAAAACCTAATTTATATGAAAAAGGAAAAGTGTATCTATTCAAATCAAGTATCTATATAACCCTTCATTTTCAAAAGAAACAAATTAATTCCTCCTTGGCAAAAGAATAACAAAACTTCTTGATACTTTTAAAAGAAATCTTCTAAACCTTTTCTAAAATTCATCAACCCACAACAATGTTAGTCAAACTGTCTACCAGCTTAACTTCTACTTCTAATAGGTTGATGTTATTGACATCAACCTATTCCTATATAATATCAACTCCAAGTAGTAGGGAATTACTCTTTTGAGTACCGGAAAACATCACAACCAACCAAATCTCCATAAATAATTACCATAGAATACAATCTACACAATCAATACAAACAGAACTCTCGCCACCAAAATAAACATGTAGCTTTAAAGAAATTTATGTCATAATCAGCAATAAAATGGTTTAAAAGGCTGATTTAATTACTAAAATTATGTATCCCAAGGAGCATACCTGAAATAGACTTTCTAGCTTCTTACCACCCTAGAATCCCTATTCTCACCTGTCTACTTTCTGGTTCCTATTTATTAAACATTTGTCCTGCCACATGGTGTTTTTCAGACACTAAGTTTCAGATGCTACTGTGATTCATCCTGAACTCCCTGGGCAGAAAGACAACCTCACTGAAGCTTCAAGGAACCTCATTTGTCCAGAGCCCTACCCTACCAGGGAAAGACAAAAACAGGCTGCGGGTAAAGATCAACTCACCAATGCCCATGTGTAGCAGAGAAGCAATTGCAGTAGCCAGAACTCTCACTTTCTGCACCCCAAAAAGAATTGTGGTTCATATCCCAGAAGGGTAGAAATGTTAGGAAAAGATGGCTAGAAGGCTCTAAACTGCCAATTCCATCAGGACCCAAAGAGAGAAGAGGGGGAAAAAGTAAAGACATCTGGAAGTAGTAATAGGTGTAGATGTGATTTAGACAGGAACAGAATATATATGTGTATATATATGGTGTATATATATGTGGATGGCGTGGGGGGAGGGGGCAGAGAGAGAGAGAGAAATAATAGTCAACCCATATCTGTGACCTTGGGAAAATCACTGCAGCTTCCAATGGAGGGAATGGGGACACAGAACTCTGGTGGTATGAACAGTGTGGAATTGTACTCCTGTTATTTTGTAATTGTTTAAATCACTAATAATTGTATTTTTTTAATTTAAAAAGGTGATTTAAGAAAATCTATGAAGGATTTAACAATTTTGGATTAGGTATGCTACTTGGAGTGAAGGAGAAAGTAAACGCTACCCAGGAGTTTCTTATGTCCCTAATCTTCAGGAATTCTGGACTATAATTAAGTAGCCAACAAAGGGCAAAGTACACTTCAAAGCTCTGGCACAACTTTAATAGAACTGGTCACCAGAAGCATATGTCTGGAGTATATACACATTATCTCACAGAAGCAATTTGACAATTGTCTTTTAACTAGAAATCTACTGAATGGATAGCCATGTTTCATATCCTAGACACTACTAGGCCTGTGTAGTTTGTTGTCATCCCCCTTCCCCACCTCCACCCCTCTAACTCCTTAGGGACTGGCCTAAGCATAAACTTTGAATATATAATCTCCTCAGCTTCCTTCTTCTTCAACCCCAGAGAGCCTTTTGAGCCAAAATGACCCCTCTTACTACCCCTCCAGAAGCCTCCCTTTTCTTCACTAAAGGGCAGGTACTAGCTGACTACAAAAGAATTACACTGAGTGCTATGAGAGATGGTGGAGTGGATAAAGCACTAGACTCTCAAGCATGAGACCCCGAGTTCCATCCCTGGCAACACATGGACCAGAGTGATACCTGGTTCTTTCATTCATTCATTCTCATTCTCATTCCCCCTCTCTCTCTCCTTCATAAATAAATAAAATCACAGGGGGTCAGGCGGTAGTGCACCTGGCTAAGTGCACACATTACAGGGCGCAAGGACCTGGGTTCAAGCCCCTGGTCCCCACCTACAGGGGGAAAGCTTCACAAGTGGTGAAGTAAAGCTGCAGGTCTCTGTCTCTTTCCCTCACTATCGTCCTCCCTTCTCAATTTCTCTATATCTAATAATAATAATAATAATTTAAATAAATAAATTCATAAAAAAGAATTACACTGACACATACCAGCACATGCAAAGACTAGGTAGTAATTTTTTAAATTATTATTACTGATCAACAAGACTGTAGGGTAAGAGGGGGGTACAATTGCACACTATTCCTGCCACCAGAGTTCTGTATCCCATCCCTTCCATTGGAGGCTTTCCTATTCTTTATCCCTCTGGTAGCATGAACCCAGGATCATTGGAGGGTGCAGAAGGTGGAAGACTAGGGAGTAATTTTAACCCCAAGCCAATCCCTAACTAGTAGAACTGGCATTTTACATCTGGGGTAGAGGAGGCCAGTTACTGCAAGTCCCCTTCAGAAATGACAGCCTGTGGGTGAAGTAAACAGAAAATACAAAAAAATTCTAACAACCCCAAAATTTTATATGCATAACCAGCACACATGGTATCCTAAATCTAAAATTGAGAAATTACACTACCATATGAAGAAGTATGTTACTGAAATAAGAAACATTACAAGTTCACTTTCACAAGACTAGCAAGTCAAAGTTTTAGCAGAGAATACTTTTCCAAGGAAATTCTTATTCATATTAAGTTCTCACTGTCTGGACAGTGCTTTATACAGACGGCTTCCAACATGCTCAATTGATACTCTATGCTTTAAAAAGCACAGCAATAAATGTTTTCCCAAAGACCAGCCATCATTTCTAAATACAGAGAATAGGTTCATTTCTCAAATAAGCAGAAAACAAGAGAATATCATTTCTAAAAAGTTTAAATTATGTCAGAAGCACTGTCATTTTCACTTGAAGCACATTGCTATCAAAACAAATACACAGTACAGCCATAAGTAAGTGAAAAACAGTCAAGAAAAATCAAAGTCTAGAAGACAGTAGAAAAGAAATACATTAAAATAGAGTCCTATAGATTTTTACTAAATCTTTACAAAATGTCAACTAACATAATATGCTTTCTGTAGCAGAAACTAAGCTCTCGACAAGTACACCATATAAAAAGAGACGTATAACCAACCAAAAATTTAATTCAATGTTGGGACAAAAAATATTCTATAAATATAAATAAATAAATCATCAAAATGTCATTCAATATAACACAATTCACTAAACTAAATTCAAGCTAAGTATGTCCTTAAACTCTATTATCCTTTAATATTAGAATGTCTTATCGGCATGTTAGAAATACCACCTACTATAAAAACCCAACAAAAGAAAAGCGTATGAGTTTTACTTGTGCAGTCTATGTGCAATACTACTTGTGCAATACTATCATGTCAACCTTTTGGAACCTGTATTCCTTCTGTCAAGCTCCTCAAGAACTATCTATTCTAAGTAATACGTGCTTCTCAAAACTTTTTTTCTTTCCCATCCAGGGTTATTGCTGGGCTCGGTGCCTGCACCATGAATATACCGCTCCTGGAGGCCATCCCCTCCCCCTTTTTGTTGCCCTTGTTGTTGTAGCCTTGCTGTGGCTACCATTATTGCCACTGTTGATGTCATTCGTTGCTGGACAGGACAGAGAGAAATGGAGAGAGGAGGGGAAGACAGAGAGGGGGAGAGAAAGACAGACACCTGCAGACCCGCCTCACCGCCCGTGAAGCGACTCCCCTGCTGGTGGGGGAGCCGGGGGCTCGAACTGGGATCCTCACGCCGGTCCCTGCACTCTGCGCCACATGCGCCCAACCCACTATGCCACCGCCCAACCCCCTTCTCAAAACTTTCTACACAAGGATAACAAGGCAATCCAGTAAACAGGAGAAGATATTTGCATGACACACATCAGACAAGCAACTGATGTCAAATATTTATATAGAATTGTTATAGTTGTACAAAATAAGCAAAAATAGTCCAATAAAAAAGTGGGCCAAAGAACTAAGCAGTTTTCAAAAAAAACAGATACATAGGCCACAGACACATAAAGAAATGTTCCACTCCACTTATCACTAGATAAATGCAAATTAAGGGGCCGGTGGTGGCATACCTGGTTAGACACACACATTAAACAGTGCTCACTGACACAGTTGGTTCAAGCCCTTGTTCCTCATCTGCAGGGGAAATCTTCACAAGTAGTGAAATAGTGCTGCAGGTGTCTCTCTTTCTTGCTCTATCCTCCCCTCCCCTCTCAATATCTCTCTGTCTCTGTGCAATAATAATAGTAAAGCCAAAAAAGAGAGCAATGCAAATTAAAACTATACTGAGATACTATCTCATACCTGAAAGAATGGCTCAAATCAACATGCCAGGA
The DNA here is from genome assembly GCF_950295315.1 of Erinaceus europaeus. Lineage (NCBI taxonomy): Eukaryota > Metazoa > Chordata > Mammalia > Eulipotyphla > Erinaceidae > Erinaceus > Erinaceus europaeus. Next base: position 42,314,528 of record NC_080172.1, on the reverse strand, counting down.
AATGACAGGTGTTGGAGAGGCTGTGAAGAAAAAGAAACTGCTACACTACTGGTGGATCTGCAAACTGGTGCAGACCCCTCTGGAAGACTGTATGGACAGTACTTAAACAAATAAAAGTGGAATTACTTTATGATCCAGCAATATGATCCAACCACGTTTGGGCATTTATCCAAAGGACACTCAAACACTAATTAGAAGGGACATATGCACCCCTATGTTCATAGCTACATTATTCACAATGGCCAAAGAGTGGGAGCAATCTAGATGCCCATCAACAACTGACTGGCTAAAAAAGTTATGGAATATATATTCCATGGGATACTGCTATGTAATCAAAAAAGATACTGTATACTTTGGGACAAAGTGGATGGTTTCACTCACATATGGAATCTATAGCTCTGGTTCATATTAACTTGAGAGAAAAAAAAGAAAAGAAAAACCCAGAAGAAAGCAAACTGTTTCCAAGACTTGGGAGAAATATGGTAGTTATCTTTGGGAAGTGGAAGAGCAGGGATACAAAACTTTGTTGATGTGTGTGTGTTGTGGAACTACATATTGTAATCTTACAATCTTTTAACATACTATTAATAGCATTCTTCTTTTCCCTCCAGGGTTATTGTTGGGGATTAGTGCAGGCAATACACTATGAATCCACTGCTCCTGGCAGCCTTTTTTTTTTTTTTTTTTTTGCCTCCACAGTTATTGCCAGGGCTCAGTGCCTGCACCACGAATCCACTGCTCCTGGAGATCATTTTTTCCCATTTTGTTGCCCTTGTTGTTTTATCATTGTTGTGGTTATTATTGTTGTTGTTGTTGCTGTTGTTGGACAGGACAGAGAGAAATGGAGAGAGGAGGGGAGACAGAGAGGGAGAGAGAAAGATAGACACCTACAGACCTGCTTCACCACCTGTGAAGCGACTCTCCTGCAGGTGAGGAACCGGGGGCTCGAACTGGAATCCTTGCATGGGTCCTTGTGTTTCATACTATGTGCATTGAGCCCTGTGTACCACTGCCTGACGTCCTTGAGTTTTGCGCCACGTGCACTTAACCCACTGCGCTACCGCCCGATTCCCCATTTTTCATTTTTATTGGATAGGACAGAGAGAAATTGAAAGAGATAAGACAGAGAGACATCTGCAGACCTGCTTCAACACTTGTGACGTGACCCCCCCCCCCGCAGGTGGGGAGCCAGGGGCTCGAACTGGGATCCTTGCATGGGTCCTTGTGTTTCATACTATGTGCATTGAGCCCTGTGTACCACTGCCTGATGTCCTTAATAACATTTTTTTTTAACTTTCTACAAATGATATAGGGCCTATAATCATTTTATTTCCACCAGTCTTCAAAAAGAAAACAAAAGCTAAAGCTACACTAAATACCTTTCTACTGATAATTTATCCACACAAGGTAATTTTTCTCCCTAATAGCTCCAGATTTCATAAAAGGGGGGCCAGGCAGTGGTACACCTGAAAGAAAGCACACATTACAATGAGCAAGGACCCAGGACTCCTGGTCCCCACCTTCAAAGGAGAAGCTTCACAGCTGGTGAAGCAATGGTGCAAAGTTTTTCTCTCCCTCCCTATCTTCTCTTCTCCTCTGTCTATGTATCATAAATAAATAAATTTCACAAAAGGAGAAAGAGAGAGGAAGAGATCACAGAGAACCCAAGTCAATTTTAAGTGATAACTCAGGAGACAGCTCAGCAGGTATCCATGCATGAAGCCCTGGGTTCAATCCCTGACACAATAGAGCAAGCAACATGGACAGCAACAAGGCAACTATATGAAAGGTAGAACAGTGTGTTGGTGTCTCTCTCCCTCTCTCTCCCTCCCTCCTTCCCTATCCTCCCCTCACGCTTTGGGGCCAAGAAAATAGCTCAGCCAATGGTACTGCACATGAACCTTGTGCTTTCAAATCCAGTGCTCTAGTGACTATGCATTCTCCCAGGCTGTTCATCAAACAGGTTTAAGTGTGTGCTCTTCAGATATGGCATTTATAATACCTTTATCATAGCAATAACCCATTCGTTTCTGGAACAATACCAGTAGGCGAAAAATTGACATATAAAAAATATATGCCAAATTCATGAAAATACAAATTTTTAAGAAACAAAAGGAAAGCATTCACCCACTGCTGACATTATTTCAGTATCACTAGTTTCCAGCTTCCTAAGATGGTGGATTATAATTGCTTTGCTAACTTCCTGCAGGACAGACCATTAAGACTCTAAAATTCCCATTTCCTCCATCCATTGATTCTTAAACTTCAAAATAAGTGAGAACCCCCTACTTAGACAAGTTATTTTTAAAACCGATTTCCCAAGTTCTACCTCGAAGAGATCACAATTTAGAAGCGCAAAGGAAGTGCTAAACGATCTACAATTTTAGTAAACCTCTAGGAAAGTCTGACCAGAAGTCACACTTACTTATGAAGACCTACCTAGTGGATCCAGTCTCATCCTTGGACCCCACACATACCTACTACCTGTAGGCATCAAATCACATATGACCAAATTGCCAAAGTGAGAAGAAACAGACTCTAGATGATAATAGCTTAAGGTGATTCTCCTCCCAAGATAAGTTTAATGGCAAACAGTATTTTTTTTAAATCTTAAAACCTGGAGCCAGGTGGTGGTGCACCTGGCTGAGCACAAGTGTTATAGTGCACAAGCACCCAGGTTCAAGCTCCTGGTCCCCACCTGCAAGGGGGAAAGCTTCACAAGTAATGAGGCAGGGATGCAGGTGTCTCTCTGTCTCTTTCCATCTCTATCTCCCCCTTCCCTCTCAATTTCTGGCTGTCTCTATACAATAAACAAATAAAGACAATAAAAATCTTAAAACCCAAAAGAAAACAGCTATGTCAAATGACAGGATATCTATATAAGACATAGTGAATTGGGGAGTCGGGCAGTAGCGCAGCGGGTTAAGTGCAGGTGGCGCAAAGCGCAAGGACTGGTGTAAGGATCCTGGTTCGAGCCTTGGCTCCCCACCTGCAGGGGAGTCGCTTCACAGGTGGTGAAGCAAGTCTGCAGGTGTCTATCTTTCTCTCCCCCTCTCTGTCTTCCCATCCTCTCTCCATTTTTCTCTCTGTCCTATCTAACAACGATGACAACAATAATAACTACAACAACAGTGAAAAACAACAAGGGCAACAAAAGGGAATAAATAAATTTTAAAAAAGACATAGGGAATCTTTTGGGACTTTAAAATCATGCCATGTAAGTCTGTGTTCCAGTAATAAGAGCTCTACCACTTATTAAATCTATGCCTTTGGACAAATTATTTAATTTCTAAAACTAAATCTCAATTTCTACATGTATACTATGAGGATAATAACATCCCTATCACATAGGTTAGCTGTGAGAATTAATGAAAATAAGTATTGCAAACTGTTTTGCATAGTGCTTAGGAGCTAAAAGGTAATAAACATTAGCTCTACAATTACTATGATTATGTTGCTGATTTTACATTCTTTTTCATCTGATTTTTCCACAGCTTTCAATATACTGCAAATCTCATTTTTGCAGATGGATAAGGCAGCAAATTTTAAAGATGGCAAAACAAGAATGAAAAACAAGACCTATTTTACTTCATGAAGGCTTTCCCTGGTCCCCCAGTTTCACGCATGCAGTGCAGGGTTCCCAACATGGAGGAAGAAGCAATGAGTGAACAAGAAAGTACCCCCAAAGTAGAAAAGGTAACAAAACACTTGGAGTAGGGCATCAAAGAAAAAGTCTCTCGGTTGAAGGTGAGGGTGGATGTTCAGCTTCACTGGAAGGGGATCGGGGTGGGGGTGGAGGAAGAATGGGATGGGACAGTCTTTTGGTGATGGGAATGGTGTTTATGTACACTCCTATTAATTTGTAGTCATATAAGTCACTATTTAATTAATATGAGAGGGAGAAAATTGATTGAGTCTCTCAAACTTTTTAATGCACAGACCACAGGCTGAGTCTTTGATATGTTGACTCTCTTAAAAGCTTAGACCAGGGAGAACAAAAGCAACCATTGGCACAACTATATACAAATAATATCAAAGGACATAAATTATGGTGATGTTGTGTATGATATAGCAAATCCTAACAAAGGGATTTTTCAAAGTTAACCCAATTGCCAAATAATTTAATTACAGCAATAACTATCTATTGCCTTCTTAAACCCTAAGACAGCAGAAACCCTCTGCTTCCTATTCTATAGAGCCTAAGTTCCCCCAGTCCTGGAACCTCTAGGGTGGGGCTCACTTTGCTGCATCCTTCCCTCAATTCATACCAACTGATACTGCATCCGCCTATCCCAACCTAATCAATGCAATGAGTACCACCTCAGCATGCTTCACTTCAGACTGTGTACAGAGATGTCAGGTGTGGAATGTCAACCCTTCAGCCTCATTACTCCTGTGAGACCTTTCCTTTCATAGGATTCTCTAATTCCATTTCAGGTGGTTCACTTCCTAACAAAGTCCCAAAACCTAGATATAAATCAGGTCCCATGAGATAGGGCATATGTTCACATGTATCCATAAGATAGGGCAAAATGTATACCTGAAAGTAAAAATACACAATACTCTGCAGTGTCAGTAATTCTAGCTCATAATGAAATAGTGTCTACTTAGACTTAGATACCCTTCTCACCTACTTTCTATTATACTTCCCTCACTCAATCCAAAGCTAATCTTATCAAAGCAAGGACTGCAAAAGCAGAATAAGGGCAAAAGACTGGCATACTTTAATGATGACTCTTTAGTCACTATCAGGCCACCCCATCAGCTGGGGCCCTGATCGGGAAGTCCTGAGATTCCCAAACAGACATGATGGGCCTAGACCTCAAATAAATCCCTCTTCCCAATGTTACCAGTCATCTCCATCAGGAACAACACAATAGACCCCTTTGTGGACCTCCATAGGAACTTGCCTATGGATCAACAATGGTAGAGAATATTCCATCCTCCACAGGGAGGATGGACAACATATTCTATGCTACACCTGAGGAAGATGGGTTGTTATTGGGGTAGATTGTAACATTCCTCCTTCTGCATCCCACAATGACCTTGAGTCCATACTCCCAGAGGGTTAAAGAATAGGGAAGCTATCAGGGGAGGGCATGGGATACGGAGTTCTGGTGGTGGGAATTGTATGGAGTTGTACCCCTCTTATTCTATGGTTTTGTCAGTGTTTCCTTTTTATAAATAAATAAAATAAAACAAAATAAAATAAAATGAAATGAAAGTAACAAAACACTTCCAGACCCACTGTTGTACAACAACTTACACAATGCCTCTAAAAGGATGCATATAAGGCTTATCTCAGGGGAGTTAAAGAAGCAAAGTCATGCATGTTTATATGGGGGAAAAGGAGAGTAACTCTGCAGTTCTCACATAAATTAACTTAATTAAAAGACAAATTCATTTACTCAGTAACTGTTAAGCAAACAACTCTGGAGCAGGTTGAGTAGGAGATGCCTGTGATGCAAGGTGCAGAATAGAATGGAAGTCATGTCTAGCCAGAGAGAAAAATCAGATACAAAGCGAATTACTTAAACACCAAAAGTACAGGGAAGTGAAGTGTAGGTTACTATGGAAATACAGGTAAAGAGGCCCCTTATCAACTGTTTCTATTGTAACAGAAAGTGAAAACAGGAGGAACCTGGGAGTACTAAGGAACTCCAGGAAGAAATCAATGGTTGGAGGGATGACAGATTGGCAAAATCTATATAGGTTAGCAGCTGGGATAATTCAATTAAAAAAATTTTAAGTAGGCAAAAGATGTAAATACATAGTTCTCTAAAGAAGACATCAAATGGTTCACAGAAATATAGAAAAATGTCCCCTATCACTTACCATTAAGGAAATGCAAATTGAGACAGTGAGATACCAACTCACACCCATGAAACTAACCCATATAGATGAGGGGAAAAAAAGGAGAAAATAAGTGTTGGTGAGGATGTGGAGAAAAAGGAACTCTTGTTACACTGTTGGTGGGAATGCAAGCTGGTGCAGCTCCTATGGAATACAGTATGAACAATCCTTAAATAAGAAATGGAAATACCTTATGATGCTGCAATACTACTCCTAGGCATATATCCAAGAGCATGGAAAATAACACTAATTTCAAAGAAAATATGCACTCTTCTGTTCATAGCTGCACTATTTACAATAGCCAAATTAAAGAAGCAACCTAACTGTCCAATGATAGACAACTGAATAACAAAGTTATGGGATGTATATTCAATGAAACAATATTCTGCAATCAAAAAAAGATACTGTGACCTTTGGAACACACTGAATAGAACTAGGTGATTATGCTAATGAACTAAGTGAAAAAAAAAGTGCTGGATAACTACTGAATTTCATTCATATGTGGAATGCTAATGAGTAAAACAAAAGAACTGACCCAAAAAAAGGTCTCTTGGGACTTTTTGAGAACTTCGATAGTTATGGAAGCAAGAAGCCACAGAATTTTGGTAAAGACAATGTGTCCTGGAGCTCCACTTCCCCCGATCCCTTCCCCACTAAGGAAAGAGAGAGACAGGCTGGGACTATGGATCAACCTGTCAACATCCATGTTCAGCAGGGAAGCAATTACAGAAGCCAGACCTTCAACCTTCTGCATCCCACAATGACCTTAGGTCCATACTCCCAGAGGGCTAAAGAATAGGAAAGCTATCAGGGGAGGGGATGGGATACAGAGTTCTGGTGCTGGGAACTGTGTGAAGCTATACCCCTCTTCTCCTTCTCCTCCTTCTTCTTCTAGCATTTGCCCTTCTTCCGTAGCCAGTCAACAGCATCAGGTTGAGCCTGATGTAAAGTTTCGAGACCTCCTTTGAATCTGGAGAGGTGGCAGTCGCTGACTATGTGGGTCATAGTCTGTCTGTAGCCACAGGGGCAGTTCGGGTCGTCTCTGGCTCCCCAGCGATGGAACATAGCGGCGCACCGGCCATGGCCTGTTCGATAGCGATTGAGGAGAGCCCAATCATAACGTGCTAGGTCAAAGCCGGGTTGATGCTTGCAGGGGTCTATGATGAGGTGTTTGTTCTTTACCTCAGCTGACTGCCAACTGTTTCCAAGAGTCTGGAACAGAGAAGTTCAGTGTAGGCGTAGGAGACCAGATTGGATGACGAGACATCAAGCGTTGGACACGGTGGGCAAAGATATCCGTGTATATTGGCAGGTCCGGTCGGGCGTAGACGCGGGAAATGAACTTAGATGATGCCGCATCCCGACGAATATCTGGCGGGGCGATGTTGCTAAGAACTGGCAGCCATGGAACCGGGGTGGAATGGATGGTTCCAGAAATTATCCTCATGGAGGAGTATAATTTGGAATTGACCAAGTGGACATGGGGGCTACGGAACCATACTGGGGCACAGTATTCTGCAGTGGAATAGCATAATGCCAGAGATGATGATCGTAGTGTGGAAGCGCTCGCGCCCCATGAGGAGCTGGCCAGTCTTGCAATGATGTTATTCCTCACGCCCACCTTTGCTGCAGTTTTTATGAGATGTTCGTGAAATGACAGAGTGCGATCAAGAGTAACGGCAAGATAGACTGGCTGGGCTTCATGCCGGATTCTCGTATCGTCAAGCTGCACATTAAGCTCACGCGAGGCCGAGGCATGGTGTAGGTGGAAAACAGATGATACCGTTTTTGCAGTGCTAGGGATTAGTCGCCATTTTTTACAGTAATCAGATATCAGAGACATGTCTTTTGTGAGTGTTTCCTCGAGGATGTCGAACTTGGATGCCTGAGTTGCACAGCAGATGTCATCGGCGTAGATGAACTTCCTTAAAGAAGTTTCTGGGAGGTCATTGATGTAAATATTAAATAGCGTAGGAGCCAGAACAGAGCCCTGGGAGAGGCCACTTGAGACAAGTCTCCATCTGCTAGACTTGTCACCCAGATGCTTTTATCCTATGGTTTTGTCAATGTTTCCTTTTTATAAATAAAAAAAATTTTTTAAAAAGAATTTTGGTGAAGTGTGGTGACTTATACTAATGCTTGTGAAGTTATACCTCTTCAATCTTATAATTTTGTAAAATTATGTTAATTAGTAAAATTGGAAGTGAAAAAAAATGGGATGGTATCTTAAGGACAGCAGGAAGTTGTTCAGAGGTGTATGTGGAAAGAAGCACTATGACCAGCTGGTATTTCTAAAAGAGCAATCTGGCTTCTGAGTGTAAGTTGGGTTGGAAGGAGGCAAGGGTACAGACAAAGGACAGCATCCGGGGATCTCTCCGAGATACCTGAGGTCATTGTAGCCAGCACAGGAGTAATAGCTGTACAGTGTAATCTGGACAGAAAAAATAATATTTGGGGATAGAACAAATAGGTTAAGGCCTAATGTGGTATAAAAGAAAGCATGAAAAATGACCTCTAAGGGAAAGCAAAGTAACTTCATAGTGAAAAGAACTGAAAAATACTACCTTAGATAAAGACATGAAGACAGATCAGGCTAATGGTAGGATCCCTAATCTGATGTGATGGAAATGGCACTACAGCTTTGAGATCTCCTTCCAAAAACTCCAATCCAGTCCAACCATGAGAAGACAATAGATTGGTGGGGCATCCTACAAAACATCTTACCTAAGTTCCTCAAAACTGCCAAGATCACCTAAACAAGTAAAGTCAATGCAAATGTCACAGTATATAGAATCCCAAGGAGAACTGATTAAACGACATGGTGTTCTGGGTAGAGTGTGGGGACAAAAAAGGATACTGGGGGGCCAGGTGGTGGAACACCAGGTTGAGCACATACATTATCATGCACAAGAACCTAGGTTTAAGCCTCCTCTCCCCACCTGCAGAAGGGATATTTCATGAGCACCAAAGCAGGTCTGCAGCTGTCCTTCTTTCTCTCTCCCTCTCTATTGCCCTCTCCCTTCTTTCTCTCTGTCCTATCAATAAAAAAATAGAAAGGAAATAAAAAGGTTTCCAGGAGTCCAGGAGTGCCAGAATTGAGCCCCATCGATAACCCTGCTGGAGGAAGAAGAAAAAAAAGAAAGGATACCAGGAGGAAAACTAGTAGAATCTGAATAATGTGTAGGGTTTGTCTTATCAGTGATGGCTGATAGTCAAGACAATGTACCATAGTGTTGTTAATAGGAAAATAACAGTGCAGGATACATAGGAACTCTTAGTAGTACTCTTCTAACTCTTTTGCAAAACTATTCTAAATACAGTTATTTTAATCCTGATTGCCAGTTCTGACCTGACCAACTGAGAGGTACCCTTTTTGGAGACCAGATGACAGAGATGATGTCGCTAGCAGGTATGAACCTGCTAACAGAAGCAAGCTACAAGATCTGTCTGGAGAAAGAAAAACTACAGTATGAGACCTCAACTAACAAAATATAGAAATGAATAGTATCACCTCAACACCTACAAGATCACTTTAAAAGAATGAAATCCCAGCAAGATGGCTAATTGCCAAGAGCCATTCCATGCTTGACAGAAGATAAGCTTTGAAACAATGAAAGTCCTAGACATAAGTTTCTATTTCCCCGCAGGTAGGCCATTTACCAGAAAACAAGTGACACACCACATAGTTATAGTTAATAGACATAGCTTCGGCTATGTATGTTGCAAGGGACATTCCACTCTGATAATTGCTCCCCCCCTCCTCCTCCTTCACTCCCCCTTCCCCAAAGCCTTATAATGCCTGTAAACACAATAAAATTTGGCAGCTTGATCAGAATCTTGTCTTGCTGTCGTTCTTTGTGTCTCCTGTCCCTTTCATTCCAGGTCCCAGGGTTCCTAGCCCCTGTTATCGCCCCGCTGGCCGGGGCATCTGGCGCCCGAACGTGGGGTGAGGAAGCCTTCTGGAGACCTTTGGAATGCTGCTGCTAGAGAGGATAGGCTATCCGAATTCACTGATCCACTGTGGCCAAGGAAGTAACGCGCCGGCTCGCATAGATGGCCACGGAGCTGCTGGGCCGTGAGTCGCATCTGGAGGAGTGTCACAGCGGCGAGGTAAACACTACCATGGGACAGGCATTTAGTAAACAAGATCTGTTTATTAAAGGACTCAGGGAGTCCCTCAAGACACAAGGAGTAAGGGTTAAGTAAAAGGATCTCAAGAAGTTTTTTTTATTTTGTGAGTGATGTTTGTCCATGTTTTCCCTTAGAGGGGACTACTGATGAAAAAAGATGGGCTACAATAGGAAACTGTTTAAGAGATTTTTATGAGACCTTTGGTCCAGAAAAGATTCCAGTCCAGGCTTTCTCTTATTGGAATTTACTAAATGATATACTCAAAGTCTATAAGCATTGTCCTGATGTACAGGGAGTCATGAGAGAGGGAGAAAAAGTCTTACAGGGACACTCCCGGCCACCTTCTGTTTGTGAGTCTGTCTCTATTCCCATGCCTGATTCAGGAGACCCCGCCCCTGAGGCCACCTGCTAAGTTCCCTCCTGTTAAGATTTAACCCTCTTTGACAACCTTAAGACCCCCTGCCAAAGAAGGGCCTGATGATAGTCTTTCTCCTGAAGAGGCCTTATCCCTTGATGAAGAGATGGCCAAATATCATAATCCTAACCAGCCACACCTACGCTCTTCCTTGTCCAGACTGCCTCCCTACGCCACCACCCCTCCGTTTTGTGCTCCAGTCCTCGACTTGGCCAATATTACTGATTATACCACCAAGGCTAAAACTCAACTAGCATAAAAAAACAGCTTCCCTTAGAAAATTAATAGAAGAAAAATGAGAGCATTTACAATTAAAAAACTATGGGCTCTTGATTTGGCATTATCTTTAAATTAGCCAGCCAAAAAGATCCAGCTTTTTTCCCTCTACTCTCAGAAAGCGTTAAACCAATTCTGAGATCTTATCTGGCTAGCAAGCTATTCTTTAAAGAAAGAATGAAATCAATCAAACAAAGTGTTCTCTTTAACTTAAAAGCTATTAATCAGAGAACCAGTACACACTTTTGATAGAAGTTTAATGATTTCTTTCTTTAAAACTGTAAAATGTACCTTAGCCCAGAAAAAGAACTTTCAAAGATTTTTCTCCATGCTTCTCCGTGCGTGTCAGTAAACTAAGCCCGCCTGTTCCATCCACGCAGCCAATCATGGCACAGAGCTCCTGCTCCACAGATTGGCAAAGGCTTCCGTCAATCATCCCCTAAGCCACAAACGCCCCTGGGGGGGGGGGGGGGGGGTGAGGGTGGGTGGAGAGGCTGTGAGTTAGAAATCCAAAAGCTGTTTTTCAAAGGGAAAATTTTTCTTTTCATCAAGAATGTCTGTCTTAAGTCTGTGTGCTAACCTTGTTTTCATTAATGTGTTAACCCCTAAGTAACTAAAGTTTAAGTTTTAAATAAGATTTAGTTAAGCTAAATGTGGTTTTAAAGATCCCGACTCAAAGAGTTGGCACACCTTTACCAAAGTAAAATACAGGACAGTTTTGTCCCTCTGATAGCTAATATCAGCATCGATTCATTAGTTAAAAGATTTTCTGAGATCTCTGGGCATGGTAAAACGCCTCTGCAGTCTCTCTGACTCTTGTGAAAATTCTAAACCTTAACAGCACCCCAATACCAACTGCCACTGTTTGTTAATTTGTTAATTCCATGCTTGAACTGGCTTTCTAATAACCCAGTCAGTGTAGAGCAGTGGCCTTGCCAGGAAAAAAGGGTTAAACATGATATTCCTGGCCTGATAAAAAAATTTTATTCGGCAGATGTGATTCAACAAAATTATTTAGTGTAAAATGGTCATCTAAAAGAAATGTTAACAGTAAAAATTTATTTTGAACATTTCAGCTATGTTTATCTTAGCTTTCTAAGTTACCTATCCAAATCAAAGTGAAAGATCAATTAAGTTGTGTACCCACCCTTGTTCATAGCTGCCCTAAGGGTGTGATAGCTTTGTGATAAACAAAGATCCTAACAAAGTTTAACATTTTACTTAAAATTGTTTAAGACTGGCTTGGGTTACTAAAAGATAACACAATGGTTATGTTAATTATCAGAGGCTTTTGCTCTGGTTTTCCTCTTTATATCTTTCTGCTTTTAAAAATTATCTGGTTTATTTTAAGATGCTATCAGAGATTTATTCTTGGCAAATGGTGTTTTTGGTCTGAGAGAAGATTTGTTTTGGCAAATCCTGATTTAACAAAATTATTATTTTGAACATTTAAGCTATGAGGTTTATTTTAGCCTTTTAAGTTGCCATTTTAAAAATATAAAGAACAAAATCTATCAAGAGTTTTATATCTATGCTTACTCATGATAGCCTTGTGATGAGTAAAGATCTTAGTAAAATAAAGTTATAATAGTGTGCTTAAACTGTTTGATCAGTTTAAAATAATGCTAAAAATGGTAAACACTTTATCATGTCAACACATTATGTATTGACTTTCTATAACATATTGGAATATTATAATAAAGAGCCTTCTAAAATCATATAAAAGAACTCAAACCAATTCTAACCATTAGATCATCAATTAACTTGGTACAAGTTCTCTTCCTAAGTAAATGAATTCAGATACAGACTGCACATGAAGAATTGACAGCTCATATGGTAAGATTTAAAACTAAACATTTTTCATTTTTTATTTATGAGTGTATGATGACTCCTAAAGTCACTCATATCCTAAAACTTTTCTCATTTCTTTACAAGCCTCTTAAAATTTTAACGCTTGACCTGCCATAGTGAGAGCACTTTACTGGATCCTGCATTGTTTAATTAAGATCCAGCTATTCAGACTTTTAAGATTAATCTCCATTGATAAAAGCCAATGCTCTCTGGCAGATTGATGTAATTCACCTGTCCATGTTTAGTAAACAAAAACATTTTTTTTTCTCAGTTGGTATTTTTTCCAAATTTATGTGGGCTACAGCTCAAACAAGAAAAACTAAAACCCTTAAGCTCAATTAATAAAAAAAGAAGGGGAATGCACCCCCCAGTATTCTGTTGGCTAAAGTGTCAATGAAGTAACTATACTAAGCCTTTTTAATATTTACAAAAATTCGAATTGTCCATTTATTATATCTCATTGACAAAGCCACCCACTTTTCCAGCCATAGAGACATATTTCTTCTTTCTCTTTTTTCAACACTGGATGTCCATGTTTGTTTTCCTTTTATTATGGTGGATGATATTATTGCTCTTGCAAAATACACAGTCCCTGTTGGCAAGTCCATACCACAAAGGACACCATGGCAGTATATACTCCAGCTAACCGCAACAGCCTATCCAAGTCTTCTCTTTCTGCTGACCTACCACTGCTGACTTCATCTTTGCATGTTCATTGACTGCTCACTTTTCTCAAAATATTCCTCATGTTCAAGGAACCTCACCTAATGTGTATGCACCTCCTCTGTTTTGTTACAACACCATCCTATATTTTCATGTCAATTCTTCTCTACCTGGTCCTTGCCTCCAATTTTTGCTTGTTCCACAGCTGACCCTCTATGAAGAAGAAAAATTTCATCAGTTGGCGCTGACAACCACCAGAGGACCAGACGTTCTGTGTTTTAACACCTGGACATGACATCCACTGACTGCTTCCCTTAGACTTGCAGGTGTCACGCTAGGACACTCTATATATTCCTCCCATGAATTTTCTGACAAATTACAAGAGGTTATAGACTCCACCACAGATAGTCTTGAGTCACTACAGAGCCCCTTATGAGACCCTTGATTAGTCTTCTGTTAATGATTACCTTAGGAACCTTTATTTTCAATAAGATTACTGATTTTATAAAACAGCAAATTGACTCCTTGGCATCAAAACCCTTACAAATACATTATCATAGACTTGATTTGGCTGACAGAGGCCTGGCTGAACCTGAGGTTGACAGACCTCCTTTACAGATGGCATAAAACTCAGATATATGCATTGAGGCATCCAACCTTGGCAGGGCAAGGACACCAGTAAGGGTTGCGAGGCTAAGCACTGCTGGGGGAGGACCCTATATAGTCCGCCTCTGAGTCCCCCGTTAAGCAAACCTGATTTGCATGGAGGTTGGTGTCAGCAATAAAAATTTTGTGCCTTGAGGTTATCTTTACCCTGGAAACTGTGGCTCTGCCTCCCCTCCCCAAAAGACACCAAGATCCTTGTAAGATGCGGGAAGATTGGTTCTATATTTACCCCGCAGGAGGAATCAGGGTCAATACTTCTTCCCTATGGTTAATGCCCACCGAATCTGCTTTAAGGTCTCTACCCCTCACCCTCAATTTCCTGCCTCAGTTAAAATTGAAAAGAAGGGAGGAGATGCCAAGAGCCATCCCCTGCTTGATAGAAGATAAGCTTTGAAACAATGAAAGCCCTCGAGATAAGTTTCTATTTCCCCACAGGTAGGCCATTTACCAGAAAACAAGTGACACACCACATAGTTAGTTAATAGACATAGTTTCGGCTATGTATGTGGCAAGGGACATTCCACCCTGATAATTGATCCCTCTCCTCCTCCTGCACTCCCCCTTCCCCAAAGCCTTATAATGCCTGTAAACACAATAAAAATTGGCAGCTTGATCAAAATCCTGTCTTGCTGTTGTTCTTTGTGTCTCCTGTCCCTTTCATTCCAGGTCCCAGGGTTCCTAGCCCCTGTTCTCGCCCCACTGGCCGGGGCAGCTAATCAGGATAGTGCACCTGCTCTGTCAGGAGCATGACGTACTGCACTAAAGGAAGCTATGGTACCGTGGTTTGTCTGTCGGTCTGTCTGTCCGTCTCTCTCTCACGCACACCACTTTCCTTTCAGTTTGTCTTCATCTAAAATAAGTAAAAATAAAATGTTAATAAAAAAGCTGAACTAATATATTCTACAACGGAAAAAATACAGATCAAATGTTGGCTAGTTCTCTCTTAGAATATACAACTTAAAGAAAAAGTCTCAATTTTAATCTCTATACTCTATATTGCTAGAACTTTTCCAGTGACTACTTATTACTTTTATAACTAAATTATTTACATCTGTGTTTTCACGATAAAAATATACACTTTCTAAGGAGGTAAACTACCTGTGGCTAAATGGATGTGGGTGATCTAACATGCTACATTCTTGTTAGCCTGTGAATAGTTTGAATAAGCCAATTTCCAGCTATGACTAAATGATCTTAAAACATCTGTGACAAATGCTTTGGAACGAAGGGATGCCCTATACTTAGCAGTCAGAAGAAGTTAAATATTCTTAAGTAGCTGACAAAGTTACATATGGCTATAATCCTAAAATAAAAAGCCTAAGACTCAGCAAGTAAAGGACAATCTTCTTCTTGAATGCCTAAATTAGAAGGAGCTATGGCCTGCCAATATGATTTCAAGCAAACAAGATCATCGAGAGACTACACTTGGCAAGGAATGCATGAGACAGAATGGAATGAGAGTCCAATTAACCAACAAAGTAACTACAAGGAGTGTAAATTTAAACTTAATACATAACCACTGCAGTTGACAACTCCAGCTAAACTGGTCTGTTTAATTGGCATAAAACAACCAATACAAACACACTTACACACTCTAAAGCAGTATAATGCTTAAAGCAAGACAGGTTGTAAAAGAATGCCAACGCAAAAAAAAAAATACATAATTCTGATTTGATTTTGAAATTACTAAAAAAAAAAAAAAAAAAAAAAAACACCTCTCAATTGGGTAATATCCCAAAGGATAAATAGATCTATAAATTATATTAATAGAACTGAGACATACAAAAGACAAAACAAAGTTATCTCAAAGAATTCAAAGTAAGAGTCAATAGTTAAGTCCTTTAAAAGCAAATATAACTCTGGGCTAGAAAAGGTCTCAAGTTCAGTCCCCCACACTACCATAAGCCAGAGCTGAGCAGTGATTTGGTATAAAGAAAAGATAGAAAGGAGTTGAGGGGAAAATAAAAACGGAAATATAATTTGGGGCTATTAGTACTGGTATCTCAACAACAGACCCATCCACAGTGTGTATTCTACAACTGCCCTCATTTTCCTTCCTTGATATAAGGTAACTGGAAATGCTGATCTCTGGTCCCAGATACTGGTACAAAGCTCCTAAAATCCTACTTAGTTCCCTAAGTGCATTTTTTGTTCTAATAGAAATGAGTCCAGATGGGGTTTTAGATTGGGGGGTAGTCACCAGAAAGAAAGCCAGGAATTATGGAAAACTTAAAACATTTGGTCCCACCCCTCATCCTTCAGGCAGGAAAAGAGCTGTAAATTAAGCAATAATTGATTACACATACAAAAATCCAACAGTTAGATTCAGAGTCTCCAGGCAGGTGAACTCATTCACACTGGACGGTGTTGTACCCAAACACACCTGGCACCGAACTCCTACAATAAGAACACTCCCAGACATATATATCTATTCATCTCATTATCAGATATCTGCTGAGCAAATGATTACTCTCTCTTCCCTATAGTCTCTCCCTCACAATGGTAGCTGGCCATATCCATTCCAAATGTAAAAAAACCTACACCCTACCTCCAGCTTTCTATAAGCACAGAGAAAATATTTAACCTTTTTTTTTTGCCTCCAAGGTTATGATTAAGGCTCAGTGCCAGCACTATGAATCCACTGCTCCTGGTGGCCAATTTTCCCCCATTTTATTGGGTAGGAAAGAGAGTAACTGAGAAAGGAGGAGAAGGAAGAGAGGGAGAGAGAAAAGGTAGACACCCTGCAGATCTGCTTTGTTGCTTGTGAAGCATCCCCCCTGCAGGTAGGGAGCTGGAGGCTCAAACCCAGATCCTTGAATGATCCTTGTGCTTTGTACCATGTACGCTTAACCAGGTAAGTGTTGGGACCTGCGTGGCCTAGATCTAGGCCCAGCAGACACTCCCTAAGCCTGGCTCGAGTTTTGCTGAAAGTCACTAACTTCCTCAGTGACACAGCGCTTCCTGTAGGCCGTACCTGAATTCCCTCCAGCTGATGATGTGTAAAGAGCATAGGCCCCGCCGACGGTGACACCACCTCACACCACCTCTAACGTCATCTCACCCTACCTTTGCATCCCTGCCTCTCCCCCCGCAGCCCCCCACCCCCGCCTATAAAGAATGGCCTTTTCCTCAATAAAGCAAGTCACTGCCTTAACAGAACTCCCAACTTGGTGTCTTTTCTCAAGTCGCCGACACTCTACCTCCCACTCAGCCCCAGAAGGGGGGTCCGGCTGGTCCAGATCTCCCTCCTCGCGACTACCTGTCGGGGAGAACCCGACAGGTAAGCCACCACCCCACCCCCAACTTTTTTCTTTTAATAAAACAAATACTGAATGGATACAAAGAAGGAGGAAGGCACAGCATAATCCTATCTGTGTGAGAGAAAAATACACTGGTACCATCATAGCATTGATACCGGTTTCCTGGTGTTATTTGTTATTCTATAGCATCTAGCTAACAAAGCCCAGTGGCCTCTCTAGCCTCTGGAACCAACAGCATGTTCGATATCCCTGGCACCCAGATTCTTAAAGCATGTGTTCCTCCTGCATACAGGCCAGCAGTTTCCCCTAATCAGCTCTCCCTAGCTAATGCTGCAACACAGCACTCCAGTGAGACACCTCTCCAAGAGCTTTTCTACTATGGCTAAAGAGCAGCTTCTGTAGAGGGCAAACTATCGTGTGGCTCCACTGGCATGACAGCACAGTGAATTCTCCATCAAACATTTAAGTCATGGTGCACAGGCTAGACAATGTCTGGGTAGCAGTCTTCAGAACAGGGGTCTCCGTTGGGAGTTCTATGTCAGTCCTGGAGATGGAAACTGATCTATCTGCTGTTCTTTATTCTTTCAAGTTATTTTTATTAGTTGGTCACTCGCTATTTTCAATTTCCTGTTAAAACTTCTGTATAATAAACTTTTCTCTCAATTTCTTGTTTGGTGCCTCACTCCTGACTGAATTCAAACTGACAAGAGATTTGGAATTAATGTGTATGATATAAGGCAGGGGTCACATTTCTTCACCCCCCTACCCCCCATGACTACTTAACTAGCCAAGTTCACTATTGAAGACTGTCCTCTCTCAGTTCCACAGTAGTAAGTCAAGCATCCAGTTAAGAAAGGCCTGACTTCAGAAGTTGAAAAACAAGATCAGAAACAAAAATACAAGTAGAACCTGAAATGGAACTGGCATATCACACCAAAGTAAAGGACTTTGGGGTGGGTGGGTGGGGAGAATACAGGTCCATGAAGGATGATAAATGACATAGTGGGGGTTGTATTGTTAAATGGGAAACTGGGGAATGTTATGCATGTACAAACTATTGTATTTACTGTTGAATGTAAAACATTAATTCCCCAATAAAGAAATAAATTTTAAAAAAAAAGAAAGGCCTGAGGTTAGGCTATTTTTACTGAATTCTCTACTCTCTTTAATAAAATCATTTATTTTCATCTTTATCACTTTACGTATTAACATCCAACAGAATCAAAATTATTTTGTATATTACTTGCTACTTACATTTTACCATCAGTTCCATCAAGTTACAAATATAGAAAAATTAATCTGTGGGTATTTTAACTGGTATTATATTGAATGCATAGGTGAATTCGAGAGGAATCAACATCTTTAATTATTGAGCTTTCTAATCCATTAATGTGGTACACATCTCCATTTAAATCCTTATTCTAACCTCTCAATCTTTATATTCTAATTAAATTCATTTTGTTTTAATATGATTACTGGTAATCTTATTAAAATCTATACTTACTATCTGCTCTTTTTTTTTTTGTCTTCCTGCCTTCTGAATTAGTCAAAAGTTACTTATAATAGTTCAAAAACTACTATCACTACTACTCCTTTCATCCATTACTGTGGTCAACCCCCCTGCTCTGCTGCATTGCTTGATGCTGTGGTCTATTTACATAATCATTGTTTTGCCTGAGACCCACCCTGCCTGCAGGGTATTAATTAATCCCACTGGTTAGCACCTTCACAACAGCTGCTATGGAAATTTTCTACCTTCGAGCTCTTTTCTCCACCCCCTCTCCTAGCCATTTCCTTTTCCCACTTGCCACTTCTAGCTAAAGATATATATAAAGGCGTTGTCTCTGATCAATAAAGACATTGCCACGAATTCCCACTTTGCCACGAATTCCTGGTCTCTCTCCCGTGTTGCTGAGTAAGCAGAAGCCCAGGATAGCTCCGGTCGAGTTCTCTCCAACCCAGAGAGCATGTGCCCGGGAAGAAATACCCTCACGCTACTCCAGCACATTACCACTGTTTTGCTGATACCACTCCTCTTCCCTACTCCTCTTCCTCTCTTCTAGTGTTTATTTCTCCTCTCTTCTATTACTACTACTAGTACTACTGGTAGTATTCTTTATTTCCTCTCAGTTAGTTATATTTTCTTCTGAGTGGCAGTTTTAAGGTGCAGGAAAAGTGAAGACCAAAGAGAAACTAAATGCAAATGAATAGTGAGATACAAAACAGTATCTAATGTGATTTAAAATATACACAGGATAGGAATGCAAGCTGGTATAGCCCTTATGAAAAACAGCATGGAGAGTCCTTAAACAAATAAAACTGGAAATACCCTATGATCCTGCAATACCTTTCCTTGGAATATGTTCAAATTATATGACAATATTAACTCTATGCTCAAAGCTGCACTATTCACATCAGCCAAGGTATAGGATAGGCATAGGCAAAGATTCAGTGGGATACTACCATGAAATAAAAAAGATGACGTATTCTTTGGGACAAAAGTGGATGGAACTAAGTTACTATACTTAGTGAAATAAAGGCAAAAGACAACTACTAGATAGCTTTGCTCATATGTGAAAAATAGATAAATAAAGCACACAAACTTGCAAAAAACTATCAAAATGCCCCTCAGGTGGGCCAGGGGCAGAGGATACCACAAAACTTTGGTGGTGGGTGTAGTGTAAAACTGTACCCCATCTAATCTTATAGTCCTATAAACCATTCTTAAATTACTAATAAAGATATCAGTAATTAACAAAAACGATATACACAGAATTTTAATATATAATAGCACTTGTGCTCTAAGAAAGTGAATGCTACCTTATGATTTTTGCTCAAGAAATAGTAAAAATGTTACTGAGTTGTTGGAAAAGTCATTGAGCATTTTTGCATAGAAAAACAGAAACATGCATGGCATGACTTTTCTGACAACCCAATAATTTATGTAACATCATTTTTCTTCTGTCCAGTATTAGTATTCTTATTTAATGTAAGTCTGGCATAGTAGATTCTTTCCATTTTTATTGATAAAAAAGGTATGGAATTTGGGTCCTGAAAGCTTACTTTCCTGTATTTTAAAAATAGCATTCCATTGTCTTTTCTTAAAATAAATTTATAGTTTATTCCCCATGATTTTTTATAATTTTATTAGTGATTTAATATTAATATGCAAGATTATAAAGTAAGAGAGGTATAATTCCATATGGTTCCTACCACCAGAGTTCTGTGTCCCTATCCCCTCCACTGGAAACTGCAGTAGTTTGGACAGGGGAGATAGCATAATGGTTATACAAACAGACTCTCATGCCTGAGCCTCCAAAGTCCCAAGTTCAATCCTCCACACCACCATAAACCAGAGCTGAGCAGTGCTCTACTGTTTCTCTGTGTGTGTCTCTCTGCATGTCTCTCAAAAATGAAATGAAATGAATAAACTGCAATAGTTTTCCCAAGGTCACAGGTAGCATTCCATTATCTTTTGACTTTTACTACTTCAGATATGTAACTACCTGCCTATCTGATTGCTGTTCTGAATGCACCGTGTAATTTTCAGACTACTTTAAAGATTTTCTTTATCTTTAGTTTTCAGCAATCTTATGTTGCACTGAGATTGTATTTGAAAGCATTTATCTGCTTTGAGAGTCATAGTACTTCTTGAATCTCTGATTTGATATTGTTTACTATAGACAATTCTCAGACATTATCGTCCTAAATACTGTATCCTAACTTAGTAGGGTTTTGATTAAAAAATTGTAAATATTTCTGCTGAGTCACACATTTACTATGTTCTTCCATGTATTGTCCATTCATTTCTCTCCATAGTTCATCATTCTAATTACTTATTTTCAGTTTATTACCAACATAAGATAATCTACTTTTAAACTCAATAGTTGAGATCTTTATAGTGATTTGATTATAGCCTTCAATTCAAACTTTTACATTTTAATTGTCTTAAAGTTTCAATTCCCTACTGTCTTTAAACATATCATATAAATATGGTTCATTATAGAACCCTAAGGATCTACTTCATAGCTTGTTATATCTCTTGATTTTTTTCAGTCAAATTGACTCAAATTTTTGTCTGTTGGATGAGTGCCAAACATTCTAAGTAAATCAGCAATTCTTGGAGGTCCTGGATGACCTATCATGCTCCAAAAACATTTATACTTATTCCTGTCAAGATAACCTTGATTCAAGCAAATACTGGAAGGACATAAAATCACACATTAGTACTTGTAAAAGATTACCATTCCTAGGACTACAGGTGTTTGGAACCACTACTCAGTCTGCCAGGGTTCATTCATTAGCAGTTGCAATAACCTAAAAAGTTCTCCCTACTCTCTCCATATATCTTTTCCAGTTTTTCATTTACCTTCTCTTCTTAACTCAGCAAGTTCTTCAACAGAAGTGAACTAATAATGGTCTCACATTAATGAGCTGTTATCTATCACAGCTGTTAACCTCACAAATGTTCACTGTTTTGTTACCTTTCTATTATCTTTAGAAAAAACTTTTGTGGGAGTCGGGCGGTAGCACAGCGGGTTAAGCGCAGGTGGCACTAAGCACAAGGACAAGCGGAAGGATACTGGTTCGAGCCCCCGGCTCCCCACCTGCAGGGGAGTCACTTCACAGGTGGTGAAGCAGGTCTGCAGGTGTCTGTCTTTCTCTCCCCCTCTCTGTCTTCTCCTCCTCTCTCCATTTCTCTCTGTCCTATTCAACAACAATGACATCAATAATAACTACAACAATAAAAAAAAACAAGGGCAACAAAAAGAATAAATAAATAATAAATAAATAATTTTAAAAAAAGAAAAAACTTTTGTTCAGTATTTCTACTTATAGGAGAGTGCCAACCATTTATCTACCACTAACAAAAAACTTCCCCCTCTCTCATTTTTCTTTTTTTTTTTATTTCTTTATTGGGGAATTAATGTTTTATATTAATTCTCTCCCATTTTTCTACCATACAATTATATACTTCCATTTTAGTAAAATTTCAGAATATATCTTTAATACAGTAGCTGTTTAATCAGAAACCTTCAGTTATACTTTATCAATATATTAAGGATATTAAACCTCTAGCTAACATGAAAATTACAACTCCCAGTTTACCATTTACACTGTAACTTTATAATATGATTAACACAGTGAAAATGGACAAGATACCAGGTATGAATCGGGTAAATTTGCAGGCATGGTGAAACAGAGACAGACCTCAGCCATACAGCTTTGCAAATGCATCCTTTCAGACCAATTTTTCCCCTAAAGATTATGAGAGAATTAGAGAGGAAGGGGTAGACTTAAATGCAGTCCAATTTATCAGCTTCATTCTTTCTTATTTTGATGTCATTATAAAAACACTAAATACACTGTGAATATGGACTTATATTTTCTTTTAGATTTTCAATCATTTCACTTCTTTAAGCAGCATTAAGAGAATCAACACATGTACAACACTACTGCTGGGTTACCTCCCCAGACCAAGTCTTCATTCTTTATTTCAGCAAAAGGAGAAACAGAAGAAAAACAACACAGCACTTTGCCAAAATCCATGGACTTTACACCAGCACCACAAATGATGCTTTCCATTTCAACGCCAATTCCATTTCAGGTTCTACTTGTGTTTTCGTTTCTGATCTTGTTTTTCAACTTCTGCCTGAGAGTGAGATCATCCCATATTCATCCTTCTGTTTCTGACTTATTTCACTGAACATGAATTTTTCAAGGTCCATCCAAGATCGGCTGAAAACGGTGAAGTCACCATTTTTTACAGCTGAGTAATATTCCTTTGTGTATATATACCACAACTTGCTCAGCCACTCATCTGTTGTTGGACACCTGGGTTGCTTCCAGGTTTTGGCTATTACAAATTGTGCTGCCAAGAACATCTGTGTACACAGATCTTTTTGGATGGATATGTTGGGTTCCTTAGGATATATCTCCAGGAGAGGAATTGCAGGATCATAGGGGAGCTCCATTTCTAGCCTTCTGAGAGTTCTCCAGACTGTTCTCCACAGAGGTTGGACCAATTTACATTCCCACCAGCAGTGTAGGAGGGTTCCTTTGACCCCACAACCTCTCCAGCATTTGCTGCTGTTACCTTTTCTGATGTATGACATTCTCACAGGAGTGAAGTGATATCTCATTATTGTCTTGATTTGCATTTCTCTGACAGTCAGAGACTTGGAGCATTTTTTCATGTGTTGCTCGGCCTTTTGGATCTCTTCTGTGGTGAATATTCTGTCCATGTCCTCCCTCCATTTTTGGATGGGGTTATTTGTTGTCTTGTTGTTGAGTCTGGCAAGCTCTTTATATATGTTGGTTATTAAACTCTTATCTGATGTATGGCATGTAAAGATCTTCTCCCATTCTGTGAGGGGTCTCTTGGTTTGGGTAGTGGTTTCTTTTGCTGTGAAGAAGCTTTTTAGTTTGATGTAGTACCATAGGTTTATACTTGTCTTAGTCTTCCTTGTAATTGGATTCGTTTCATTGAAAATGTTTTTAAAATTTATGCGGAAAGAGTTCTGCCAATATTTTCCTCTAAGTATCTGATAGTTTCTGGTCTAACATCCAAGTCCTTGATCCACTTGGAATTTACTTTTGTATTTGGTGAAATACAAAATACAGTTTCATTCTTCTGCATGTTTCTGATTACAATTTTTTCTAATTCTTTACTCGCTCCTGTTATTATTTCCTTAGCTAATGTTTGGATGTTGAACTCATTATTTTGTGCTTCACCCTCTGGAGGACTTTTAGCTGGACTCTTGTCCTGGTTCGAGTCTCCAATATTTTTTCTTGTTGTTTTAACCATTTTATATATTATGTTATGAGTTCCCTTTATCAGTACTTTTCAAATTACAGATCACTATTGCCTGGATTGACTTGTATCTAAGTAAGTTAATTAAAGGGTTCACAGTGGTGGACGTTAACAGTTGTTTCAATAGTATTTTAATCCCTGAGTTGGAGCTCAGTGGTTTAAAAGCCTCTTTTTTTTTCTTCCCAGTAGGCTATGGGAGCCTGAGGGCTTTTAAACTATCAATAGGCTTCTTAGCTTAATCACTGACTCCTGACCAAGAGATAAAGCAGGGTGTGGCAGAGATAATCCAGTGGTTATGCAGAGACTTTCACAGCCCCTCAGCTATGCCACTGAGGTATAGGGCTTCTCCTGAGTTTCCTGGTTAGATCTCTGTCCCCTGGTGTCCCTCCCTGTCGCTGCTCCAGATTCTGAGGACAGTGGCAATGGAGACTCAGAGCTGCACTTGGTGAGTCTCTGGGGAGTCCTCTCCTCCCTTAAACTGTCCCCTTGTTGGTGGAGCAGACTGGAGGTGGTGTCTCAACTGATAAACTGCTGGACTGTTAGCAGTCACTTAATCTCTCCTTACGCTCCTCTCTCCTCTCTGTTACCAGCCACACGTGTTGTACTCACCGGTGATTTAGTGGGTTCCTGTGGTCATTCTAGTCCTGTCTTGTTTCGGTCCCAGGTGGTCTCCTTTGGTATTCCTAGTTGATCCGGGGGAGGGGAGGGGAGGGGAGGGGAGGGGAGGGGAGGGGAGGGGAGGGGA
This sequence comes from Erinaceus europaeus, assembly GCF_950295315.1. Classification (NCBI taxonomy): domain Eukaryota; kingdom Metazoa; phylum Chordata; class Mammalia; order Eulipotyphla; family Erinaceidae; genus Erinaceus; species Erinaceus europaeus. Next base: position 42,289,854 of record NC_080172.1, on the reverse strand, counting down.
GGGGAGGGGAGGGGAGAGGAGAGGAGAGGAGAGGAGAGGAGAGGAGAGGAGAGGAGAGGAGAGGAGAGGAGAGGAGAGGAGAGGAGAGGAGAGGAGAGGAGAGGAGAGGAGAGGGATCTGCTGCTGCTCGTAGCTCTGCCTCCGGAAGTCCCCAGCACATGTTCTAATTGTTGGTATGCTTCTAGTTCTGCTTCTGGGATCCCTTCTGTTACATTGCTTGACGTTGTGGTCTATTTACATGGTCATTCTGTTACATTGGTTTGGTCTCACTCCCCCTGCCTCTGGGAGATTTTGGTTAAATCCTTGCTAGTTCGTGTTTCTTCCTTCTCCCCGCCCCCTATAGTACGTACTTCCTTGGTTCCTGACTCTTCCACCGGAGGAGAGAGAAGCAGGACAGAATTGGGTTGTGATTAGATTAGATTAGTTTTTTTGAACCATTAGCTCATGAATAAAGAAATACTGCTTCTCCGCTCAGCCATGTGTCCCTGGTCGTCTGTCTCCCACCCCGAAGCTAGCCCGGCATACTGACACCCTGAACTCTGACTGACAGATGAGCCATCCCCCAACCCCTCAATTCCACTTTTAATTTTCAGATTTACTTGGGTATTAGGTATAATAGAGATCTAACCTTGTCTTTTATAACTGATAAGTCAATTGTCCAATTTATTTCCACAAATAAAACAATAACATATAAACAGAAAGAATACTTAGTATTTATGTCATCTTACCTTGTAATCTGGCACTTCTGGTCCCTACTCAAAATTTTCTCTTCTATCCTCTTCAGTTCCTACCCTTGACCCTATTTCCTTGGTTTCTATGTCTCTCCCAGTTCTCTTTCTCTGCAACTGTTCCATCTAAATCTACTTTCTAAGTTAATTTTCCTTCTTATTCTCTTATTTTCGAGAGAGAATGGGGGCCTCTCTCTTTTCTTTAAAGAAGAAAAAGTTTGATGTCTCCTAGAAACTGCTATTCTTCTCAGTAGTTCATTATCTGTAGTGCCATTATCATTCTAGCAGGAATCTCGGTGATTTTTCTTCTCCTATGCTATTATATCTTAGAGGTCATGTTAAATCCTAGAAATTCTAGAACTGGTCTGACTCTTCTCTACTGCCACTGTCTAAAAACAAGTCTTAATTATTTCTGGTTTGGATTACTGCCAGACTCCCAGTTTCCCTACAAACCAACCTCTAAACTACCCCAAAGAGAAACTTTATAAAAATCTGATCACTTTCTTCTTTAATGAAAAAGAGTAACGTCTTTCAATTAATTCCTGTTACTTATGAGGCAAAAAATGTAAACTCAACATTACAAGGTGTTTTGTGCCCTGCCATGCCTGTAAGGTTAACTTTAACTCACTGCTCTCCTCAAACGCCAAACCCACAAGTCAAACATTCATTTCTCTATATATCTAGTTCCTCAGCCTGGAATTTTTTCCTGATGATTCTCTTCATCTTGCAAGCTCTTAATCATCTTGAAGATAGTTTCAGTGGGCTAGCAAAACAACTCACTTGGGCAGTGCACTACTTTTCCATGTACACAACCAGGTTTGAGCCCAGCCGCCACAGCATAAAAGGAACCTTCACTGCTATGGTTCGTTCTCTTCACACACACACCCCACCTCTGTCTCTATCTTTAAAAAAAAAAAAAAATTAGGTGTCATATCTATATGTATAACACATCACAATTACTATTTTCCTTTTTATTCTTTTGATAGAGACAGAGAGAAACTGAGAGGGGAGAGGGAGACACAGACAATCGCAGAACTGCTCCCCTGCTCATGAAGCTTCCACCCTGCAGGTGAGGACCAAAGGCTCCTGATGCATACTAACATGTATACTCTATAAGGTGCACAAGGTACTTTCTATATGTCTCTCCTAGATGATTATGATACACTTATTTAAACTGTGTCTTGCCAGACTTACCTCAGGGCTTAGGACACACAGCAGACAAACAAAAACAGTTACTAGACAAGATCAACAGACAATGTTTAATTAACAAACTGTTTAAACAGCTGGTAACATTCAGGACTCCCATGCTTGAAGCATGAATTTCCTTCTGTGCACTTCATATGTCAGTGATGCTATGACCCTTTCTTCCTTTTCTCTTTCCTGCTATACCTCTCCTTCCACCCCTTTTAATATAAACATATTTTAAATTAACTGGTTTATAGACTCAGGAGGTGGCACAGTAGATATAGTACCAAAGTTCCATGCATGAGGCCCCAAGTTCATTCCCTAGCACCACATATATGAGTGATACTCTGCCCCTACCCCCACCAGAATAAATCTTTGATAAACTTTATCCAAAATGCATTTCTTAAGTGGAACACACCATAAAACCTAATATTCTCATTATGTAACAAATACCTCTTTCAAGTTTTACAAACAGTTCACAGTCACTATAATGAATACTAATGACCCATAAGAAATAACCTACTGGATGCTCCAATTAGTTAAGGAGTTAAACCACCTTATTTAAAAACAAAAAATAAAAGCATGCTGTTCTACACCAAGAGAAGCTAGAATTCTACATAACTATAATAAAAAAAATTCTAGTCTTTGCCTACAAATGGTACAAGATATTCTTTGTCTCTGAACCTTCATATCCACAACCTAGCTCTGGTACAACTACAGCCCCAGGCAAGAAAGCTGCATTTCTTTATTTGGGCAATTGCTTCCTCATTACAAAGAGAATAAAAAGAGCTATAACAAACATTCAAATGAAAAGTGGCTCCATGTAAATGGAGAGTAGATAAGGGCATTTTCCAATAAGTTTTAGATGATGAGAATGTTCTGATTTCTCAGATTTTCAAAAAAGATGATATGAATGTTTTAATGAATCTATAATATCTCTGTATCTACTTTGATGTACAAAGAAATCTTAGTTCAAAATTTAAAATTAACCATATCATATACAGAAGGGGAAAAGGCAACACAAAAGATCCTTTTTTTTTTTTTAAACAAAAGATCCTATTATCCTACTTCCAAGTCTTATAAGTACGTCAGGAAAAGTAAAGACCTTGTTAACCACCCTCTAATGCTAATGCACAGGGCTAACAGACACAATAGACACCATAATAGACATAATAGATACCATGTCTTGAGTGTCCAAAAAGTCATGATGTACTTTCAACATTTTCCTATGCAAAAATGTGTCGTGACTTTTCTGACAATCCAACAGTTACTACCCTGAAGCCTTCAGGTCTCAAGAAGAAGCATTTCACAGTCTTCCCTATAAACATCTTCTCATCATTAGAAAGATGACAAAGACCATAATACACTGCAACACCATCACCACCACCACAAAAGCAGCAGTGCCAGAAATCAAACTCAGGACCCACATGCAAGTCCTGCACCCTATCACTGTCCACCACCTACCTCCTCACTCCCCCTCTCAACTGCCACCAGGGTTATTGCTGGGACTCTTGCCTACATGGTGAATCCATCACTCCTAGAGGTCATTTTTCCTTGTCCCACCCCCCTATTTTATTTGATAGTACAGAGAGAAAGTGAGAGGGGAGAGGGGAGAGAGAGAGATAAACACCTGCAACCTGCTTCACCATTCAGGAAGCTTCCCCCCAGCAGGTGGGGATTGCAGGTGTTACCCAAAGACTGGTCCTCCCAGTCCTCCATATCCCCAGGCCAACCTCTGCCCTCTGTGAGTGCAGTAGATGATGGTAGCCAGGAAGAGGTGCTCCCACAGAGTGCTAGGGTCCTCCCAGCGGCTGAGCTAGCCACCCACAGTGCAAAGGCAGGTGTCTTTAGTGACTCTGATCCTTTAATTCCTCTTCTGGATTCTATCCGTAGGGCTTCTCTAACAGTTGTATAAAGTCTCAGGCCAGTAACAAATAAGTCCCTTACTCCATATTACTCATAGTGGTTCTGCTTTCATGACTGAATCTTGTCTGATATGCACTAGCTACTTGTATTTCCCTGAACACTATCTTAAGCACTGACGGCAAACTTACAAAAATAAAATTAAACACTGTATTTTGTGAAATTCCTCTAAAGTGCTGCATGGCATTGTATTTTACTCATTTCTCTTTGCTACTTAATAATCTATTTTATATACTACTTAAATGAATGTTGTATTTATTATATACCAACAGAAAAAGATACAAATATGCATGTCTATGTATCATATCTACAATCAAGAAAAAGAACATTATTAGCATTTCAAGAGCCCTACTAATACACTCCATACTTATTCAGGTTTAATATCCCCTTATAGAACAAACTCTGATGCCTGAGATTCTAAAGTCCCAGGTTCAATCCTCTGCAACACTTTAAGCCAGAGCTGAGTAGTGCTGTGGTTTTTTAAAAAAAGGTTTGCAAACCATAAATTTATTTTTCCAATGTATGAGCTGTTTTGCACTTGTATACAAAAACACACTATAAAGAATATGGTTCTTTTCAGATCAAAATATACTTGTGAGAGTTAATTCAGGTTTTGTTTATGTGAAATTTAACTTTAAAAAAATTTGTATATTTTTTTAATTTATTTTTTATTTAAGAAAGGATAAATTAACAAAACCATAGGGTAGAAGGGGTACAACTCCACACAATTCCCACCACCCAATCTCCATATCCCATCCCCTCCCCTGATAGCTTTCCCATTCTCTATCCCTCTGGGAGCACGGACCCAGGGTTTTGTATATAGATGCCATCAGGATGCCGGCCAGGCTTCCCTGGACTGAAGACCCCATCAATGTGTCCTGGAGCTCCGCTTCCCCAGAGACCCACCCTACTAGAAAAAGAGAGGCAGACTGGGAGTATGGACCGACGTCCATGTTCAGCGGGGAAGCAATTACAGAAGCCAGACCATCCACCTTCTGCAACCCACAACCCTGGGTCCATGCTCCTTTTGCCTTTTGTACATGTCCCTTGAAGTGATGGGACCATCTGTAAAGTGTCTATCTGAGTATCTTGCCCATTGCTCTATAGGGCTTAATCTGCCTCAAAATTATTTCTTAAAGATTTACTCATTTTTACATGAGAGAGAAAGAGAGAGCAAGCGCAAAGGGAGAGAGAAAGAGAGAGAGACAGAGAGAGAGAGAGGATCCTTGGCATATGTGATGCCAAGGATCAAACAAGGTCTTCATTACACAAGTCCTGCACCCTACCACTGAGCCACCCACATGGGTCACTTCTCCGTTTCTGGCAGATTTACAAGACTTATCAAAATATTTGTTTTACAGGCCTCTGTTGGTCAGTCTCACTCTATGACCTGATTTCTCATTCAATTCAAGGTATCAATTAATCAATGGTACTAAACAGAACTATTTTAATGTAACTCAATCAATCTTTTCATTTATATGAGATTAGCACTATGTCTTACTTTATAGTGATTTATTATACATCTAGGCAAGTAAGCTAATGTTCTGTAATTTGTTATCTTAGGTGTTGCAACTGTTAAATCCTTCCATCTTTTAAAAATAAGTATGGTTATCCTGAAGGCGCAAAGTCCTGGAAGTGCATGAAGCCAAGAAAAAAGGGAACTGACAGATCCAGCAAACAGACTCTTAGACTCTTTATACTGTGCACCAATGTAATGTTACAAGACTTAATTTGGGGGCCAGGTGGTGACGCACCCAGTAGAGTGTATACATTACAATGTGCAAGAATCTAGGTTCAAGCCCCTTATCCCCATCTGCTCCATAAGCAGTGAAGCAGTGCTACAGGAGTTGTTTATTATGACTGTTACTGTTGTTTTTATTATTATTATTAATCTCCAGGGTTATCGCTGGGGCTCAGTGCTGGCACTACAAATCTACTGCTCCTGGTGGCCATTTTTTTTCTATTTTATTGGATAGGACAGACAGTAATTAAGAGGGCTGGGGGAGAGATAGGAAAAGACAAAGATGGACACCTGTAAACCAGATACCTCGCCACTTATGAAGCATCCCCCCTGCAGGTACCCAGATCCTTGAGCTGATCCTTGTGCTTCATGCTAGGTAGGCTTAACTGGGGTGTGCCACGACCCAGGCCCCAGGAGTCTCTATTCTTTATTTCCCCCTTCTCTCTTGATTTGTCTCTAGCCAACAAAGAAACAAACATAAGAGTAATCTTACAAGGGGAAGCAAATGTATATATTGAAATGTGAAGAAACTGAGCTCCTGAAATTTCAGAGCATTCTAGACCAATGATAAAACAATAGATTCATTTTTAAAGACTGTTTTACGGCCATGCCTAATCCTTACCACTGTGCATAAAGTGTACATACATAAGAACATTTACCAAGTATACAGAATATATACATACTAGGTATGTGACATTTATTCATGTTCACATATATCTAAAAAAATTAAATCAAGAAGTAAAGTCAATCATACTAAAGATTAATTTGTGATTCCAAGACAAATACATGAAAAAATGAAAACACAGGAGGTGGAGTTGTCAAACAGTGGTGGGCCTGGTTGAAGACACACATTTATCATACACAACAACCTGGGTTCAAATCCCACTCCCACCTGAAAGGGAAGCCTCACAAGTAGTAAAGCAGGGCTGCAAGTGTCTCTCTTTTCTGTCTTATCATCCTCTCTCAACTTCTCTCTGTCCTATCAAATAAAGATTTAAAAAGAAGAAGAATGAAAACATGAGGGCCACACCATTAAGGCTGATATCATTTACAGACAATTCAGTGGTACTGATGAATAAATGTAATACACACACACACACACACACACACACACACACACACACACACACACACACACACTCCCCTAAATAGCTAACTTAAAGGAAAACAACTATTTTGATAAAAGTGAGACAAATCATTACATATATGAGAAATGTTTTTTAAATCACACCAATTTTGCTGACATCTATGTCATTCAGGAGCTAATTAATGTCTGAAAATGTATAATGCAAGGTAATGAGTACCACCTCAGCATGCTTCACTTCAGACTGTGTCCAGAGACGTCAGGCGTGGAATGTCAACCCTTCAGCCTCATTACTCGGGTGAGACCTTTCCTTTCATAGGATTCTCTAATTCCATTCCAGGTGGTTTACTTCGTAACATAGTCCCAAAACCTAGATACAGACCAGGTCCCATGAGATACAGCATATGTTCACATGTATCCATAAATTAGGACAAAATATATACCTGAAGGCAAAAGTACACAATAGTCTGCAGTGAGTCAGTATAAAGTTCATAACGAAATAGTGTCTACTTAGACTTAAATACCCTCCTCACCTACTTCCTATTACAGTTCTCTCACTCACTCCAAAGCTAATCTTATCAAAATAAGGACTGCAAAAGCTGAATAAGGGCAAGAGACTGGCATACTTTAACAATGACTCTTTAGTCACTATCAGGCCATTCCACCAGCTGGGGCCCTAATCGGGGAATACTGAGATTCCCAAACAGACTTGATGGGCCCAGACCTCAAATAAATCCTTCTCTCCATTGTTACCGGTCACTTCTATCAGGAACAACAAAACAGACCCCTTTGTGGGCCCCCATAAGACCTTGCCCTCAACATGGATCAACAACAGTAAAGAATATTTGTTGGGACTATGTGATAGCTTGGCAGAGCATAGGGGAGCTCTTCCATCCTTGGATGGAGGTCTGGATAGACACCCCACTGGTAAGTCTCTCTCCTCATAGAGGTGAGCCAAGAGGGAAAAAGTCTCCCAGACTAAGCTTGCCTTGTTAGTCTCTCAAGCCCACAGAAACCCCAATACTTCTCCCCATTAACTGCAGGCCACATGGCCGCCTACTTTTAAGATTCACTTACTCAAAGTCAAGTTCTGATCACAGAAGAACACACCTTATCACACACTCCTAGCAGTGCTCTTTGATGTCCTCAATTTGCATCAAACCCTGCTTATCTTCTATTTTGCCTTAACTGGTTCAGCCCCTCTCCTCCCCTCAAACGCCTTTGGGTAATTATATGCCTGCATCAGGAGACTAATTATCTTGACCTTTATGTATCTGCATCAATTCTTGTCATACTAGCCCCCTACCATAGGGGCAAGCCGACCTTTAAGAAACCTGTAATTTCTGACATATTTCAATAATAATTCCCTTTGTTTGGTTTTCTATTTAACTCAAGTCCACCTGCTAATAAATGAGATCTGAGCATGCTGTAGGTCTCCCTGGTGTCTTTACTCTAAAAGAACAGGTCCATTACCTTTCCTCTGGAGATCACCTGCCAGAGACCCCAACAAATATTCCATCCTCCAAAGGGAAGCTGGAAAACATACTATATGCTACACCTGAAGAAGATGGGTCAATATTGGGACAGCTTGGAACATTCCTACTGATGACCACAGAAGGTGAGCTCAGATCTAGAGGGATGCAGAGGTCACATAGGCTCCTAAGCCTATGTGAATATGGGCACCAGATCACAACAAATCGATGGGGTTTACAGTCAACAATATTTATACCCCTTTCCCATATTAGGGAATTACTCTCTTCCCAGATCCAGCTTTCTGTTCCTTTTCCAGCCATGACATCATCTCCCCAGACAATAACTTGGATCCACCTGCATATCAGATTACAGGCTCAGGGGAAGAAAAAAAAAAAAAAAACTATTATAGCCACAGGCCCTTTGCAATATAACTAAAATATGCCTGTTAGCTATCTACAAAATGAAGCCCCCCCCTCCAACTCTTCATTTGCACTATTCCAGCCTTTAGGTTCATGATTAGTCAACAATTTGTTTGGCTTTGTATGTTAACTCTCTTTTCAGCCACCAGGTTCCAGGTGCTAGCATGATGCCGACCAGACTTCCCTGGACAGACACTCCAATGTGTACTGGAGCTCCGCTTCCCCAGAGCCCCACCCCACTAGGGAAAGAGAGAGGCAGGCTGGGAGTATGGATCGACCTGTCAATGCCCATGTTCAGCAGGGAAGCAATTACAGAAGCCAGACCTTCCACCTTCTGCATCCCACAATGACCTTGGGTCCATACTCCCAGAGGGTTAAAGAATAGGGAAGCTATGGGGGAGGGGGGATAATGAGTTCTGGTGGTGAGAACTGTGTGGAGTTGTACCCCTCTTACCCTATGGTTTTCTCAATGTTTACTTTCTATAAATAATAATAATAATAATAATAATAAGACTAGGAAAACTATCAGGAGAGGGGATGGGATACGGAGTTCTGGTGGTGGGAACTGTGTGGAGTCATACCCCTCTTATCCTATGGTTTTGTCAATGTTTCCTTTTTGAAAGAAAGAAAGAAAGAAAGAAAGAAAGAAAGAAAGAAAGAAAGAAAGAAAGAAAGAAAGAAAGAAAGAAAGAGAGAAGATTAAAAAAAGAAAATGTATAATGAAGGAAAAATTCTTACATACAAATAGGACTATTATCAATGAAAAAAAAAAAAATGATGAGACCCTAAGTGGTCAGCAAAACTCTTGAGAGTTCCCTATATTCCCTATATGAAGTTTGAGCTAAACTTGTCATTTTTCAGGTTCTTTCTCTAAGTCAACAATATAAAGTGTTCTAATGTGGTTGGGGAACTGACACAACTAGTAAAACAAAGATTTGATGCATGTGTGAGGACAAGGGTTCAATCCCTGGCACCAGATACGCTTGATGTGAAGAAAGCAGTGCTCTCCCCTCACTACACCCCACACACACCAAGTAAATAAATTTTAAAATAGTAAAAATGTTCTAGCATTTGAAGTTTCTGAGACATTAATCATGTTGCAAAATACAGTGTTACCAAACTGAATGATCAATTTATCAGAAATGCTTTTTAGGTCACAGTTTTTGAGATTGGGTGGGAAATGGAATAGATATCTAAAGTATGAACAGATAAGAAACAAATTATGGGTAGAAGATAATACCAGAGTGTTTAAGTGTTTTCCACAGCTTAGAAGAGTTTTAATTCAAATTCACAAGTGTCAGTTGGTTCCAATGATCTGTGTTCTAATGAGTAATTGTACATTTTATAAAGCCACTTGTCTATTACAAATGTGCCCCTCCAGATTTCCTTGTGCTCACTTTTAACTACAATTTAATTACAATGCAGACTTCAGAAAGCAGTGAACAGTAGATTTAAGGTGGTGATTCTCAACCCTGGCTGCACTTTAGAATCTCCTAGGGAGCTTTTAAAAACCCCAAGTCTGGGCCCCACCCCAGAGAACTTAATTGGTTTTCATTGTGGCCTAAGCCCTGGAATATTCAAAAACGCTTTCCAGGTGGAAGCTGGGGATATATCTCAGTATTAGAGCATAGGACTTAACATGTGAGAGGTCCCAGAGGCCCCACAGGCTCCAAATCCATACCCCAGCACTGACATATGACAGAGTTGAGCAGGACTCTGGTCTATCTCTGTCTCATAAAAATAGACAGAAAGCTTCCTGGCATTTTTAGCATTTTATATAGTTGCATTGTGACACCCAAAGGTGTTCCCACTTGTCTCTAATATGCTTAGATGTTCTCAGAGCCAATCCCAATAAAGAGCTGTTGGTCTAGAGAACGAATGAGCTGGTCTGCACTGACAACCTGGTTGGGACCATAGCGGTGAGGCCTTACCCTTGCTCAGCAGTACCCAGGGTTTCCCAGAACAGTGAGTTCACTCTCCAAGAGGACAACAGAAACACGGACAGTTTTGGTCCCACTCCTGATTTTAATCATATCATCTCAACTTTGGTATGGTGCACAGATTCTGGCTCCCCCATAGATACATGTTTCGAAAACAAAAATTGTTCAACTGTTACTTAAACACATTTTTAAGTGTGAAATTTGCCTTCCAACTAAAAAATACTAGTATTCAACTAAGAAATGTGTAGTTCCACACTACAAGCTTCTGTCTTGTTCACCCTGTTTCTAACCCCAACACTTAGCACATGGGAGGCAGGATTTTTGTAAAGGTTTGGCAAATGAACTATGGAGGGAGGGGGAGGGATACAGAAAAGTAATCTGAGAAGTCATAGTCTTCCCTTGCTTCACACTACCCAAGTGATTGAACCTGGAACTTTTTGAACCTGACACAAAATTCTTTTTTTATTTTTTTTTTTGTCTCCAGGGTTATTGCTGGGGCTCAGTGCCTGCATTATGAATCCACTGCTCCTAGAGGCCATTTTTTTTTCCATTTTGTTGCCCTTGTTGGTGTCATTATTATTGCTGTCATTGCTGTTGTTGTTGTTGGATATGACAGAGAAGGGGAGAGAGAAAGACACCTGCAGACCTGCTTCATAGCTTGCGAAGCGACCTCCTACATTGTGGGGAGCCGAGGGCTCCAACCGGGATTGTTATGCCAGTCTTTGTGTTTCGTGCCATATATGCTTAACCCGCTGGCTACCACCTGACCCCCGACATGAAATTCTTTCTACATAACCATTATATTATTTCTGTACTTCTTAAATGTACAACTCCACACAATTCTCACCACCAGAAAGAACACCCCCATAGTTTCCCTATTCTTTAACCCTCTGGGAGTATGGACCCAAGGTCATTGTGGGATGCAGAAGGTGGAAGGTCTGGCTTTTGTAATTGCTTCCCTGCTGAACATGGGCATTGACAGGTCGATCCATACTCCCAGCCTGCCTCTCTCTTTCCCTAGTGGGGTGGGACTCTGGGGAAGCAGAGCTCCAGTACACATTGGAGTGTCTGTCCAGGGAAGTCTGGTAGGCATTATGCTAGCTTACAAAGCATCTGAGTGTCTGAGGTTCAGAAGTTACTTTGGGACATATAGTACCAGACACTAACTTGGTAGATTAATTACTTAAAGAGAGTGTTGTATATAAAAGAAACACATAAGGGCTGGGGAAAGAGTATAATGGTTATGCAAATGACCTTCATGCCTGAGGTTCCACAGTCCTACGTTCGGTCTCCAGCATTACCATAAGCCAGAACTGAGCAGTGTTCTGGTTTCTCTCTGTATCATTCACTGTTTCTCTCATTAAAGTAAAATTAATTGGGGGCAGGGGAACAAGCCCCAAAAACATTTACCCTTGAAAGGACCAAGCAAGAAGGAAGATCTGAGGAAGGGACTGAGGAGAGGGGACCTACGAGGTAGGAGAAACACCGCAACAGGATAATGTCACACAGAAGTATCCCCAGTGGGAGGATAACTGTAATAAAAGCTACTAAAGAGGCTGTGTGAGGTGAAAACAGAGTCCTGGGTTTGCTAATTTATTTGATATATTGTGGAAAACACAGGTTCACAGAAGTATGGCAGGGGGAAAGCTTCACGAGTAGTGAAGCAGTGCCGCAGGCGTCCCTCTGTCTCCTTTTCTATTACCCCCTCCCCTCTCAATTTCTGGCTATGTCTATCAAATAAATAAAGATAAGAAAATTTTTTTAAAAAGAAAAGTAAAGAGAAAACCGTGAATTGCTTTAAAACATAGATGCTGAGAATTAAAGAAATCGGTGGGTGGGAAAGGCTACAGATAAAGAGGGAGGCTATCATATAAGTATAACCAGATGACCTCTGCATGCTAATCTGAATGATATAGAAAAGGAAGGACCAGTAATGCAAAAATACTGCTGGGCTGAGTCCAGGAGTGGTAGAAGTGGAGTCCAGGAGTGGGAGGAGTGGCATCTAGAACTCAAGTGACCAGTGACTTTTTATGATGGGAAGACCAGGCACATCTGCTGACTTCTAGTTTCTGAATGTGCAGCCAGTCCAGAAGTTGAAGGTAGAGGTAGCAGTGATGGCAGGGCATGCTATGACATGAAGAATGTAGAGGATGAAGTCACGATGGGATCTTGACTTCCCTGGGCAAACGATGTCACCCATGTGTCCTGAAGTCTCACCTTTCCAGAGCCCTAGCCCACTAGGGAAAAATAGAAACAGGCTAGGGGTTTGGATGCACCTATCAATGTCCATGTCCAGTAGAGAAGCAATTACAGAAACCAGGCCATCCACCTTCTGCACCCCATAAAGATATTTGGGAGAGGGGGCTGGGCAGTAGCATAGTGGGTTAAGCACACATGGCGTGAAGCACAAAGAATGGAGTAGGGATCAAAAAACAACAATGGCAATAATAACAACAACAACAATAAACAACAAGGGCAACAAAAGGGAAAAAAACAGCCTCCAGGAGCAGTGAATTCACAGTACAGGCACTGAGTCCCAGCAATAACCCTGGAAGCAGTAACAATATTGAGAAAAAAGAACAAAACCAGAGGCATCACACTCCCAGATCTCAAATTGTATTACAGGGCCACTGTCATCAAAACTGCTTGTTACTGGAACATGAATAGACATACTGACCAGTGGAATAGAACTGAGAGCCCAAGAGGAAGCCCCCACACCTATGGATATCTAATCTTTGACAAAAGTGCCCAGACTATTAAATGGAGAAAGCAGAGTCTCTTCAACAAATGGGGTTGGAAAAAATGGGTTGAAACATGCAGAAGAATGAAACTGAACCACTGTATTTCAACAAATACAAAAGTAAATTCCAAGTGGATCAAGGACTTGGATGTTAGACCAGAAACTATCAGATACTTAGAGGAAAATATTGGTAGAACTCTTTTCCACATAAATTTTAAAGACATCTTCAATGAAACAAATCCAATTAAAAAGAAGACTAAGGCAAGCATAAACCTATGGGACTACATCAAACTAAAAAGCTTCTTCACAGCAAAAGAAACCACTACCCAAACCAAGAGACCCCTCACAGAATGGGAGAAGATCTTTACATGCCATACATCAGACAAGAGGTTAATAACCAACATATATAAAGAGCTTGCCAAACTCAACAACAAGAAAACAAATAACCCCATCCAAAAATGGAGGGAGAACATGGACAGAATATTCACCACAGAAGAGATCCAAAAGGCCGAGAAACACATGAAAAAATGCTCCAAGTCTCTGACTGTCAGAGAAATGCAAATAAAGACAACAATGAGATACCACTTCACTCCTGTGAGAATATCCTACATCAGAAAAGGTAACAGCAGCAAATGCTGGAGAGCTTGTGTGGTCAAAGGAACCCTCCTACACTGCTGGTGGGAATGTAAATTGGTCCAACCTCTGTGGAGAACAGTCTGGAGAACTCTCTTGGAAGGCTAGAAATGGAGCTCCCCTATGATCCTGTAATTCCTCTCCTGGAGATATATCCTAAGGAACCCAACATATCCATCCAAAAAGATCTGTGTACACAGATGTTCTTGGCAGCACAATTTCTAATAGCCAAAACCTGGAAGCAACCCAGGTGTCCAACAACAGATGAGTGGCTGAGCAAGTTGTGGTATATATATATATATATACAATGGAATACTACTCAGCTGTAAAAAATGGTGACTTCACCGTTTTCAGCCAATCTTGGATGGACCTTGAAAAATTCATGTTAAGTGAAATAAGTCAGAAATAGAAGGATGAATATGGCATGATCTCACTCTCAGGCAGAAGTTGAAAATCAAGATCAGAAAAGAAAACACAAGTAGAACCTGAACTGGAATTGGTGTACTGCACCAAAGTAAAAGACTCTGGGGTGGGTGGGTAGGAAGAATACAGACCCAAGAAGGATGACAGAGGACCTAGTGGGGGTTGTATTGTTATATGGAAAACTGGGGAATGTTATGCATGTACAAACTATTGTATTTACTGTTAAGTGTAAAACATTAATTCCCCAATAAAGAAATTTAAAAAAATAAATAAAAATAACCCTGAAAAAAAAAAAACTGGTCCAGGGCGGGGTAGATAGCATAATGGTAGATAGCAAAGATGGTAGATAGCAAAGAGATTCTCATATCTGACACTCCAAAGACCTATGTTCAATCCTCCACACCACCATAAGCCAGAGCTGAGCAGTGCTATGGTAAAAAAAAAAAAGGGGGGGGTAGGCAGTAGCACAGCGGGTTTGCACACTTGGCGCAAGCGCAAAGATTGGCATAAGAATCCCCATTTGAGCCCCAGCTACCCACCTGCAGGGAAGTTGCTTCACAAGCGGTGAAGCAGGTGTGCAGGTGTCTATCTTTCTCTCCTCCTGTCTTCCCCTCCCCTCTCCATTTCTCTGTTCTATCCAACAATGACGACATCAATAACAATAACTACTCCTACAACAAAAAAAAACAGTGAAAAAGAGGCTATATATGATGCAACAACATTCACTATATATATATATACAGCATTTAAGAGAAAAATCTTATTACAAAACAACATGCACAATAAAACTATTCTAAATTAACAAATTATATTCCCACATCAACACAGGAAATGTCTGAAGAGACATAAATCAACAAGACATTTCTTTCTGATGATTGCCTTGGGGTGACTTGGTCATCTTTTGATCTGTACCCTTAGTGGAGCCTCTCCCAGGCTTATATTTCCATATAGCAAGACATCCTGGTTCATACCAGAGTGCCACCTGTCTCACCCTCATGCCTTTCACAGGAGTGACTTAGCTCATGGCTGAGTTGGTCACCTCATCCTTTCTTTGATGGCTTAGGGAGCCTGAACCTGCTTACATACGCAGAAGAAGAAACTTTGTTCTTCTTCCCAACAACAGTTTCTCAGTAGTAGTTCTCCTAGATTCATTTAGTACTACCAATGACTATTTCTATGACTATTTCTAAGCCAGGCTATCTAATTTAGGGACAAAGTCTTGGCAGCACACTTGATGGGATGAGTACTTGATTGTTCCTTCATCCATCAAAAAAGTCACTGTGGCTAAGTTGTGGTATATATACACAATGGAATACTACTCAGCTGTAAAAAAAAATGGTGACTTCACCGTTTTCAGCCATAGCACTCTGTTCCAGTCTCTTGGAAAAAGAGTTGGCAGTCAGCTGAGGTAAAGAACAAACACCTCATCACAGACCCCTGCAAGCGTCAACCCGGCTTTGACCTAGCACATTATGATTGGGCCCTCCTCAATCGCTATCGAACAGGCCATGGCCGGTGCGCCGCTATGTTCCATCGCTGGGGAGCCAGAGATGACCCGAATTGCCCCTGTGACTACAGACAGACTATGACCCACATAGTCAATGACTGCCACCTCTCCAGATTCAAAGGAGGTCTCGAAACTTTACATCAGGCTCAACCTGACGCTGTTGACTGGCTACGGAAGAAGGGCAAACGCTAGAAGAAAAAGAAGCCATAGCACTTGGTATTTCTTGATAGCATGGTGGAAGGTAGGTGTGGGACTATGTTCATTTAGAGACATGACTATCTCTGAAAAATACTACATTTAACAATAGTTGGGAACATTTCCATGATTAGAAGTTATGCTTGTTTGTTATACATTGTGTCTTTTTCATTTTTGGTTTAGGCAAAGAGTTGTTAAAATACTTCTTCCCCGCTAGAAATGGACCTACCCTACGACCCCGCAATTCCTCTCCTGGGGATATATCCTAAGGAACCCAACACACCCATCCAAAAAGATATTCTTGGCAGCACAATTTCTAATAGCCAAAACCTGGAAGCAACCCAGGTGTCCAACAACAGATGAGTGGCTGAGCAAGTTGTGGTATATATACACAATGGAATACTACTCAGCTGTAAAAAATGGTGACTTCACCGTTTTCAGCCGATCTTGGATGGACCTTGAAAAACTCATGTTATGTGAAATAAGTCAGAAACAGAAGGATGAATATGGGATGATCTCACTCTTAGGCCAAAGCCGAAAAACAATATCAGAAAAGAAAACACAAGTAGAACCTGAAATGTAATTGGCATATTGCACCAAAGTAAAAGACTCTGGGGTGGGAGTGGGTGGGTGGGGAGAATACAGGTCCATGAAGGATGATAAATGACATAGTGGGGGTTGTATTGTTAAATGGGAAACTGGGGAATGTTATGCATGTACAAACTATTGTATTTACTGTTGAATGTAAAACATTAATTCCCCAATAAATAAATAATTTTTTTTTAAAGTCACTGAACCCCACTATGTACCATAAGGCACTGCTCAAAACTTGACACATTAGTGAAAAGCAGACGAAAATTCTGACCATCTTACACTTTACAGTCCAGCAGGGTCAGCCAAATAATATGTAATAAAGCAAATCATACAGTGTAGTAAATTATGATAAAAGCTAATTCCAAAAATACTTGTATTTCACTCTCATTTATTAAAAATAAAAAAAATACAAAGTCACCACACAGCAGGTTCTCTAAACTGCTTGAGGAATTGATTGATAAAAAAATAACTAGAATTTGCTTAAATATAAATTTGTTATTAATAATGTGTTTAAGAAAATTATTCTTAAACAATTATTGCTGGTAAGTCTAAATTTTGTTTAATAGTACAAAAATGACTAGCATAGAGGCTATCTTGCAATACTGGAAATGGGAAGGAGCTTTCACTATATAACTAAGATAAGTCAGGAAAAATCAGAAATGACTATAATTTTATAGAAGCTGCTTAAATTCAACCTATTTTAGTGTATCATTTCTCAAAAATGGGGATTAGATGGCATTTTCCCTTTCAATTTTGAGCTTTCGTTGTATATTTAAGAGCTATTTTATTACATATCGGAGAGAGAGAGAGACAAAGTTTCACTTGAGGCAGAGGAGAAAGTGAGAGAGGAGTTAGATAGAGCACCACTATGGCTGCATGGGGTGCTGGGGCTTGAGTCCAGAATCTAGGGCATGAAAATGCAACACCCCTACCAGTTGAGTCATTTCCCAGTCACTTTTGTGTTTGTTTTTGGAGAAACGGCACAGCACAAGAGCTTCTCCCAGTGGCATAATCTCCTCTGTGGTGTCAGGGCTCAAATCTGAGTCAGACACATCTAGACACGTGCCCTGTTTGTGAGCCATCTTTCCCATCACTCAACACTTAACTTTTCAAAAGGCAAAAATGTATTAAGTAGTTTCTCTCCAGCTCTTTCTGAAACTGTGACCCTTTTCAGTTTTTTCTAAACATGAACCTCTGTTTCCACCATCTAAACCAGCTTCCTACATAATTTCTGTTATCCACACAGGACACTAAGATGGTGAGAACCCTCAAGTAGGTTATCCTTGACTTTCTGTGATGAAACTTTCTCATTCTCTGCAGTGCTACCTATAATTATCTCTTTAGAAGGAAACTATTGTTGTATAGGAAAGACACAGAAAAACTATTGTTACATAAAAAATTTCAACTATTGTTAAAAGGAAAATACTCTGGTGAGACCTTTCCTAGCTCATATGACTCATTAATTCCATTTTGGTCGAGTACTTCCTAACAAAGACACAGAACCTAGATGTGCCCACTGAGATAGGGCACATGAGCACATGTATCCATAAGCTGGGGGAAGATATATCCCTTAAAGTAAAAGTGTGCAATAGTTTATAGTGATTCAATGAGTGTAGCAAGTAGGAAGACCTTAAAAAAAAAAAAAAAAAAAAAGCACCATAAAGTAATTAATCAAATAGCTTCTACTTAGACCTAGATACCTTCCCCACCTACTTCCTATTTCATTTCCCTCAATCAGTCTAAGCCTAACCCTGTCAGATAAAGTACAAAAGCTGGATAAGGGCAAAAGACTGGCACACTTTAATGATGGCCCTTTTGGTCCTACCAGGCTACCCCATCATTCTGGGACCTAGTCAGGGAATCCTGGGATTTCCACATAGAGATGAGAAGCTTAGGCTTCTAACAGATCCCTCTATATACCATCACTGGTCACTTCCATCAGTAACAACATCATAAACTCTCTTGTGGGCCTCTACAGGACCTTGCCCTCAATGTAGAATAACAGTGGTAGAAATTGCCCCATTCTCCAAAGGGAGGCTGGGTCAACATACTCTGCAATTCAAGGAAGACTGTTCCTGAAATGAGGGCATCTTAGAAATGTTCCTACCTGTGACCATGGAATGTGAGCTCAGACTAAGAGGGATGCAGAGGCTCCTGTGCTAAATACAAATAGACACAGACCCTGGGTTAGATCAATGGGGTTTACAGTTAATGGTATGTATATATTTTTCAAATATTTGGGAGTCTCTCTCTGCCCTTATCCAGCTTTATAGTCCTATTCCCAACTCTGACACAATCCTCCCAGACAATACTTTTAGCCTACCTGCATGTGAGCTGCCCAGGCAAAAATTAGTAGTCATGGTCCCCTTGGAACAAACTTAAAATTGACTTCCTAGCTTCTTCCAACATGAAGACCCCAAATCTCATCTGCTATATTCTTACCTTTAGGTTCCTGATTATTAAACAAGTTTTCTGCTTTATATCTTAATGCTTTTCAGTCTCCAAATTGCAGATGCTACTGTGACACCAACCTGACTTCCATGGGCAAATCACCTCACCAATTGTCTCCTGGAACCTCACCTCCCCAGAAACTACCATACTAGGGAAAGATGGAAACATGCTGGGAGTATGCATAGACCTGCCAACACCCATGTCCTGCAAAGAAGCGATTACAGAAGACAGACTTCCTACCTTCTGCACTCCATAAGGATCTTTGGGGTAAAGAACAGGGAACCTTCCAATGGAAGGGATGGGATACAGAACCCTGATGGTGGGAATTGTAGGGAACTGTTCCCCCTTTATCACATAATCTTGTCAATCACTATTAAATCACTAATTAAAAAAAAACCTGATTAAAAAGTGGGCATGGGGCCAGGCAGTAGTGAACCCAGTTGAGCTCATGTTGTTACAATTTGCAAAGATGCAGGTTCAAGTCCACAGTCCCCATCTGCAAGAAGAAAGCTTTATAAGTGAAGCAGTGCAGTAGGTATCTCCCATTTTCTTTCTCTTCCCTCTCAAGTTCACTCTATTCAATTACTTAAATATTTTATTACTGATTTAATATTTATTTACAAAATTACAAAATAACAGAGGAACAATTTCACATCATTTCCACAACTAGAGTCTCTATCCCCATTCCCTCCACTGGAAAGTGCAGTGGTTCTCCCAACGTCATAGATATGGATTGACTATTATTTCTATAATAGCTATATATATAGATTATTTTGCCCATTTTTTTTCCTGTGGTCCTACCTCCTCTTCCTTTCTAATCCATACCTATACCTATTACTACTTCCAAGTATCTTTCCTTTTTTCCTCTTTTCTCTCTGGGTCTTAATGAAATTGGGTTTCAGAGCCCTCTAGTCATCTTCTCCTGACATTTCTCCCCCTCTTGGAGTATGGACCAAAATTCTTTTTGGGGTGCAAAAGGTAGGAGTTCTGGCTTCTGTAATTGCTTCTCTGCTGGACATGGGCATTTGCAGGTGGATCCATACCCCCAGCCTGTTTCTATCTTTCCTTAGTGGGGTAAGGACTGAGGAGAGGTAAGTTTCTGGGACACATTATTGAGGTTGTAGGCCCAAACAGTTCAGTATGGAATCATAGTAGCATCTGCAACTTGGTTGAATAATTAGTTAAATATTTTCAAAAATTAAAAATGGGCAGCAAAGGGAACCATCACCCAAGCAGAAAGGCACTCTACAAAATGCAAGAAAATCTTTTTTTTTATTATCTTTATTTATTTGGATTAAAACAGCCAGAAATCGAGAGGAAAGGGGGTGATAGAGAGAGAGAGACAGACACCTGCAGCTCTGCTTTACCACTTGTGAAGCTTTCCCCCCCAAGTGGGAGAAAATCTTTATATGCTGCTGGGAAATTGTCCCTGTTCAGGCGCCCATCGTGTTCTGCACGGGTGGCCCGGCCTGAGGTCCCCGAAAGCCGCCCAGACACAGATAAGTGGCATCCACCCACCTCTGTGGCCCTGCGTTTCCCTTCACCGTGGGAATTTTTTCGATTTATGAGGAGGTGTCCCAGTTATTATCTCCTTCTGCCCTGGGACAGATTCGCACTCTCACAGACGGTTTAATTTTCGCTACCCCTTGGATTTTTATAACTGTGGTCGCCACTTACAAGATATGTACAACGTGGTCTGCCATGAGGATAAGTGATCTTGAGGCTGAGATACGAGAGTTAAAGCACATGTGCTTAAGACTCAGACGCCCTCAGCGATCAGCAGATAGACCCAGAACTTCCGTTCCCACAGACACATACACATGTTTGGAAGCTCCTCCTCCGACCCCACCCCCTGCCACCCAGGGTTCAGCTTCTCCTGAGATACAAGAGTTAAGAGATATGTGCTTACAACCTAACCGCCCTAAGTGATTTGCAGTCAGCACCCAAACTTCTGTCCCTGCAGACACGTGTTCCTTTTAAAAACTTTAAAATAAAAAATAGAAAGGAAAGGAAATTTTCACATTTTTTGTTTTTAATATTTTATTTATCTATTGGATAAAGACAGAAATTGAGAGGGAAGAAAAAGATATAAAGAGGGAAAGAGAGACACCTGCAGCACTGTTTCACTGCTTGTGAAGGTTTCCCCTGCAGGGAAGACCAAGGAGAAGTAAAAGGAAAAGGAGGAGAAGAAAGAGAAGGACAGAAAGGGAAACACAAGATGAAACCTGGACTGAATGTAGTGCACTGAACCAAAGCTCCAGGGAAGGGATGGAGAGGGTGTTGGGCTTTTCTGGTATGTGATGGTATAATAGGACCTAAGCTGGGAGGGTGTTTTACAGACACCTGTCATGGGGAAATGGGAAGTAGTCATATCAACAACTATACTATAAACCATTAACTCCCCAGTAAGATTATTTTTTAAAACAGGCAAGGGTGGGGGTCTGGGTGATTTAGCAGTTGTGTGGATGCCTTCCACGCCTGAGGTCTTAAGTAAATCCTGGGTACCACATAAGTACTAAGAACAGATATGGGTAGAATTCCATAGAGGTGAAATGCTTTGGCCTCCTTCCCACATCCACACCATGTCTGTAAAAATAAGTTGATAAATAAGAACAAAAACCAGAAACACAAAGTAAAATTGGACTGGGTCTGGTGCATTGCACCAAAGTAAAAGACTGGGGTGGTGGTGTGGTTTCAGGTCCTGGTGCATGATGAAGTAAAAAAGTTTGGCAGAAAACTGAGAAAACTTTATACATGTACCAATAACTCTATTTTATGTAAACCATCAATCCCTCCAATAAGTTAAGAAGAAAAAAAAAGAAGAATTAAGAAACTGAACCAGGAAGACCATTCTGTGTTACAACACAGAAGCAAGTTTCTAGGTTCATTCAGGCACTAAATTTTTCTATGTATCTAAGGCCTTAACAGACACTTACTCAAAAGACATATATACAGACGGCAAATGAACACATAAAAAATGATCTATATAATATGCCATCAAGGAAATCTAAACTAAAGCAAGGAGATACTTATTAGATGGACTAAAACCCAGAACTTTGAAATCAGCAAATATTTGGCAAGGATGAAATGGAAGAGGAACTCATCATTCACTGCTGGTTGTCATAAAACCGTAGTCACTTTGGAATACAATTTTAAAGTTTTTTACAAAACTAAACATACGTTTACCATATAGTCCAGCAACTGCACTCCTTTGGAACTGACCCAAAGAACTGGAAACCTATGTCCACACAAAATTCTGCAAATGTATGCTTCTATCAGTCTTATTCACAATAATTCAGTTCATAATTGCCAAGACTTGGAAACAATGTCTTTCAGGAGGTGGTTGGATAAATAAGTTGTGGTATATCAAAACAAAAGGGTGTTATTCACCATTAGGAAGAAATGAGTTATTAAGTCATCAAAAGGCATAGAGAAACCTTCAATGTGTATTTCTAGGGACATTCTAGGCTGCAATCATTGCAGGACTCGTCTTCCTTGAGTGACAGAGTATGCTGAGCCAGACTCCCTTCAGAGAGTGGGGCAATTTCTACCACTGTTATTCTACATTGAGGGCAAGGTTCTGTAGAGGTCCACAAGAGGGTCCACTATGTTTCTGATAGAAACGACCAGTGACAGTGGAGAAAGGGATCTGTTCGAGGTCTAGGCCCATCATATCTATATGGGAATCTCAGGGTTCCCTGAACAGGTCCCCGAATAATGGGGTGGCCTGATAATGACCAAAAGAGCTATCATTAAAGTATGCCAGTCTCTTGTCCTTACCCAGCTTTTATAATCCTTACTTTGTCTGACAAGGCTAGCCTTGGAGTGATTGAGGGAAGTGAAACAGGAAGTAGGTGTGGAGGGTATCTAGGTCTAAGTAGAAACTATTTGATTAAGTAATTTACGGTGTCTTTTTTAGGTCATTCTACTTATTTGCTGTACTTATTGAGTCACTGTAAACTATTGTGCAACTTAAGGGATATTATTTTCCCCCAGCTTATGGATACATGTGCACATGTGCTCTATCTCATGGGCCCTGGGGTATATTTAGGTTCTGAGGCTTTGTTAGGAAGTAATCCACCCAAAATGGAATGAATGTGTCCTAAGAGCTAGAAAAGGACTCACCAGAGTAATGGAGCTGGAGGGTGGACATTCACGACTGGTATCTCTGGACACAGTCTGAAGTGAAACATGTTGAGGTGGTACTGGTTGCATTGATTTGATTGAGATTAGCAGATGCAGTATCAAATGTTCCTAGCTATGACCACAGAATGTGAGCTCATGGATGCAGAGCTTACACAGGCTCCTGTGCTAAATATGGACCCTAGATCAAATCAATGGAATTTACAGTTAATGATATTTGTATACTTTTCCCATATTTAGGAGCTACGCTCTGCCCTGATCCAACTTTCTAGTCGTATTTCCAACTCTGGCACATCTCTCCACAATACCATTAGCCCACCTGCATGTTAGCTACCAGCCCAGGCAAAAATTAGTTAAGTCATGAGCCCTTTGGAATATACCTAAAATATACCTACTAGCTTCTTCCAAAATAGAGACCACAAATCTCATCTGCTATATTCTTACCTTTAGGTTCCTAATTATTAAACTTGTTCTACTTTGTATCTTAATGGTTTTTCAGCCACCAAGTTGCAGATGCTACCATTATGCTAACCTAACTTCCCTGGACAGATGACCTCACCAATGTACCCTGGACCCGCACCTCTCCAGACCCCTGCCCCACTAGGGAAAGATAGAGAAAGGCTGGGAGTATGTATGGATCAACCTGCCTGCCAATGTCCATGTCCAGTGAAGAAGTAATTACAGAAGCCAGACCTTCCGCTTTCTGCACCCCATAAAGATCCTGGGTCCATGCTCCCAGAGGGATAAAGAACAGAAAAGCTTCCAATGGAGGGGATGGGATGCAGAACTCTGGTGGTGGGAATTGTGTGGAACTGTACCCCTCTTATCCTACAGTCTGATCCTACAGATCATTGTTAAATCAACTCCTCTTATCCTACAGTCTGATCCTACAGATCATTGTTAAATCAACCCCTCTTATCCTACAGTCTGATCCTACAGTACCCCTCTTAACCTACAGTCTGATCCTTATTAAATCAACGAGAGAGAGAGAGAGAGAGAGAGAGAGAGAGAAAGAGAAATGTGTCTTACTAAGTGAAAAAGCCAATGTGCAAAGTCTATATGCTTTATGACTCCAACTACAGGACACTATGGGAAAGGCAAAACTATGGAGACAATGACAAGAGCAGGAGCCGCCAAGGGCTATGAGAATAACGAGGATGAACACAAGACTTTTACAGCACTGAAACTAATTTGTTTGATAACACAATGATGGATAATGTCATTATACATTCCCAAACCCACAGAATGTATACCAACTCATCAACAGAATTTGCACAGTGCTAAGTTTTTTGTTTTAATTTGTATTATCTTTTTATTTATTGAATAAAGACAGAAACTGTGGGGCCGGGTGATGGCGCACCTGAATGAGCTCACGTATTACAATGCACAAGGACCCGGGTTCAAGCCCCGGGTCCCCACCTGCAGGAGGAAAGCTTTGCGAGTGGTGAAGTAATGCTGCAGGTGTCTCTCTGTCTCTCTCCCTCTATATCACTCACTTGATTTCTGGCTGTCTCTATCCAGTAATTAAAGATTAAAAAAAAATTTTTTTTTAAAGACAGAAATTGAGATGGAAAAGAAAGATAAAGAGTAAGAAAGGCACCTGCAGCACTCTCACTGCTTCTGAAGTTTTCCTCTCAGGATAGGGAGGGGCTATGGGCTTGAACCCAGGACCCTGAGCATATGCTCCATCAGGTGCACCACCACCCTGGCCCTTCACAGTACCAAGTTTTAATGCAACTCATTTATATTCAAATCCTTTCCATATTAAAAAAAAAAAAAACCTCAGGATATATTAAGAGCCTGTGCAAAAGAACAAACTGCTCAAATTTCAACTCAGTGCCTGACAAGTATAGAAACTTAGAGAAGATGCCAAAGGAGATATTTGGAGACCCCTGAAAAGAGTCTGCTGCCCTTGATGGGCTAGCTCAACCAGTCCAGAAGATGGAAAATTCCCAAAGTGTTAGGGTGGTGAGAATGTTGGTGATGACGGTGATGGCTGTACAACTTTGAGGACATACTAGAGACCACTAAATTGTATGCTTTGGATGGTTAACATTTAAAAATAAATCAACAAATAATTTCCTGGGTTAGACCAAGCCTACCTGTTAGTCCTACACTCCCAAACAAGTCTGAAAGCAACAGTGATCTAGATTCCCAAACCAGGGTCAGATGGTGGCACACCTGGTTGAGCACATGTTACAGCGCAAAATGACCTGGGTTCAAGTCCCTTGTCCCCACCTGCAGGGGAAATGCTTTGCGAGGGGCGAAACAGGGCTTTAGGTGTCTGTCTCTCTCCCTTTCTATCTCCCCCTACCCTCTCAATTTTGGGCTGCCTATATCCAATAAATAAAGATAATAATTTTAAAAAATTTAAATAGATTCCAAAACCACAGACCTAGGCTCAAGACAAAATTTTAAAGGACACTTAATACACATATAAGAGATCCTACACTCAGCTGACTGCTGGCAGAACCAAGAGTAGAAAACGCTTCTCATTACCAAGCTAAGTGTCCTTCCCAAGATACCAGTGGTCATTGCACTCACTATGAAAGTTCCAATTTCATATCTTAATTTACAGTCTGAAAAAGAAAAACCTATAGCATATATTTCCTGGCATGCAAATTCCTTAAGCATGTGATTTGTGATTATAACTGCTTGAATATTAAGTAGTATCCTTTACGCTGTTGTTGGTCTAATGAAAAGAAACAAAAGCAAATTTAACACTAAATGATACCAGGTGCAGTGTATAAAACAATCACAAATTTTTTAAAATGGCTAAAAAATTAAATAAAATAAACACCGGGAAGGAGGGACTAAATGGTGGATTTGTGCCAAGACCTAACAGACTTAGAAAAGTGCTTACTGAGCAAAAAGGAACTTCTGAATATTTCAGTAGGGGAAAGGGGTGGGATTCTGCACAACACAATATAATGTCATGTGCCAAATTTAAAAGAAGATTCTTCAGGGGTGGGGATAGATAGCATAATGGTTATGCAAAAAGGCTCATGCCTAAGGCTCCAAAATCCTGGGTTCAATCCCCCACACCACCATAAACCAGAGCTGAAGAGTGCTCTGGTGAGGAAAAAAAAAAAAACGGAAAAGATTCCTGGGAAGTTAGTACTATTAAATTCATGTTGCAAGACCATTTAGTTTTAGAAAAACATCTATCACATTTAACTAATGCTGTTAATGTAAATTTCATTAGTGTTGTGTTTCTCTTTATGATATATATACATACATACACATACATAATTTTACATTTGCATAAGAAGTTCCAAGAACTGAGAAATATATGTTTAGTTTGTTTTTACATATTTTACTTACTCAACAATTACTGAACAGTTACTATAGATCAAATATTCTGAATGCTATACTATGAAGAAATTTATAATAATAAGTGTAAGTCAAAAGTAGATTTGCAGCTATTTTCTTCCTTTAGTGAAACCAGAAAGTTCTTTATAAACAGAATGCTACCCCCCTTTACAAGATTTGCTTTTCTTCCCACTCCTCAGAGTCAATCAAACCTGCCTGTAAAGATTTCTCATCTCAGGAGGGCTGGGTGGTGGTGCACCTGGTTGAGCACACGTTACAGTGTGCAAGGACCCCTCACCCCATCTGCACAGGGAAAGCATCACAAGTGGTGAAGCAGTGCTGCAGGCCTGTGTCTGTCACTCTTCCTTGCTATCCTCCTACACTTCTCTATCTATCTAATAAATAAATAAATAGACAGATTTTTAAAAGATCTCTCATCTTTTCTCTCTACAATGGAAGGACATCCTGCACTCAGCATTCATACATTCAATCTACCTCTACTTCCACTAAGGTAATACTAAGGTAACAGACTGTCTGATATGCAGGTATGTGCTCATTTGAATTGATGTCCATTTACCTCACTTTATTCTACAAAGTTAAACAAAGAACTTACAGTTAAATTTGGCACCATGTATAAAATTAAAAAACCAAGTAATGTCACTCTTAAAATGTGGCTGTGTGTGTGTCTATCTCACTGTCCTCTGGCATTCATATCTGTATCTTACTATTCAATTAAATCTTCCTACTGCATTACTAAACAAAAAGCCCTGCCTGAATTCAGAGAACTAGGTGGGACCACTCAAACGATTAGCACTGTCAAAACATTTAGCAAGCAAAGCCTTGCTTAAGAGTTACCTTACATGAAGTATCTCACTAGCCTTTATAATCAGAATACTAATACCTACCAGTTTAGTTCACATTTCAGAAGTTTGAAGAGCCCTAAGTGACCCTGCTCCTCTCAAAATGGAGAACTGTATTTCTAATATGTAACATATAAATACACTAGCACAAATTTTTTCATTGAAAAAATATCCAGGGAGCGGGGTGCCCCACTGGGCTAAGTGAAAGTAGTATAAAGCACAAGGACCCATGTGAAGACCCCAGTTAAAGCCCCCAGCTCCCCACCTCCAGGGGAGTTGTCTCACAGATGGTGAAGCAGGTCTGCAGGTATCGTTCTTTCCCCCTCTCTATCTTCCCCTCCTCTGAATTTCTCTGTCCTATTCAATAAAAAAAAAAAGTGAAAATAAAACGGGAAAAAATGGCCTCAGGAGCAGTGGATGCGTAATGCTGGCACAGAACTGCAGAGATAATCCTGGAGGATATATTATATATATATATATACACATATATATGTAAATTTTAAATCAAGAATATTTTCCAACACAAAAAAAGGCTGAAGATAATTTTGTGAAATACACTGGCTTCTTTAAAAAAAAAAACAAATTAAATATAATTTAGCAATCCCCAATTTTTTTATATTTATTTTCCCTTTTGTTGCCCTTGTTTTTTATTGTTGTAGTTATTATTGTTGTTGTTAGTGATGTCATCGTTGTTGGATAGGACAGAGAGAAATGGAGACAGGAAGGGAAGATGGGGGAGAGAAAGATAGACACCTGCAGACCTGCTTCACTGCCTGTGAAGCTACTTCCCCTGCAGGTGGGGAGCTGAGGGTTTGAACTGGGATCCTAAAGCCAGTCATTGCGCTTTGTGCCATGTGCACTTAACCCACTGAGCTACTGCCCGACTCCCAGCAATCCCCAATCTTAAAAGTACATTTCTCTCAGCTGGGTGCTATTCAGGGAGCCCTGAGATTCCCAAACAGATATGATGGGCCTAGAACTCGAATAAATCCCTCTCTCCATTGTTACGGGTCATCTCTATCAGGAACAACACAACAGACCCCTTTGTGGGCCCCCATAGCACCTTGCCCTCAATGTGGATCAACAACGAATGTTCGATCCTCCGAAGGGAGGATGGACAACATACTCTATGCTATGCCTGAGGAAGATGGGTCCTGATATTTGGGCAGCTTGGAACATTCCTACTGATGACCACAGAATGTGAGCTCAGGATCTACAGGGATGCAGAGGTTGGGTAGTATGCCAGCTCCCCCTGCTTAAAGCTTCTGTCTCTAATCCTACTTAACTAAGCACCCGCATGCCTGCAGGGCATTGGTTTGATCCCACTTAAAGCTGTGGTCTGTTTACATAAACCACTGTTAACTAAGCACCACCCTCCCTCCAGGGCATTGGTTTAATCCCCACTGGTTCATGATGTCTTTTTGCTCCGGCCCCTCTCCTAGTCACCCTGATTTCCACCACTGTCTTTTCGCTCCACCCTCTTTACGTCACACCCTGTTTCCACTCTACTTGGCTAGTATATATACAAGCTGCTTTTCTGAGTAAAAACACTTGGAATTGCTTTCCAGCTCTGAGAGTTCCAGAGTGTATCTCCTGTGACATTAGCTCTGCACGAGTTCCTGATCCCTCTCCCACGCAGCAGCCTAGATTGGCTCCAGTTGAGTTCTCTCCAACCCAGAGAGCACTTGCTCAGGAAGAAGCACCCTCAGGCTATCCCGGCAACATAGGCTCCTAAGCTGAGTATGGGCCCCAGATCACAACAAATCCATGAGGTTTACAGTCAACTGTATGTATACCACTTTCTTATATTTGGGAGCTACTCTCTTCCCAGATCCAGCTTTCTGGTCCTTTTTCTAGCCATGACATCATTACCCCAGACAATAACTTGGATCCACCTGCATATCAGATTACAGGCTCAGGGGAAGAAAAAAAAAAAAAAACTAGTATAGCCACAGGCCCTTTGCAATATAACTAAAATATGCCTACTAGCTATCTACAAAATGGAAACACCCCCCCCCCAACTCTTCATCTGCACTATTCCAGCCTTTAGGTTCATGATTAGTCAACAATTTGTTTGGCTTTATATGTTGACACTCTTTTCAACCACCAGGTTCCAGATGCTAACAGGATGCCAACCAGACTTTCCTGGAGAGACAACCCCACCAATGTGTCCTGGATTCCCCAGAACCCCACCCCACTAGGGAAAAAGAGAGGCAGGCTGAGAGTATGGATCAGCCGTCAAAGCCCATGTTCAGCGGGGAAGCAATTACAGAAGCCAGACCTTCCACCTTCTGCATCCCACAATGACCTTGGGTTCTTACTCCCAGAGGGTTAAAGAATAGGGAAGCTATGGGGGGGGGGTGGTAATAAGGAGTTCTGGTGGTGAGAATTGTGTATAGTAGTACCCCTCTTATCCTATGGTTTTGTCAGTGTTTCCTTTTTATAAATAATTTTTTTAAAAAGTACATTTCTCTTACCTGAGTATGAAAATTTGGGGAAAATATTGAAGATTTAAAAGATTAATTTGGTCCCAATAAAAAAATCACAATATATTCAGGGGGTGTTCTTCCAGGTTTTTTATTATGGCTTAAAACATATCTATCTGCATCTGACAACTTTCTACATAAGCACTTTTATCAGTTTAAAAAAAAAAGAATTTAACTTGTGGGGGCTGGGGGAGCTTGAGGAATGGTGAAACAGTGCTGCAGGTGTCTCTCCTCTCTCTCTGTCTCTCTCCATTTTATTTATTTTAATGACAGAGAGAGATACAGAGGGAAAGATACAGACTAATAGACCAGAGCACTGCTCAGCTCTGGCTTATAGTGGTGCTGGGGATTGAACTTGGGGCTTCGGAGACTCAAGAATGAGAATCTCTTTTGCATAATCATTATGCCCCTTCCTATCTCTTTCTTGCCCTCTATCAAAAAAGGGCATTTAATATGAAAATCTCTTAAAGCTACCACCAACTAAAAAATCTTTTATGTAACTTTAAGATCAGTACAAACTAGACTTCTATTTGCTTATTCTAAAGAAACTCTAAGAGGAAAAACAAACAAGAGCATTAATGGTTCAAAAATAGTAGCACACAAAAATGATTTGAATATATTTAAGGAGAACATTTTCATTATAAAAGATTCGTGGTGCTGCATTAGTCTGGCTTTGGAAGAGAGCCATTTGAAATCCAGATCTGGAAACTGGGGAATACAGTAGCTATATTTAAGTCAAACAGCTAATTAATGACTAAACAAAAGAAATTTCAGTCTGGACAACATATATGGAGTACTAATATGTGTAATTATGAAGCAGTCATTTGTGCAATCTGAAAGTTGCATTAGCATAATTATTTCTGGCTCTGGGCCTTAAAAATATTAACTTAAAATGCAGAAACCTTATAATAGTTCACCTAATAAAGATGTGAATGTCAAAATGATTACGAAATAAGAGTTGGGTCTTTAATAAATGTGTTCTGTGTTTAACATGTTTGTTCTCTTCCACCCTGATGTAAATATCATGCCTAACCCTTAAATTATACACATATAAAATTTCTGCTTTTAATATATTTCTTCATTACCTAAGGCCCACATATTTAATATTCACTATTAAGAATCAAAACTACTTTCCTAATACATGAATACTTACTAACTTTAAAAAAATCAGCATGCAAAAAAATGCGCTACAGTTTATGTTTAACACTTGAAAATTCAAGTGAATAAGACACAAACAATCCTATAAAACCAAAAGATTAAAAGTCACTGGATAACTGCAATATCTTGGGAAGTCTATTTGAAATTGTACATTGGGACATAGTATGTGAGAGAACAGGAGCTCCAAGGTCAGGCAGACTCCCAAGTTCACTACTTTCCTACTGTTACTTAACATGCCATGGCTCAAGTTTCCTCAACTATTATATGAGGACAATCACATATCTTCCCTCTGAGGATTAATTCAAGAATAAATATGGTTGTTCATGCAAAGGGCTTAATAGTGCCTAGCATACAACAGATGTTCAATAAATGTTAGCTGCCAGAATTAACTGTTATCATCATCATCATATCCTTTATCATATTCAGAACCAAGGGAAAGGGTATTTGTGTTCAGGAAGCATAATTTTTAAATGATTTGGTTTTAGATACATTTGTTTTGTAGAATAACAGTCAAAACGAGGAAAGTTACCTATTCCAATGGTTAGAAAAGGTAAAAAGAAGCTTAACTAGGTCTCACAATTTCTTTTTCAATTTTTTATTTATAAAAAGGAAACATTGACAAAACCATAGGATTAGAGGGGTACAACTCTACACAATTCCCACCACCAGAACTCTGTATCCCATCCCCTCCCCTGATAGCTTTCCTATTCTTTAACCCTCTGGGAGTATGGACCCAAGGTCATTGTGGGATGCAGAAGGTGAAAGGTCTGGCTGCTGTAATTGCTTCCCCACTGAACAAGGGTGTTGATAATTTCTTGTAATAGTCTTTTTAGTGACTTTCATTTACATATGAATTCACAAACACTAAAATAAAATCAACTACTTCCAATTAACAACTAAATTACAGAATGAGTTTGCCAACTACACTAAAGTGGTTAAGAATCACTGAAAACTTGGACAACACACAAAGGAAAGACAGCTCCTAAGAATTAATAAGTAATATAGAAGAAATTATCAAGTGGGCTATCCTGACCAGGTTATTTAGCCACTTTTTACCTACACTCCCTCATCTACAAATGGGAATATTACCCACCCTAGACATTATTACTAGGCTGAGAAATGAATTATATACAGTATTCAAATGAACAAAGAATAGGCACTCAGTAAACAACAGTATTTGAATGACACAATCTCATGCTCCCTCTTTCAACAAATATGCTCAGAGTATAAAAGCTGAGTTTCCAAACAAAAAGAAAATCACAAATATTAAAACGTATACTGAATAAAGGTGTATCTCAAAAGTTCAGAAATCACATTTAGACCCAGGAATTCAACTGTGTACACTGGGGGGTGAGGAGGGGGAATGGGGAAGAGGCAGCAAAACCTGGCATTTGACATCGTGTACAGGCAATTCCAATTGCCAATCTATTTGTGAACTATGTTGTGCAGAGAGAGATGGGAATACCTGCTAGCTCTGCTCACAACTGCTCTCATCCCCATAAGGCTCCCCAGTATAAGCGCCTTGCCCCGGTGAGTGGGATTTAAGGAAATTTTCACATACTACTTGATGGGATCCTCAACTAAAGTACAGCAATCTATTCCAACTCCAGAGGGGAAATGGTCCCTTCATAATGATGGCACAACTAAATTCCCTTCTATCCCAGAATCAAAAGACTGTGTAGACAGTTCTGGCAAAATACAGCTCTCTCTTATATAAATCCACAAAATGATACACAAATTCAGAGTAGTATGCTTTCTTCTGCTTTTGGTATCAACATGAAGGATGGCAAACTGAAAAATAAAGGGAAATAGCAATATCCACTTAGATTTGAAAAAAAAAGAAAAGCAGAGCTTTAACAGGAGTACTGATTGTTTTCTTATTAACCTAGTTCTTTTTTTTAAAATTACAAGTTATCCTCACTGTATAATACTTTATAGAACCAACAACTCTTAATCAAGTCTATCAGAGTCCCCTCCATTCCTCAAAGTAAAAAAAAAAAAAAAATAGATAGGAATGGGACCAGGTGTTAACATACTTGGTTGAGCGCACATGTTGCCTTGCATAAGAACATGGGTTCAAGCTCCCAGTCCCTACCTACAGGAGGAAAGCTTCATGAATGGTGAAGCATGGCTGCAGGTATCTTTCTGTCTCTCTCCCTCTCTATTTCCCTCTTCCTCTTGATTTCTGGCTGTTTCAATGCAATAAATAAATAAAGATAATAAAAAATTTTTAAAGACAGATTACATTTAGGCAACCTAGATAATCCAGGGTCATGGCTATCAGGAAAAAAAAAAATAGGAAAGCCAGGGAGATAGCATAGTGGTTATGCAAAAGACTTTCCTATCTGAGGTCCCAAATTCAATCACTAGCACCATGATAAGCCAGAGTTGTTAAGTAGCATTCACATTAAAAAATAATAATAAATAGAGTGAGGGAGTTCTCTACATAGAAATATGGACCAGCCTTTAAATGGACACCTCTCGTAACAATTGTCAATGCTCGGCACTGACAACCAATTAGGAGAGAGACAGCTATCCTGAAGCTGAACTACCCACTGCCTCTTTTCACCCCAACAATATAGATTCTTCCACATTTCCAGCAGCAGTGAGAACTTAGGCAAAACAATCCACATTTTTCAGATCCCCAAATTAACATCTCATCAGTTAGATAGAGGGATGCAGTTTTCATGCTATGGTCATAATCATATAAACCAGGGGTCTCCAAAGGAGGATATGAACTAAGATTCTTTTGTAGTAAAGTGAAAAATTTAAATAACTGAGAAGTGAAAACATATGTATATGTGTGTGTGTGACACACACACACACACACACACACGTGAAAGCTGAGGGGCTGAGTCCAAAAGTTCTTTTAAAAAAGATTTGGGGAGGGGTCATGCAGTAGTACAGCAGGTTAAGCGCATGTGGTACGAAGTGCAAGGACTGGCATAAGGATCCCAGTTTGAGCCCTGGCTCCCCACCTGCAGGGGAGTCACTTCACAAGCAGTGAAGCAGGTCTGCAAGGTGTCTCTCTTTCTCTCCCCTCTGTCTTTCCTTCCGCTCTCCATTTCTCTCTGTCCTATCCAACAATGGCGACGACATCAACAACAATAGTAGTAACAACAATAATAACTACAACAACAATAAAACAAGGGCAACAGAAGGGAAAATAAATAATAAAAATAAAGGTTTTGAAACCAATAATATAATCTACCAACTAAGTATCTGACACTGCTAATCCCAGCTTTCAAATTAGGAGACGCTTAGGACCACCAATTTTAATGCATTAAGCAAATTCTGGTCTCAATTTTCATTTCAAATCATAATTAAACTACAAATTTCATATAAAAGATATGGAAAGAAATACACATTAGTATGTGTTTCTGTTAGTTTGTAAATAAACTGAAACTAATATAAAATAATATGGTATCAAATCCATGTTTCAGGGAATTCTAAAGAAACATATTGAGTTTTTGAATAATTCATGGCCTAGCTGTGGCCTACTGAATGACTCCCAAATAGTACTATTTTGCTAACAGAGTAACGATCTATGATTAAGACTAATTTTCAACATACTCACTTTGTTTTATGTCTAAAATGCTTTAAACAGTTAAGAAATGGATAATTAAAACAAGAACTAGTTAATGTATGTCGAAGCAAAAGTATTCAGTCTAAAGGGGAACATAATGTATGCAAATAACCGTAAGTACATACCTTAAGAAAATTTAAATCAGCTAAGACAAGGTAACAGAGTTATGAGTGTTCTAATGATTGTTTAAATCTGTAAACTGGAGTAAATAAAAACTTTCATCTATACATCTTCTTACAACTCATAGCAAAAGCACTCTAAGTCAAGAAATTAGAGCAAAATAGTCTTTAAAAAAATGAGGGTAATTAAGCAACACCATTTTTATTATTCGGTCTTTTAACAAAACTGAATATCCAAGGAGAGGGTGTTACATTTAACTTGTAAGTAAACATTGAACCAGCAATACCAACTGATTAAGACCAACTTTGCAAAACCAGAAACCCCATCCATTTGAATTAAAAAATTACAACTTCCACATTAAATGAAACATACACAGTTCTAATACCACAACACACAAATGCTTATTATCTTAAATTGACATATTTAGATTTCAAAAGAGCCATCTCAAAATACAAAGACTTCCACACAAAGATTTACCAAGAAAGAAAAATCATTCAAGGTACACTTTTAATCATTCTACTTTATCCACCTTATTTCTAACTGGATATAAAATACAGGATCCACTATACAACCTGTATTCTGTATTGATAAGAATTCATATAATCAAGATCAATCAATTAATTCTCCATGCAAGTATTTCTCATCAGAGGATTTAGAGATGTTTTGCTAAGAAGCCCTCCCCTCCCAATACTAGAGAAACTACGCACAGTCAAGACACCACATGTTCTGTGAAATAGAGACTATATCTTTATTGTTTGTGACAACATTAACGCTATTCTTTAATAGAGATGCAGGCAGTTATCCATCAAATGCAAAATGCACAAAGCAACAATGGAGAAGTCCATGCTACCTTAGTAAGTCAGCGTGCACATTTTATATTTTCAACAAAAGTCCACCAGATCATACAATTTATGAAACATGTTAGTTTTTGTCAAACCCAGATTGTTCTTACCTACAACTTTCTATTCTGACATTTTGAATTAAAAAGTTATATAAAGTAGTGCTATATAAAATGACCTAACAAATTTATCCTTTAAGAAAGTATGCCCCTAAAAATTGAAATTTATCTACCTCATTAGTGTTCCATCGATGCCTCTCTTTAGGTAAACTTGAACATTTCGGTAGACATTCAAGCAGCTTTTTCGGTAAAAAGATTTTTACATGACTACTATTGCTGTTCCCATGATCATCTATAAAGAAGAAAACAATAAATTCAGAGAAAATAATAGAGAAACTCTCCTTTTAAGAATACTGGCAAGGTCAGTAACAGCAGCTCCATTCAGTCACTATGAGAACTGCAGTCTCAGCAGGCCCCATTAACTGCTCTGAGTTAATAATACTCATTTATACTCATAATTATAAGATACATGGCAGCAGGAGTCTGATCACAAGTTTTTGGGTTTTTTTGTTTTTGTTTTTGTTTTAGTAAGTTAAAAGTTTTTGCTCCATGACAAGCAAAGTGAACATGGAGTATTCCAGCAACTGCTCAAAATCAGAATGTTAATTTTTTTAAAGGCTCTTTTACCAGGTTTTCATAAAACTTATCAAAACTGCAAAATGATTTGACCTCATAAAACTCAAATCTTCTGTTAATCAACTGAAACAGTTTTAAGTTTTTCATAGAAAAGTAATTGTTTATTACAGTTATTTTGTTTATACTAAACTTTTATTTTAAATGAACTAATACTATTTCATCCTCTAGAATACAGAGGAGACATTCTTGCAAGAGTAAATAATAAATTTTATGATGATAGAGAACTTAAACCTGCTGTTAGGTACTAGTAACAGATAAGTTAGCTTTCTAGATTAAATCTAAAAGCATATCATTTTAACTAACCTAATTTACATACAAAAATCTATATAGTTAATATAACTCCCAAATAAAAGAACAGTTCATTACTTTCAGACTATATATCTCCAACAATAATCAGTATACCTGATACATTCTAGATTAAATCACTTCCCTTGAACATAATTTCACTTGCTCATTTACGTATCATTTCTTATTTCATACAGTAACAACGTTCTTCTCCTAGCTCAAATTCTTGCCATTTTCTGCACGTGTCTCAAAAGTTTAAATTATCTGCAGTAATTTTTTAATGATAAAGACCTCATATCCAAAGGCTCATCACTACTAAAACACTGAGACTGAATTTGCTCCAGAAAGTCTCAGTTGAAATAACTTGTTTAGATATAAATACAGAATAAGTCAAGTGTCCAGGACTATAGCCCCGTTCTGCTACTTTCTAATTGTGTGACCTTTGGTAAATTTCTTAATATTTTTTGTTTTCTCAAACAAAAGAGAATTAGATAGATAAATTCTTTTTTTTTTTAATTTTTTATTTATTTTTTTTAATTTAATTTAATTTATTTATTTAATTTTATTTAGTTATTGATGTCATTGTTAGGACAGAGAGAAATGGAGAGAGGAGGGGAAGACAGAGAGGGGGAGAGAAAGACAGACACCTGCAGACCTGCTTCACCGCCTGTGAAGCAACTCCCCTGCAGGTGGGGAGCCGGGGGCTTGAACCAGGATCCTTACGCCGGTCCTTGTGCTTTGCGCCACATGCGCTTAACCCACTGCGCTACTGCCCGACTCCCGATAGATAAATTCTTAACTCTCCTCCAAGCATATTTATCCCTGTAAAGTTTACTGTCATTTAGTAATTTAAAATGCCTCACAATTACATGACTTTATATAGGCGTGTGTGTAATGGTTAATATTAAAAATGAAATACAATGTATTTTCCAGTCACTTACTACAATTTCATTGAGCATAGTCTACTTTTAAAAATGTCAACAACATAAAAGAATAAAAAATGCTTTGCATGTTGATGATAAAAATCTTCTCCAAACATTTTTCATCTGACTTAACAGTTCTTCTCAAGGAAAAGATCTTAACAGAAAAATATTGGGCATAGAAATAAAGGCTTAAAAATTTACTACATCATATAGAAATATTTTATAGGCAAGAACTTAAGAGAGTCTTAGCATACTAAATCTTTTTTGGTTTATGAACTATACAACCAATTGAATTATTACCCCCATCCTTTGTTGCTATTACCAGTATAAAAACTTGTAAACTTAAAAAACTGACTGCTTTTAAGAATCTAAATTTTAATTTAAACATTTTTAAAATCTTGCTATGAAACCCAAAAGAAACTGTTCAACTAAGAGAAGTTCACAGAAAGTTCCATATTAATTACACACTATAAAACCTTCCTAATTTTATGTGCTTATGGATGCTCTCAGCACTTCATCCTCCCAAGGGAGATACCATGGGCCATAAAACTTTAAAGCACAGAATACCAAATCACATGAGCCTTTACCTCCCTCTCTCTTCCTCCAGAGTAATTCTATTCTCGTTTTTAAAAGCTTCCTATGATGTGTACAATTCTGAAAGCAGCAGTTAAATTCCAAATCTACCCTCAATTTAAACATTCACCTTTAAAGTATGTCTTTTACAGAAACAGTATTGTGATAATTGCTCTATCAATGAGCTTTATACTCAAGTTGCATACGATTTAGTCATAGCTGAGAAAACTAAGTAATTTTGAATAATACTAATCAAAATATTAAACCTCTATTTCTGTTTGTGATGTGCGTGTGTGCGTGTGCGTGTAATAGGGTGAGAGAGGGAGAGGGAGAGAGAGAATCCTAAACTCTTCTATGTGAAGAAAGAGTACTTCTTTCAACAACACAATGTAGAAAAGGGTCATCTTCCACTCTGATACCAAATCAGGCAGTAGTGAATGAGTCTAAAGACTTGTAAGGAATACAGGGAAAACAGCTTTATAAGCACCATCTCAATTAAGTTTCTAAATATAGTGCTTTATGGAGATATGCATACATGAGTTCAAAAGGAACAAAAGTATGACAGGCCAATGGGTTCCCCTTAATCAGTTCTTAAATTGTTATTTCCAGATTTTCACATCAATGCTGAATATCCTGCTGAATAACTTGATGTTTTAAAGAAACTTAACAATTGGTAAGTTTTTCCATTGTATATTATGAAGATGGCAATTTTAATGCTGGGAAAAGGTTAGGAACCAAAATTGAAAAAACAGGCTATAACTCATATTTTCAAATTTCACTTTTTCCAATTAAAGAGTAATAGTAACACTGCTTTTATATTGGGAGAGAAGGTCCTCACATGACTATACTATGTAAAATGTGCTTTTTAATTAGAAACTATTTTTAAAAGTTTGTAACATCTATACTTTATATAATAACTATAAAAATACTCTGATATTGTAAAATAGGAGTGTCAAGCACAGTAAAATATTTCATTATCATTATCTAGTAATATATGCATTCACAATACATGACTTTCCAAAATCTCTTTCTTAACTTTTTGTTTTTAATCTATTAACATATACTTATAAGTTTTTAATATGCATTTATTTATTAATTTGGGACAGAGGCAGAGAGCACTTGTGAAGCTTCCCTACTGCAGGTCAGGGCTAGGGATTTGAATCCTGGTCTTTGCACACTGTAATGTGTGTGCACTCAATCAGGTGCACCAAAGCACAGCCCCTACAAAGAAATTTTCTAATCTACTTAAAAAAAAAAACAAAAAAACCTTGTAGAGTTCTTGAAGCTGACAGATGATCTGCATGGTTGGCAGCTTTAATTCTAGAGAACAAATTCCTTTCCAGTTAACTTTCAAATATTTTCCAAATAATAATTTTAGAGGCACAGTATGCCTTACCTAGGACTTTGTAAAATGCACAAAAACGTTTGGTCACTTAAGATAAAAAAAGAACTATTATGTTCATGTTTTACTTCTAAAAACTGAGATTCTCACAGCAAAACCCTGTATTTAAGTATATCCAGAAAAGTATATTTGATCTTTTACTTGGAACATTCTGTTAGTTTCTGCAAAGCAAATGATAATGATGTTAACTCTTATGTGGGAATAATGCACTCATTTTATTTTGATTCATAATGGATAAAATATTAATTTGCGTAATGTGAATAAAACCACAATGTTATTCAATCAAGCTATGATTAATCTCTCACCCTCTAGACCAAACTGCTCAAAGTAAGCACATACTTTTATATTCAGTCAGCACAGGGCTCACAGAGGCAAACACTGTTGTTGCTAACCTAAGACCTTCATATCACTATTTATCCAAAATAAGTATTAATTAAACACCAACAGTATGCCAGGTAGTGGTTTGGTTTCTCTTTATTCTTTTGCCAAAGAAATTCATCAAAATAAATTAAATTCAGTTCTGATTTTCCTATAGATTTCTAAAGATTAAACACAGAACCAGCTTTGCTATTTAACAACCTCTCTCCTTCTCTTAGTGTGTATAATCACCAAGTATCACTTTATTTTTAGGTGTTCCAGATTTACTCTTTTCCTGTCAATAACAGTGCCAAATCTCTAGTTCAGTTTTATATCAACTCTGGAGTCAAGTTCAATAAACTTCTCACTAGTTGTCTGTATTTACCTCTCACTAGTTACCTAAAATATGGACAGGGAAAGACAAGATGAGGCACAAAAGCCTTGAAATCAATTTATTCAATTTGAGTTTTAAGGCCTTCTTTTCATTCAATTTCAATCTGCACTACATGTGAACAAAGTTCATTTATTGTCGACGATTTACTAGTGAGTAAACATTCGTGGGGCTCTCTATCAAGCTTCCAGAAAAGGATTTTATACTGCACTCTCGCATTAAACCTCAGTGTAATCTATCAGAGTATAATTACCCCCATTTTACAGCTGATGAACCACAGGTTCAGATTAATTTACCCCAAATGCACAGATTGTAAATTATAATTCAAATAGAATTAAACATGACATGTGGTCTTTTCCAACATCAAATGGCTCCTCCAAGTAATCTTAAATTTGGTATCAGACTACACAACTGTTTTAGTATCCAGCATTGACCGAATGCTAAGAATTTTCCAAACTCTTTGCCTATTTTAATCTTCACAGAAACTTTGAGGTGAGTACTATTTTGCTACCCCCCTCCCAGAAGGATTAAGTAACTCAACTAAGATCACACAAGTGAAAAGCAGAACCCAGGACTTACACAGCCCAGGCACAGACTATTTGCAATGCACTGCAATGATGGAACAATTCTCACTGCCAAGCCCACCCCTTCCTTTAAGTCAAAGACTTTTCAAATCCTACCTTCTATAGGTGGCACGGTGTTGAGAACACAGTAGGTGCTAGTTCCGCAGAATACACTTTGGGAAACGCTCTAAGGAAACAGAAAATAAAATGTAAAACTAATCTTTGAAAAAGATACACACTGGCTCTTCTGTGTTATTTCCTGCCAAAGATGTAAAACCTGAATTTAATCATGAGGAAACAAATCCAAGTTGAGAAACATTCCACAAAATGACTGGCCTGTAATCTTCCAGCCTGTAATCTTCCAGCCTGTCAGTTATACAAGTCAAAAAGAACTAAGAACTGTTTTTGTATCATAGAAGACTGAAGATACAACTGTGAAATCTAAGGTTCAGAGTGGACCTTTATCTACAAAGATGCACTGGGTCAAGTGGCGCACAAACTAGTATCTGAGGGCTAGGTTGTAGAAAGTTTCAATGTGTTCATTTCCTGGTCTAGACTAATGCCTTGTGGCTTGCAGGAGAACATTACTGTTCTATAATCTGTAATAGCAACTGTAGTAACATCTGGGCCTAAGGACTGGCCTGAGAAACTAACCTCAGAATTAATGTGTCCTTTGGAAAACATAGCATTCATTTCCTTCCGTAACTATGAGTCTGAAATTAAATTACATATTGCAAAGTGGCTAGCTGCTCATGCTGTAAGTGAGATATCTACAAGAGTTGCCAGAAACAACCTTTTTATTTCTGCCACCAGGATTATCACTGGGGCTGGGTCCCTGCATGATGAACCCACTACACCCAGCCTTTTTTTCCCCCTCCCCCTCTCCCGCATTTTATTGGCTAGGACAGAAAGAAACTGAGAGGGGAGAGGGAAATTGAGAAGGTGAGAGAAAGACACCTGCAGACCTGCTTCACCACTCATGAAGCATATGCCCTGAAGGCAGGGAGCTGGGATTCGAACCTGGGTCCTTATACATGGTGATGTATACTGAAGCAGGAAAACTATGGCCTCACTCCCTACAAATAACCTTTTTTAAAATATTCATTTATTTATTTTGGATAGACACAGACATTGAGAGTGAATGTGGGGAAGAAAGACATACACCTGCAGTACTGTTTCACCACTTGTGATGCTTCCTCTGTGTAGGTAGGAACCAGGGATTTGAACCTGGGTCCTTACACACTGTAATAATGTGCACTTACCACCTGGCCCCCTGGGGGAAAAAAAAACCTTCTAATGAGATTATTATAACACCTCATCTTAAAGTGGCTTGTGAATTAAGACTTGAAATTGTGTGCTTCTAAAAACATTAAACATCCAAAGCTTAATATTTTTCTGGCTTCCTATTATTAAAAAAAGGAGGTGAGAGAGGCAAAACTTACCACTTACCAAGACATTTAAACAGTGATCTTGATATCAGGCTTTAAAAACGCACAAATGTATGGTGGGATACACTAATGAATGGCATCTCTCTCTCTCTCACACACACACACACACACACATACACACACACACACACACACACACACAGAGAGAGAGAGGGAGAAACGTTCACAACTGACTTCAAAGCTTAACAAGTTAGTGATAAAAGTATATCCGATAGCAAATCAGAAGAAGCAAGCACTAAAATTAACATACATAGAAGAAATATCAAAACCATCAACCATGTTTTCTCCATAGCACTGGAAGTAATAAATAAAATCTCAATAGTTCATTTACTCATGCAAGAAATTCACATGTTAAGAAACCAAATGTCATTCTACCTTCAAAAACACCAGGTTTTCATAGTTAAAAAAGACCTTAAATTTAAGATAAGAAAAGGCTACCTCACTGAGTACGAATTCCAGCGAGATCCTTTCACCCTGGGTCCTTTGACCAGAGTCTAGATGATAAAGTACCAGAGGCAGCTCAAGGGGAGGAAGAAGCACCTATCTGAGGCTGAAGCTCTGGCCACTCACTCATCAGACCCTGCTGAAAGACCAGAGCAAAAAGCTCTCTCCATGGGGCAAGGCACAAAATAAGAAACACACATGCTCTGAAGTCAGACTGATGTGGGTTCAATTTCCTCAGTAGCGGGTCACTATGAGGCCCTCCCTGACCAAGTTGTCTCACATAGGCCTTCCATCCTGTAGGAGCCTTCTGATGACTCAGCAGGCATCACTGTCCATATCATTCTCTCATAGAATGCACCCCTCTTTATTCAGGAGCCAGGATCCATCAATTCCAACCTGGAGGCTACATGTAGTGTGGAAGGCAGGGAGATAAGTGATATATGATGACAAAGAAATAAAATAGAGTTTGCGTGTGAAATATCACATAAGAGAAAACACTGTTTAGTTGGACAGGGGTGGTATATGCATGTGTGGAGTGAAGAGAAAACCTGATCAAAACATCAGGATACCTGGAATCTGAGTGGCTTTCAGCTTGGCTATACCTTAGTCATCTAAGGAGATTATTAAAAATCCTAATGCTCAGGCTATAATTATGACCAGCAAAGCCAAAGTGTGAGATGAAACTCAGGCTATCAATGTTTTTGGTTTTTCATTTTGCAATGGCAGGGAATAAACCCAGGGCCTCAAACATGCATATCACTCACACTCAGAAGTTCCCAGGTGGCTGGCATGCATGCTATGATTCATGGCCACAACTAGAGGAGCCAGATGATCTACACCAAGACGACTCTTCCAGTCTGAACATCCCTTGAATGTACATTTTTGTTAACTCCTAACAGACTAAAAAAAGTACTTTTGTATACTGATAGAAACTATATAAACAGCGTAAAGATGCCAGTTCGAGCCCCGGCTCCCCACCAGCAGCGGAGTCGCTTCACAGGTGGTGAAGCAGGTCTGCAGGTATCTATCTTTCACTCCCCCTCTCTTGTCTTCTCCATTTCTCTATGTCCTATCCAACGACAACATCAATAACTACAACAATAAAAAAAGAAACTATATAAATAAACAACTATCTGAGAACATCCATGCAAAATAATTTAAAGAAAATGGAGAATGTTCACTCAACATAGCACCAGAAGTCCTTACAAGGGAAAATAAAAAAGTTCTATGAAGTATATTCCACATTCAAGCAGTACATCACCTAGTTGGAGATAGTACTAAAAGTATATGATTTAGAAAGAGTGCATGATTCATTACAGACTAAAGTGAAAGGCAGGAGGCAACAGTCTGAAATCTCAGTAGTGAATACTAAGTACCAGGTCTTTTGGAGGCACAGACTATGTTACATTCATGTTTCTCTTTTCAAAGAACCTAAATCAGGATGTTACATAGAGTCATTTCATTATATATGTAGATAATTTCTGTATCATGGAAGAAATGAAAGAAAATGTTATATAATGAGGAGTGATTACAAGCTTTTAAACAGACAAGGAGCATGATGAAAACTGTATTTACAGTTCTTTCAAATAAGGACTAAGAATGTTTAAGTCTCCATAGAGTCCCTTTAAAACTAACTGAGGACCCACGCAGCTTATTAAATAAAGACAGAGAGAAACCACATTGAAGGCAGTAAAAACACTTGTATCAATTAGAAGCAAGGCATTTTTAATGTTACATTTTATCATGATAACTAATTCTTGGAATTCTTTGGTCAGTATGTATAATACAGTATATAATCAGAATTTTAAAATAATCTGAAATTCTTAGCAATAGCTTACTTGACATTCTAGATATAGTGCCTAGAGAGCTAGAGAGGTTAACTCTTGAACTGTATCATGGCTCAAATACCATTGAGATGTACTTCCCAAACATGTAAAGTCCCAAACAGGTATCCCTGACAGGCACAGTTTTCCAAGCCGTGATCCAGGTATCTGATGTCCCTTACACCTTCAGGCAGTAGCATCCCTTGTTTGTTCTGCATCTGCCAGCAGAGAAGGAAAGGGGATGAAGGTTTTGCTGGACAGCTCAGCCTGGAGGAAGCACATTTCTCTACTCCTGTCCCTGGGACAGGATTTGGCTAAAGCCACATTATTGCAAAGAAGGCTGGGAAATGTAGTCTGGCTTTACACCCAGAAAGAGGAGATGGATGCCAGGGT
Organism: Erinaceus europaeus; assembly: GCF_950295315.1. Lineage (NCBI taxonomy): Eukaryota > Metazoa > Chordata > Mammalia > Eulipotyphla > Erinaceidae > Erinaceus > Erinaceus europaeus. The sequence goes on along the minus strand of NC_080172.1, from coordinate 42,245,017 downwards.
CAGCTAGCAGTCTCTGCCACAATGCTTTGTGATTGTATTTTTTTTTTAATTACACAAGAGTAATTCCTTTCAGAAATATCTTCTATTAACCTACAACTCTACCTTTCATCCCTAAGGCCATTTAAAAACAATCTAGCAGTTTTAATTTTCCAATAAATATTTTTCTGACATACTCAGAATAAGACTTATCAAGGACATCTTTGAAGATATACATTTACTTCTTCATCTTGATATCTCTAGTCCTTAATACTCTAGTACTCAGTGCCTTTAACACAAACTAAAAGCTCAATTACTAGTTGAATTTATGGACAAATAACACTTCCATAAGTTCATGGGGAAAAAATGGTATCCCAATGATGATGGGACACATCTCTCCCTTTCCCAGTGCCACCAAAGTAGCCAGCTTTCTAGCTACTTTATCACTAAGGCAAGAAGATAAAACTACCTTAGGCAAGTCCAGTTGGCATCTGGAACCTGGTGGCTGAAAAGGACTTAACATATAAAGCCATACAAACTGTTGATTAATCATGAACCTAAAGGCTGGAATATTGCAGATGAAAATTTGGGGTCTCCATTTTGGAATTAGTAGGCAGATGCTACCATGATGCCAACTGGACTTCCCTGGACAGATGACCCCACCAATGGGCCCTGGAGCTCCGCTCCCTCAGAGCCCTGCCCCACGAGGGAAAGAGAGAGATAGGCTGGGAGTATGCATCGACCTGTCATGCCCATGTTCAGCGGGGAAGCAATTATAAAAGCCAGACCTTCCATCTTCAGCACCCCATAATGAGCCTGGGTCCATACTCCCACAGGGTTAAAGAACAGGAAAGCTATCAGGGGAGGGGATGGAATAAGGAGGTCTGGTGGTGGGAAATGTACCCCTCTTATCCTATGGTCTTGTCAGTGTTTCCATTTTATAAATAAATAAATTTTTTTTAAAAACTACATTAGGCCCACTGGGAAGAACTGGGGGGGGGGGGTAGACACACTCAACAGTTTCCACAGACACAAAAAGAGACAATACTAAACTTGGGGGGGGGGGGACAGACATGACACACAGCTCTGCTACATAAAAAGAAGCATGAGATCTATAGAAGGATATGATGCAGATTCATTCCAGGAAATACTCTAGACAACCAGGTTGAGGTTCTCTGGGCCTAGAGAAATAGCATATGCCCTCAACACCAGAAATTCTCCTTTCTCTGAACTAAAATAATATATTACCTCTTTATAGGAAATTTGAAATATACCCTAAGTGTTACTATAATAACCCTTACCACATTCCTCTGGGTCTGAGACAAAATTAAAGTAAGGACTCAGGTTAGAGGGGAAAAAATGCTTGACAGGTGGCTGACTTCCTAGTATTCGGAGCAGGCACAGTAAAAATAAATAAATAAATAGAAGCTGTAATGTCTAATTGGGGCACAAACCATTTTAGGCTCTCAAATTGAGTTCAACACCTAGGACTGAGATCAAAAGCAAACAAGTAGCTAAAAAGCATATCACAAAACAGCTCAAGTTCTAAGAAGCGTACATAGAAACTAATATTACAATATATCAAGCCTGATTTATGACCTCAGAAAGCACATTAATTGATGCACTATTACCAGAGATTCATGTAAAGCATATTTTAAGTGATTTCAGAATGAGAAAAAAAAAACCTATTCTTCCTAGATATGAATCACAATGTCATTATAATTTTCATAAGTTTAACTTATCTAGGAAGCCAGTGTATTTTATATTCTGGAAAATAATCAAAAAGCACTTACTAAATGTTCACATCTGGACAGATTATAGTAACATATTCAGAAAAAAACACTATACAAAAAATTTAAATTATAGTTTTAGTGCATATGTCACTATTAGTACTCATGATAACAGGGTTTTTTTTTTTTAACTCCTCAGAATTAGAGTACTGTAAAACATCAATACCGGGGCCAGGTGGTGGCACACCTGGTTGAGTGCACATGTTACAATGCATGAAGACCCAAGTTCGAGTCTCTGGTCCCCACCTGCAAGGGGAAAGCTTCACAAGTGGTGAAGCAGTGCTGCAGGTGTCTCTCTGTCTCTCTTCCTCTCTATCCAACTCTTCCCTCTCAATTTCTGTTTGTCTCTATCCAATAAATAAAGATAATATAAATAAATAAATAAATAACATCATGTGGTCCAGGAGGTGGTGCAGTGACTAAGGAACTCAACTCTCAAGCATGAGGGCCTGAGTTCAATCCCTGGCAGCACATGTACCAGAGTGATGTCTGGTTCTTTCTCTCTGTCTCTTCCTAACTTTCTCATTAATAAATAAAAACTTTTAAAAAATCAATACCATTTTCTCAAATGGTATTTTCTCAAATAAAGCAGGCATTCTATTTGATGTTGTGTACTTACAAAAATATTTTTTATATTTAAAACCCTACTTTGAGTCTACAAGGCAGTAAAGCAGATTTGATGCTCACTCAGGAGACACCACAGCTTGAGGACAGACATTTGCCAAGAACTACCAGGCAGAAAGAAGCCAAACTGGAAGCAGGAGCTCTCCCTAACATGCAATGATGTTTGTTCAATAAGAAACAACACAAGTTTGGAAAGAAAAAGTACAAGTCACTCAGAGAAGCTCAAGTTCATGTAGACTAGAAGGAACAGAAACTACCCAGTGATCACTCCAAGGCAGTCACAAACATTCAGATGCTGATCTTCTTAAATAGTTTCTGTGCTTCTCAAACATTTTACTAGTCCATAAACCACAGGCCATCAGTCATCACCTATCACTACTACTCAAAAAAATATCCATCAAAAGGAAAGAATGCCACTATTTCTCATAGGAGTTCAATGGGGTATAAGGCAAGAAAATGGCAGCCACATTTCCTTGAGTGGAACTGGCTGGGTGGAACCTACATGATTTCCAAACAGCCAGAACCTGGGAGGATGCCAAAATACACTAAGGCCTAGAGAGATTTTTACAAGTCCATATACAAAAGCTCACAGGTCACATACTTCACTGTGAGAAGGCTCTCCGATTCCTATTCCTAGCTTGATTACTATTAAACTGCTCATAGTTCTAATACACTTAATTGAAAGGCTGCCAAGTCCGAAGATAATCAGAGAGGGAAGGACAGATAGAAACTCACAAATATAAGTGAGGCCCCACACCTATAGACATCTAATCTTTGACAAAGGGGCTCAGACTATTGAATGGGGAAACCAGAGTCTCTTCAACAAATGGTGTTGGAAACAATGGGTTGAAACATGCAGAAGAATGAAACTGAACCACTGTATTTCAACAAATACAAAAGTAAATTCCAAGTGGATCAAGGACTTGGATGTTAGACCACAAACTATCAGATACTTAGAAGAAAATATTGGTAGAACTCTTTTCCGCATAAACTTTAAAGGCATCTTCAATGAAACAAATCCAATTACAAAGAAGACTAAGGCAAGTATAAACCTATGGGACTACATCAAACTAAAAAGCTTCTTCACAGCAAAAGAAACCACTACCCAAACCAAGAGACCCCTCACAGAATGGGAGAAGATCTTTACATGCCATACATCAGACAAGAGGTTAATAACCAACATATATAAAGAGCTTGCCAAACTCAACAACAAGAAAACAAATAACCCCATCCAAAAATGGGGAGAGGACATGGACAGAATATTCACCACAGAAGAGATCCAAAAGGCTGAGAAACACATAAAAAAAATGCTCCAAGTCTCTGATTGTCAGAGAAATGCAAATCAAGACAACAATGAGATACCACTTCACTCCTGTGAGAATGTCATACATCAGAAAAGGTAACAGCAGCAAACGCTGGAGAGGGTGTGGGATCAAAGGAACCCTCCTGCACTGCTGGTGGGAATGTAAATTGGTCCAACCTCTGTGGAGAACAGTCTGGAGAACTCTCAGAAGGCTAGAAATGGACCCACCCTATCACCCTGCAATTCCCCTCCTGGGGATATATCCTAAGGAACCCAACACATCCATCCAAAAAGATCTGTGTACACATATGTTCTTGGCAGCACAATTTCTAATAGCCAAAACCTGGAAGCAACCCAGGTGTCCAACAACAGATGAGTGGCTGAGCAAGTTGTGGTATATATACACAATGGAATACTACTCAGCTGTAAAAAATGGTGACTTCACCGTTTTCAGCCGATCTTGGATGGACCTTGAAAAAATCATGTTGAGTGAAATAAGTCAGAAACAGAAGGATGAATATGGGATGATCTCACTCTCAGGCTGAAGTTGAAAAACAAGATTAGAAAAGAAAACACAGATTCGACTTCCGGAGGCGGAGCTACGAGCAGCAGATGGCTTTCTCTCCTCTCCTCTCCTCTCCTCTCCCGGATCAACTAGGAATACCAGAGGAGACCACCCGGACCAAAACAAGACAGGACTAGAATGACCACAGAAACCCAGTAAATCACCCGTAAGTACAAACACGCGTGGCTGGTGACAGAGAGGAGAGAGGGGCCTAAGGAGAGATTAAGTGACTGCTAACAGTTCAACAGTTTGTCAGTGGAGACACCACCTCCAGTCTGCTCCACCAACAAGGGGACAGCTGAAGGGAGGAAAGGACTCCCCAGAGACTCACCAAGTGCAAATCTGAGTCTCCATTGCTACTACCCTCAGAATCTGGAGCAGCAACAGGGAGGGACACCAGGGTACAGAGATCTAACCGGGAAACTCAGGAGAAGACCTATACCTTGGTGACATAGCTGAGGGGCTGTGAAAGTCTCTTTGCATAACCACTGGATTATCTCTGCCACACCCTGCTTTATCTCTTGGTCAGGAGTCAGTGATTAAGCTAAGAAGCCTATTGATAGTTTAAAAGCCCTCAGGCTCCCATAGCCTACAGGGGAAAAAAAAAAAGGCTTTTACACCACTGAACTCCAACTCAGGGATTGAAAAAACTGTTAACTTACATAAAATGGTTAAAACAACAAGAAAAAATATTGGAGACTCGAACCAGGACAAGAGTCCAGCTAAAAGTCCTCCAGAGGGCGAAGCACAAAACAACGAGTTCAACATCCAAACATTAGCCAAGGAAATAATAACAGGAGTGAGTAAAGAATTTGAAAAAATTGTAATCAGAAATGCAGGAACAACAAATGAGAATATGGAAGAAAATTCTAATTATCTCATGGTTATTAGAGAGCTGAAAGCTGAAATCGCTGAGCTAAGAAGGCAACTAGCTGAACAAGCTAAAACAGTATCAGAGCAGGGCAACAAAATAGATGAACTCCAGAAAGCAGTAGAGGGCAGAGAGAATAGAATCAATGAGGCTGAAGACAGAATTAGCAAGATTGAGGATGAATTAGAGACAACTAAAAAAGAAGTAAGAGATCTCAAAAAGAGTTCAAGAGATGCTGAAAACAACAACAGAGTCCTATGGGATGACTTCAAAAGAAACAATATACGCATTATTGGCTTACCAGAGGAAAGAGAAGGGGAGGAAGAAAGGGGAGGAGAAGGGGAGGAAGAAAGCATTCTCCAGGCCATAATAGCTGAAACTTTCTCTAGTCTAGACAACACCAAAGACATAAAGATTCAAGAAGCCCAGAGGGTCCCAAACAGAATTAACCCAGACCTAAAGACACCAAGACATGTCATACTTAGATTGGAAAGGAATAAGGATAAAGAAAGGATCCTCAAGGCTGCAAGAGAAAAACAAAGAGTCACCTACAAAGGAAAACCCATAAGATTAGCAGCAGACTTCTCCATACAAACACTACAGGCCAGAAGAGAATGGCAAGATATCTATCGAGTGCTCAATGAGAAAGGCTTTCAGCCAAGAATACTATATCCTGCTAGATTGTCATTCAGACTAGATGGAAGCATCAAAACCTTCTCAGACAAGCAACAGTTGAAGGAAGCAACCATCACCAAGCCTGCCCTGAAAGAAGTTCTGAAAGGTCTCCTATAAACAACCAGACCACCACAAATAGGACATATATCAGAAAAGAAAACACAAGTAGAACCTGAAGTGGAATTGGCATATTGCACTAAAGTAAAAGACTCTGGGGTGGGTGGGTGGGGAGAATACAGGTCCATGAAGGATAATAAATGATATAGTGGGGGTTGTATTGTTAAATGGGAAACTGGAGAATGTTATGCATGTACAAACTATTGTATTTACTGTTGAATATAAAACATTAATTCCCCAATAAAGAAATAAATTTAAAAAATAAAAGAAAAAAAAAGAAACCCAACACACCCATCCAAAAATATCTGTGTACACATATGTTCTTGCCAGTACAATTTGTAATAGCCAAAACCTGGAAGCAACCCAGGTGTCCAACAACAGATGAGTGGCTGAGCAAGTTGTGGTATATATACACAATGGAATACTACTCAGCTGTAAAAAAATGGTGACTTCACCGTTTTCAGCCGATCTTGGATGGACCTTGAAAAAATCATGTTGAGTGAAATAAGTCAGAAACAGAAGGATGAATATGGGATGATCTCACTCTCAGGCTGAAGTTGAAAAACAAGATCAGAAAAGAAAACACAAGTAGAACCTGAAATGGAATTGGCGTATTGCACCAAAGTAAAAGACTCTGGGGTGGGGGGGTGGGGAAAATACAGGTCCAAGAAGGATTCAGAGGACCTAGTGGGAGTTGTATTGTTATATGGGAAACTAGGAAATGATATGCATGTACAAAACATTGTACTTACTGTTGCATGTAAAACATTAATTCCCCAATAAAAAAAATAGAAAAAAAAAATTTTGGCCCATACTCCCAGAGAGGGATAAATAACAGGGAGCCTTCCAATGAAGTGGATGGGACATGGAACTCTGGTAGTGAGAACTGTGTGGAATTGCACCCTTATTACCTCACAATCTTGTTAATCATTATTAAATCCATAATAAAAATAGCTTTCTTTAAAAAAAAAAAAGAAAAGAAACTCACAAATATGTAGAAGCAAAAGCCAATGAACAGTCATGATATTTTTTATTTAACTTGATGCAAGAACTTGTAAGGTACAGCAACTCGGGCTTACTTATCTTAAAAAGTATACCATTTAACTCTATAGTTCAATAACTTAGGTACAACCTAATGAGTCCAAGATAACAATGAAAAATGCACATTTAAGTTCATGCATTCTACTGAACATAGGGGGGAAGCTGTTCAGTGTAATAACTTTAGTTTGTGTATTACTTTACACCCTACAAGACCATTCTAATGAGTCACTTATTTGATCAACAACTTTACCAAGCAAGCAAAACAAATAGTCCCCTCTAAGAATCAGCATGGAAGGTTTTATTAGTAGCAATTATAATATCATATATTACTTCATTTAACAGGAGAAGAAAGCATTTTGAGGAGCATAGTCCCAGTCCCACCCTTCTCCCCCAACCTTGTTAAAACATGAAGAGGAAGGCAAGAAGGCTACAGTCACACCACCATTGTATATGGACTTTCACCTGCAATGGCGGCTCAGAAACTTCCCTCTGAAAGCCCCCATCCTGCCACTGTACCATACAGGGTTTTGTTCCAAAAAGTTGTTCTAGTGTCATCTCTCCCTACTATAATGAACAAAATTCGGGTGAACTGCCCATGAATCCCACCTCTTCATGTTAACACACAACTCTGTGGAGCTCTCTCCCCTCGAGTATGCTCAAAGTCTCAGGGATAGTTCTAGATCAAGAATCCATCCTGAATTAGCCCACAGGACATGGCACATATCTCACTTCTGTGACACAGGAGACACATATTGTACTTCTTTCTTGCTAGCAGATTCTCTCCTGTGCCAGACAGGAAACAGCTGGAGACACCATAGAGGTAAACAAACTCTGACCATTAGCTAGCAAAGACCTGAAACCCTCGGCCCAACAGCCCACAAAGTAAGAAGTTAAAACTGTGTGAGTTCCCCCAAGTGAGCCTTGAGATCAGCATGAGGCCCTAAAGCAGTAGATCTAGCAAAGCCATGCCTCATCTCCTAACACAAAAGATTAAAAAAATATCCTAGGGATATTTCTTCTAGGGAGTCGGGCGGTAGCGCAGCAGGTTAAGCGCAGGTGGCGCAAAGTGCAAGGACTGGCGTAAGGATCCCTGTTCAAGCCCCCGGCTCCCCACCTGCAGGGAAGTCACTTCACAAGCGGTGCAGCAGGTCTGCAGGTGTCTATCTTTCTCTCCCCCTCTGTCTTCCCCTCCTCTCTCCATTTCTCTCTGTCCTATCCAACAATGATGACATCAATAACAGTAATAACTACAACAATAGAACAAGGGCAACAAAAGGGAATAAATAAATAAATGTCCTGTTCTAAGTCTGTGGCAACCTGTTACAGCAATAATAGGTAACTAATACACGTACAGCCTTCCAGGTCCTAATGATTTTCCTTACCCTGAACCTGATCAATCATTTCACTATCATTTTAACCATCACTCTAATTTACCACCAAAACTCTTGAAAGAACCATCTAACTTCTTACTACCAGTTTTTCATTCTTTCAACACAAAATTAGCAACGTGCTTTTCTTAGTCTTTGCAGTACTCAAACTTTCTACAACAATACAATTGTAGCTACCTCACAACCCTGTCTTGTCCTATTATCTCTCAAACCATTTCATTGGTTTTCTTCACTACAATTATGCCCTTGTGGCCCTTCAACTTCTCCCATCACAATGTCATACTAATTACAACTTCTAATTCTTTAGAAATTAATCATTCATGCAACCAACAGGCATTACTTTGGGGAGATTACATCAATGACCAAGACATATAAATCCCTACTTTCACAAAGTTTATAAATTCAACATGAGTTGGGTTGGCATATCTCCATTTACCCTTCTAGATGTTCTCCCCACCATTCCCCACTCTGCCCTATGCCCAGGAGACTGACCTCTACAGACTCCCTTGACTCTGAAAGCCCATGAAGTAGAAATGGGACACTGAGAATGGCTCCCTACTCCTTGACCCACATTTACAGTGTCATACTGTACATGTACATCTCAGGTTATCTCACTTAGACCTGAAACAAATAATAATCTGCACCCAGTCTCCCCAAAACACTTCCTCCCGCATACCCTACTAACTTTAATTGCTAAGGTTCAAAACTAGGAGTCACTTTCAACTCATCACATGCAACAAGGCCCACAGATAATCAGTCAATATTCACACAACTCAACCACAATGATTCACACATATTCACACAACTCAACCACAATGATTCCTATCTTGAACCCATTTGTACATTCTTGTCAGAAACTACCTCAACACCAATTCTCCTTCTTTGCTTACTTACTCATTGACTCGTCAAAGACTTACTAACTCTCTTCTTGGTGCTAGGTGCACAAGTCTTTGACCTCTAAAGATAGACACGTAATTGAGGGAGAAAGGGAAACAAGCAATCAATGTTAATACAAACTAGTAAGTGCTACAGCCAGGAAAACCAGAAAGTATCATGAATACACAAAGAAAGAGCATACAAATTCTTCCTTCAAGTAGTCTTCCCAGATCATCTTGGTGCCTTATGACAGCATTGTGTGTGTGTATAAACATATATATATATATATATATATATATATATGTATACATATATCTTTGACTCAGATACACATCTGCTCACCTGAAAACTGGAGGTTTCTGCACTGTGTAGGAACTGAAAAAAAAAAAGTCCAATTTCAAGCAACAAGAAAAATAATCAGAAAAAAATTCAACTTTGCCAATATTACAGTCCACCAACCATGGAAGGTGATTAGAAAATAATTATTCTTGAATTATAAGAAATACAATCAATAGGGAGTCGGGCGGTAGCGCAGCAGGTTAAGCGCAGGTGGCGCAAAGTGCAAAAACCAGCCTAAGGATCCCGGTTCAAGCCCGCAGCTCCCCACCTGCAGGGGAGTCGTTTCACAAGCGGTAAAGCAGGTCTGCAGGTGTCTATCTTTCTCTCCCCCTCTCTGTCTTCCCCTCCTCTCTCCATTTCTCTCTGTCCTATCCTACAACAATAACATCATTCAAAACTACAATAAAGCAATAACAGCAATAAAAGGGAATAATAAATATTTTTTAAAAAAGAAATACAATCAATAAAGGGCCAGGAGACAGCTCACCTGGTAGAGTGCCAACTTTACCATGCACAAGGACCTGGGATTAAACCCCCAGCCACCAAACAGGACCACCATTCAAAGTATGCTTTATGCTTTATAAGTAGTAGAATAGTGTTGTGGTATCTCTCCTTTGCCCTCTGTTCTTCTCTTTCTCTTTATCTTTTTTATTGTTTTGTTTTTTTATTATCTTTATCTTTTGGATAGAAACAGCTAGAATCAAGAAGGAAGGGGGAGATAGAGAGGGAGAGAGACAGAGAGACACCTACAGCCCTGCTCGACCACTTGGGAAGCTTTCCCCCTGCAAGTGGGGACCACGGGCTTGAACCTGGGTCCTTGCGCACTGTAACATGTGTGCTTAACCAGGTAGGCCACCACCAGACCCCTTTCTCTTGAATTCTATCAAAGAGAGAGAGTGAGAGAGAGAGACAGACAGACAGAGACACTGAGACTGCTAGGAATAGTGGAATCATGAAGGTGCAAAACTCCAGCAAAAACACTTTAGACAAAAAGTTTAACAGAGAGAATCACTCAAAAGACTAGATTTTCATGTGTTCTAATTATCTCTAAATAAAAATATGTGTCTCAAACAATTAAAAAATAGTAAGTAAAACACAGAAAGTGGCTCTGTGGTAGAGCACATGCCTCCATGTGTGAGGCTCTTGGGACTGATCCCTGACACTATATAGGCACATCATGGAAAGCACCAAGGTAAAAAACAGATCCAACTCCATGGTTGATGGAGGGGTGCTTCAGTGTCTGTCTCTAAAAATATAGAATAAAGCTTGGGCTAAGGAAGCAGTTTATCAGCATAATGCACATGCACAAGGCCCTGGGTTCATTTGCCCAACAAGATTAATAATAAGTAAGCGAATTTAAAAGGTTAAGTTTCCTGCCCAAAGTAACAAGGTACTTAAGAGCTAAAGGTCAGAATCAAATTGGCAGATGCTCTTTCTCTAAAAACTAGAAAGACCCAGAATGTAACCAGAGTATTCACAACCCCTCTAACCATCTACGTGAACTTTCTTGTTCAGAGCCAGGGTCTCATGCACGTGTCATTTCACCACTCTGGGATGCTTTTACACTGAGAGTAAGAGAGAAAGGGAAAGACATCACAGCATCAAAATTTCCTCTTATGTACAGCACTTCCCATGTGATAGATACCAAGGCTTCCTCTCCCTTCCTCTGTCCATATAGCAAGGCATGCACCCTACCTAGTGAGTTATCTTTCTGGTCCTACCTGAATATCTTGCCCTAATGCCTCCCTCAATTGATTTCTACTTCCATCCCTTCAGAGTTCATCATCAGAAATCTCTCTCCACTTCTGGCATCTCAGATGAATCAAATACCCTGTGCTCTTCACAGCCCCTTTGCAATTGCAATTTTACATGGCATTTTGATTAATTTTGGTTTCCTGTTAGTGTCATGAGGATAAGAACTGTCCCTTTCTGTAACTGGCACTGTATTATTATATAAGTAAATGAACTGACTTAAATAATAACTGATATTCTCATAGCTCCTGCTATGATAATACATCCTAAAATACCTTCTGATGTTCCTAAAAACTACCATTATAAGAAACAATTAATAAAAATATTATATAATTTATTCTTTTTGTCACCACTAGAGCTTCGCTCAAGACCAATTTTTTTTCTCTCAGATAGAAAGACAGAGAGAGAGAGAGAGTGAGAGAGAAATACATACACCCCACAGCACAGAAGGTTCCCTCAGTGTGGTCAGGATCACTCAAACCTGGATTATGCCCATGACAAAGCAAGCACATTTTCCAAGTGAGCTAACTTGCTGACTCTGTATTCTAACTTTAATATTAAAATATTCAAGTGTGGAATCTATTAATTCTCTATTAATCAGAATAAATACTAGTCAGAATACCACATTATTTTTCCAAGCATGTTAAGCCATCAACATACTTTTACATCGAAAGAACACAAGTTGCAAGAACTCATCTTACAAACTATATGAGTAGCTCTCTTGAAATCTGAAAAGTCCAATTCCAGTCCAATAATGAATCTCAGAATTTCACCAAGGCAGTCTACTATACTAAAAAGTTATTTTGAACAGTATTTGAGCATCTTTGATAATTTCTAATAAAACAGTAGTTCCCCAAAAAAAAGTATTTAACATCATCTTCCATCCATAACTCAAATACCTATTTTGTAGGTAATGACAATCTGATTCAACTATTCATAAGGAAAGTCAAGGGAACTCAGAATATCTAAACTAGTCTAGAAAAAACAAAGAGATGGATAGACACATTCCAGCATCAAACTTTACTACAAAGCTACAAAATTTAATACAAAGACAGACCTATAGAACAATGGGGTAGAATTACTAGATTAAAACTCACACATTTATGGCCAGTTACTTTTTTACAAAGATAGTTCAAGGGGCACGCCAGGTTGAGAACACATGTTACAACGAACAAGGACCTAGGTTCAAACCCCCAGTCCCCAACTATAGTGGGAAAGCTTTGTGAGTGTAAAGCAGTGCTGCAAGTGCCTTTCTGTTTCTATCCCTCTCTATCATCCCCCCCCTTCCCTTGCAATTTCTGGCTTTCTCTATCTAATAAATAAGTAAAGATTTTAAAAAAATTTTTCATAAACACCACTCCCACCACCAAAAGACTGTGTCCCATCCCCACCACCCAACCCCGCCCCCCCACCCCCAGCCATGCCAGGAAGCCCAATGGCCACCCTCCCCTTCACCACAGTGTTTTTACATTGGTGCCCTGCTCTCAATTTAATCAGATCCTGCTTTTAGTTTCCTTTTCTGTTCTTCTTTCTCAATTTCTGTTGATGAGTGGGGACATCCCATACTCATCTTTATCTTTCTGACTTAGCTGACTTAACATAATTCTCTGTCTAAGATGGGTCTGATAAGGGGGGCTCATTGCATAGTATACCATTGTGTATATGTACCACAGCTTTCTCAGCCACTCATCTGCTGTTGGGCACCTGGGTTCCTTCCAGGTTTTAGCTGTTATGAATTGTGCTGCTATGAACATAGATGTACACATATTTTTTTGGTTGGGCATTATGGAATCCTTGGGGTATATCCCCATGAGAGGAATTACTGGGTCATATGGAAGGTCTATGTCTAGCCTTGTGAGAGTTCTCCAGACTGCTCTCCAGAGAGGCTGGAACAATTTACATTCCCACCAGCAGTGTAGAAGGGTTCCTCTGTCCCCACAGCCTCTTCAACATTTGTTGCTGCTGTCCTTTTTTGACAGCAAAAAAAAAAAAAAAAAAAAAATTTTAAGATACTTCAATAGAGAAAAAATATCTATGTACAAAAGGATATGGCTATCTATATGCAAAAGGAGAAAGTCAGAAGTCTATCTCACAACATATACAAAATAATTCAAAATGAATGAGTGACCTAAATGTCAGAGATAAAAAAAATATATAAAACTTTTTCAAGAAAATACAGGTGTGAATCCTCATGACGTCAAACTAGGCAATGTTTTTGTATGTTTTGGTTTTTTCCTTAACTTTGTTTTTTACACCAAAGCACTACTCAGCTCTCACTTATGGTGGTGCAGGGGACTGCACTGGGACTTTGGAGCTTTAGGCATGAGAGTCTCTTCATATAACCATATACTAGCTCCTCTACCCAATGGTTTCTAATAATTATTAAAAAGTACGTGAAACAATAAGAAAAAAGATATATTAAACTTAAATTAAAATTTTAAGATCTGTGCTTCAAAACAACTAGCTAGAAAGCAAAAGACAATTCATAGAAGAAAATATGTGCAACATGTATCTTTTTAATATTTTATTTATTTTAATGAGAGAGATACGGAGAGTAGAATAGGTGGAGAGAGACTAGAGCATTGCTCAGCTCTGGTGTATGGTGATGCTGGGGACTGAAACTGGGACTTTGGAGCCTCAATAATGAAAGTCTTTTGCATCACCATTATGCTGTCTCCCCAGCCCTGCAACGTGTATCTTGATAAAGGGCTGTGATCTATTGAGTTGTCAGGAAAGTCATGACACAATTTTGCATAGAAAAACAGAAAAATACATCATGACTTTTCCATAAATCCAACAGAATGTATAAAGAATATCTACAACTCAACAGCTGGGAGAGTGGAGGAGCAAAGGACTCAATTCAAAAATGGGCAGAGCCATACTTCTTGAAATTCCTTCTCTATTATTCCTTGCCACCATACCAACTTTGTCAACTTCAACCAAATCACTACTGGTGCTGCCAGCCCACATTATGTTGCTACTGAAATCCTACTGTGGACTGTAACTAACGATACCAACCTGAAAAGTCAACTTTGCAACTCTTCAAATATGGTGAGACCTTTCCTAACACATGGGACTACATGCAAGTTAGATGGCACATCATTTAACTAAGTAACAGATACTAAATTAGGCTAGGGTTTAGGGTACTGGATACAGGTGTACACATATCCATAAACAAAGGCCAATTATATAATTCAAAGTCAAAGTGCTCAATAATGGTTGAAGTGCCTAAAGAAGGCATCACAAATTCTGTAATTGATTGGACTTAGACCAAATTAGCAGGACAGCCTAGCAGAAAGGCCCAAAGAAGACAGATCCCCAGAACCTAACTCTGGCTGGGCTCAACAAATGATACTCAACGTCTAAACAACTGAGAGAAAAATCTAAGATCATCAGATAAAAGAGGACTACAAAAGTTGGATAAGGAAAGGAGACTGGCCCACTTAATAATGGCCCATTTGGTCAATATCACGCCACCTGATCATCCAGGGCCCTAAGGAATCCTTGTATACTCATACACATATGATGGGCCTAGACCTCTAAAGGGTCCCTCTCTCCACCACCACTGGTCACTTTCATAAGGAACAGTGCCTTGTGGGCCCTCCCAGGACCTTGGCTTTACCACAAAGCAATGATGGTAGGGATAGCCCCAGTCTCTGAAGGGAGGCTGGGGGTATACTGCCCTGCCACTCGAAAAAGACTGGTCCTGAAATGATGCAGTGTTCCTCAGATGTGACCATGAGCTATAAATTCAGACCACTAGGGACTTAGAAGTTACATAGGCTCTGGTGCTAAATATAAATATATAGAGAGGCCCTGGAGCAAGTGGATGGAGGTAAATAGTTAATTTTAGCCACAGAATTTTTTTTGTTTTAAGAATGGGAGCTACTCCCTACCCTAATTCAACTTTCCAGCCCTTTTCTCTACTCTGACACCATTCTCTCAGACAATATTCTTTATTTTTCTCTTTTTCTTTATAAAATGGAAATACTGACGAAACTACAGGATAAGAGGGATATATTTCCACACAATGCCCACCCCCAGAGCTCAATCTCCAATCCCCCCCCCCTTGATATCTTCCCTATTCTTTATCTCTCTGGGTCTCAGACAATATTCTTTTTTTTTTTAATTTTTATTTAAGAAAGGATTAACAAACAAAACCATAAGGTAGGAGGGGTACAACTCCACACAATTCCCACCACCCAATCTCCTTAACCCACCCCCTCCCATGATAGCTTTCCCATTCTCTAGCCCTCTGGGAGCATGGACCCAGGGTCATTGAGGGTTGCAGAAGGTAGAAGGTCAGACAATATTCTTATCCAACCTCAGGTTAGCTACCAAACTTAAGCAAAACTACCATAGTGTTATGCCCCCAACAACATGCCTAAAATGGTTTTCCTAGCTTTCTTCTACCTTAAAATCCCTAGTCTCATCTGCTTTAATCCTACTTTTTGGTTCCTGTTCACTAACCATTTTGTCTCAAGTTAGGTCATGCCACCTTCCAGACACCAAGTTGCAGATGTTACCATGACTCCATCCTGACTTCTCTGGGCAGATGACCTCACCAATGTGTCCTGCACTGTTGTGACCCCAACAGGAGTTTGAGACTATTACCATACAAATGACATCAGCCTGATGTGGGGACAAAGAAGGGAATGTATAAACACCCAGACTTGGAGCAGCCCACTCTTTTTGGCTGCTGCTTCTTCTCCTGGTTAGAAGCATCTCAACAAAGGTGCTCTAGGTATCCGCCATGGTTACTTCTCCTGGGAACTAAACACATGTGACTCAACTAGCCGGCTATAGCCATGAGCAACCTTTACCTCAGCTGATAATTGTTTATCTTACGGGACTAAACTGTTGATAATTATACTCAGGCTTTATGGACCTAGTGTACTCTTAACCCTTGGTGATAATTGTTTATTTTGCCTTTTACCTGTTTCACCCTAATATACCTTATATTGTTTAAACTTGTTCTCAGCTCCCCGCTGTGAATCCTTTCACGTGCCAAAGCCCTAAATAGAGCAAACCCTGTTTAAACTAAATCACAACACTGGACCCTCATATCTCCAGAGCTCTGGTCCACTAGGAAAAGATAGAAACAGGCTGGAGTTATATATCTACTTGTCAACGCCCATGCTCAGTGGTGAAGCAGCTACAGAACTCCTACCTTCTGTACCCCATAAACAACCTTGATCCGTACTCCCAGAGGGGGAGAAGTGATAGGGTAAAGCTAAGAGGGCTCTGAACTCCAGCTTCATCAGCACCCAGAAAGAGAGAAGGAAAAAGAGAGAAGAAAGTGAGGATTGAATAAGAAAAAGAAGAGGCAACTTTGTATAAACATGGACAGATAGTCTATGTCTACAACCTTAGGGGAACTATGGTGGATTACAGTGGGGAGATGGGAGATTCAGAACTCTGGAGGTGGGAATAGTGTGGATTCAAACCCGTCATCATGTAATTCTGTAATATAAAAATAAATAAATAGAGAACGTCAATAAACATTTCTTCAAAGCAGACATACAAATGGTCGCTAAAGACAGGAAAAGATGCCCCCACACCTATGGACATCTAATCTTTGACAAAGGGGCCCAGACTATTACATGGGGAAAGCAGAGTCTCTTCAACAAATGGTGTTGGAAACAATGGGTTGAAACATGCAGAAGAATGAAACTGAATCACTGTATTTCACCAAATACAAAAGTAAGTTCCAAGTAGATCAAGGACTTGGATGTTAGACCACAAACTATCAGATACTTAGAGGAAAATATTGGCAGAACTCTTTTCCGCATAAATTTTAAAGACATTTTCAATGAAACGAATCCAATTACAAAAAAGACTAAAGCACATATAAACCTATGGGACTACATCAAATTAAAAAGCTTCTTAACAGCAAAAGAAACCACTAACCAAACCAAGAGACCCCTCACAGAATTGGGAGAAGATCTTTACATGCCATACATCAGATAAGAGTTTAATAACCAACATATATAAAGAGCTTGCCAGACTCAACAACAAGACAACAAATAACCCCATCCAAAAATAGGGGGAGGACTGGGACAGAATATTCACCACAGAAGAGATCCAAAAGGCCGAGAAACACATGAAAAAATGCTCCAAGTCTCTGACTGTCAGAGAAATGCAAATAAAGACAACAATGAGATACCACTTCACTCCTGTGAGAATGTCATACATCAGAAAAGGTAGCAGCACAAATGCTGGAGAGGTTGAGGGGTCAAAGGAACCCTCCTGCACTGCTGGTGGGAATGTCAATTGGTCCAACCTCTGTGGAGAACAGTCTGGAGAACTCTCAGAAGGCTAGAAATGGACCTACCCTATGATCCTGCAATTCCTCTCCTGGGGATATATCATAAGGAACTCAACACATCCATCCAAAAAGATCTGTGTACACATATGTTCTTGGCAGCACAATTTGTAATAGCCAAAACCTGGAAGCAACCCAGGTGTCCAACAACAGATGAGTGGTTGAGCACGTTATGGTATATATACACAATGGAATACTACTCAGCTGTAAAAAATGGTGACTTCACCGTTTTCAGCCGATCTTGGATGGACCTTGAAAAATTCATGTTATGTAAAATAAGTCAGAAACAGAAGGATGAATATGGGATGATCTCACTCTCAGGCAGAAGTTGGAAAAACAAGATCAGAAAAGAAAACACAAGTAGAACCTGAAATGTAATTGGCATATCGCACCAAAGTAAAAGACTCTGGGGTGGGAGTGGGTGGGTGGGGAGAATACAGGTCCATGAAGGATGATAAATGACATAGTGGGGGTTGTATTGTTAAATGGGAAACTGGGGAATGTTATGCATGTACAAACTATTGTATTTACTGTTGAATGTAAAACATTAATTCCTCAATAAAGAAATAAAAATTTAAAAAGCCAGGAAAAGATGCTCTACATCTTTAGTCACTAAGAAAATGCAAAGCAAAACCATAGTAAGGTACTGTTATATTTCACATTCACAAAATGGTTGTTAACAAAAAAGATAGGTAATAACAAATGTTAGGAAGGATATGGGAAAACTGGAGCCTTCAAACGTTGCTGGTGGAAATGGAGAATGATACAGCAACTTTGGAAAACTATTTGTCAATTCCTCAAAAAGTTAAGCATAGAGGTCCGGTGATGATTTACCCAATAAAGTGAACATGGTACCATGCATAAAGTTCAAGTCCCCAGTCCCCACCACCAGGGGAGGGAAGTTTCACGAGCAATGCTACAAGAGTCTCTATCTCTCTCTGCCTCTCACTCTCTATTAAAAAGAAAAGAGAAAAGAAAAAAAGAGAAAAATGAAGAGAAGAAGAAAAAATGGCCACCAGGAGCAGTAGAGCCACACATGAATAACCTCATTGGCAATAACTAAATAAATAAGCAAAATTATCATAAAGGAGCCCAGGAGGCAGCTCAGAAGTAGCAGGTGTGGGATCTTGTGTCATTTTCTTGGTTTGATCCCCAACTCCCAGCACTACATGAAAACACCAAAGACAGAAACAACAGGAACTCCATGGGTAGCAGAGTAGTGTTTGTGTGCAAACCCTGGTACCACACAGATATATAATAAATAAGCTGCCTTTTAACCTAGAAATTCCACTTCTCATTACAAACTCAAGAAAACTGAAGGCATATACTTACACATAGAGACACAGGAGTTTATAAATGTTCAAAGCAGGGTTATTCATAATAGCCAAAAAAAAAAAAAAATAGAAATAATTCAAATGTCCTAACTGATGGACAGATAGTCCATAAAAGAAGTTCTGACACATGCTACAAATGTGGATGAACCTTGAAAACAAGACACTATGGAAAAGAAGACAGACACAAATGGTCTCATATTCTATAACTCCACTTAGATGAAATGCCCAGAATAGGCAAATCCATAAAGACTGAGAGTTACAGACTGTCTACAATTGAGTGGAGGAGAAATAGTAGAAAGAGGCTATTAATGAGAAAAAGTTTCATTTTTAGAGTGATGAAGATGTTCTACATTGATGTTGATAGCTGCACAACTACGTAAAAGTACTAAAAAAAACCACTGAACTACATTTTAAAATAAGGGTAAGTTTCATGGTATATGAATTTTATCTCAAAAATGGAATCAGCAGCCAAGGAGATGGCTAAGTGGGGAAAGCAAAGGACCTGCATGCCTGAGGCCCAGAGTTCAATCCCCAGTGACTACATATGCAGGGACAGTGCTCTAGTCACCACTCCCATGTGAAATGAACAAAAACAAATCTTTAAAAATAAAAAAATCAAATAAAAAATTTAAATTTAAATCCACTCAACTTCTGAAAACTACTTTTATGGCTGTACTTCTTTAAAATATATTTTTCTCTTTTGATAGTAGAACATGCTAAATGTTGCTTTTCTAAACATACTCAAGGTCATCAATATGAAACATCAATTACTAAGCAGTTGGCTATTCAGAGAATTCAATTGTGTGCAGGCTATTAGACCTTTACATTGTATCTCCAAATGACTGTTCTTTCACAGTCTTCCGCCTTTCTACTATAATTTTGTTTCCTTCTTTCACCAGGAAAAATCAAGAGAAAAAAAAAATACAAATTAGAGGCAGGAAGGACAAAGAAAAAAATCAACAAGTGTGCATACGAGTAGCCACATAAAGTTAATAGATGACTGATTTTCTATTTTCTTCCCATCCTCCAGCCTTTAAGTGCAGTGGTTCAAATGGGAATAAACACAGAAAAACCACTCAAATATCCAGGTGGTGGAAAACTTCAAGTGACACAGACATGCTTCCAACAGCATGACTGAACCGACATAAAAGGTAAAGACCTCCCAGACTATCCCATGTCAGACTGGACAGCCTGCCTCAATGCCATTCAAAGCACAACCTTTGGGGTGCTGAGAGATAATGCACCTCAGCAGTGTGTGCCTTACCATGCACAAGGTCCTGCGTTCAAACCCTGGCACCACAGGGGAGCATCATGAATGACACTTAGAGGCAGCTCTGGGGATGGTAAAACAGTGCTATGGTACTCTCTGTCCCCTCCATCTCTAAAATAAAGAATAAAAATATTAACCTGTGTGAGTCATTCAGCCATGGTATCATTCGAATATGAGGCTTTGGGTTCATTCTCCTATAAAGCAAAAGGGTAAGGGGGAATAAAAGCGCATACCTTGGAATGGTCACTACATCTAAACCAGCTTACTCCAACAAACACACCCTAACTGGCTGGTAGTAGTTTCATATCTCCAACTACAATGAACAACTTCTTTGCAGCAAGTTTAATCACTATAACAACTGGAAATAAAAATACATTTTGGGGAGTCACGCAGTAGCGCAGCAGGTTAAACGCACGTGGCACAAAGCACAAGGACCGGCAGAAGGACCCCAGTTCGAGCCCCCGGCTCCCCACCTGCAGGGGAGTTGCTTCACAAGCGGTGAAGCATGTCTGCAGGTGTCTATCTTTCTTCCCCCCTGTCTTCCCCCATTTCTCTTTATCCTATCCAACAACGACGACAATAATAAACTACAACAACAACAAAAAAAAAAAACAAGGGCAACAAAAGGGAATAAATATTAAAAATAATAATACATTTTGAAGTCAATATTCTTTATTTTATCAATACATTATTTGAGATATCTTGAACTGTCAGGATCCCCTGCTACAGTCCCCTCTTCACACCATCTTCTTCCACAACTCATCAGCAGGCAAACTGACACTAACCAACTCACCCCTTTGTGGTCAACTGAACCCAGGGAAGAAGCTGACTTATGGACTCTGGTCCAAAAGAGTAACTCCAATTCTCCATCTTAAGTACCTGAAATACAAGTCCTAGAGACTAGGGTCATAAGATGATAAGCACTGGAACTGGCTTCTAGGCACACAAGTACTGCGGCTGGAGTCACAGTAGATCACAACTACTTACAAATAATGGTGGAATGAAGCAGCTACAGGTAAACTGCATCTCTGCACAGAGCAACAGAGGGTGTTGGGGTGACAGGCACAGCAGAAAAGAGAGTCAGACTATGCAGCTATCAAGAACAATGAACCCACCTTCTCTGACCCATCTTGGACAGAGCTAGAAGGAATTATGTTAAGTGAACTAAGTCAGAAAGATAAAGATGAGTATGGGATGATCCCACTCATCAACAGAAGTTGAGTAAGAAGATCTGAAAGGGAAACTAAAAGCAGGACCTGATCAAATTGTAAGTAGGGCACCAAAGTAAAAACCCTGTGGTGAGTGGTAGACATGCAGCTTCCTGGGCCAGTGGGGGGTGGGAGTGGGTGGGAGGGATGGGTCACAGTCTTTTGGTGGTGGGAATGGTGTTTATGTACACTCCTAGCAAAATGTAGACATATAAATCAGTAGATGATTAATATGAGAGGGGGAAAATCAATTGTATGTCTCAAAGTTTTTCAAAACACAAACTGAATCTTTTTAATATATAGGCTGTGTATTTGATATGCGGGCTCTCTCAAAAGCCTAGACCAAGTAGATTAGAAGCATCCAATAGCACAGCTATATACAAGATACTGGATACTGTACAGCAAACCATAACAAAAGGACTTTTCAAAGTTAACCCAATTAACAAATAATGTGATGATAACATTAACTATCGACTGTCTTTTTGAACCCTAAGACAGCAGGAACCTCACATCTCCACTATAGAGCCCCTACTTCCCCAGTCCTGGAGCCCTTGGATAGGGCCCACTTTCCCGTATGCGTCTCCCAATCCATACCAAATTAATATTGCATCCGCCGATCACAACCTAACCAACGCAACAATTGCCACCTCAACATGCTTCACCTCAGACTGTGTCCAGAGACTTCACGAGTGGAATGACAACCCTTCAGCTTCATTACTCGGGTGAGACCTTTCCTTTTATAGTATACTCTAATTTCATCTCAGGTGGTTCACTTTCTAACAAAGTCCCATAACCTAGATATACACCAGTTTCTGTGAGAGAGAGCTTATGTTCACATGTATCCATAAACTACTGCAAAATATATACCTGAAAGCAGTACACTAGAGTTTGCAGTGAGTACCCCCCTAACACTTCCTCTCCACTATTCCAAGCTTTGGGTCCATGATTGCTCAACAATTTGTTTGGTTTCGTATGTTAACTCTCTTTTCAATCACCAGGTTCCAGATGCCACCAGGATGCTGGCCAGGCTTCCCTGGATTGAAGACCCCACCAATGTGTCCTAGAGCTCAGCTTCCCCAGAGACACACCCTACTAGGGAAAGAGAGAGGCAGACTGGGAGTATGGACCGACCAGTCAATGCCCATGTTCAGCGGGAAAGCAATTACAGAAGCCAGATCTTCTACCTTCTGCAACCCTCAATGACCCTGGGTCCATGCTCCCAGAGGGATAGAGAATGGGAAAGCTATCAGGGGAAGGGGGGGTTATGGAGATGGGGTGGTGGGAATTGTGTGGAGTTGTACCCCTCCTACCTTATGGTTTCGTTAATTAATCCTTTCTTAAATAAAATAATTAATTAATTAATTAACTAAAATACTTTAAAAAAAAAAAGAGTCAGAGCATTCCAGAACAAACCCCAACTCAGCCCAAGGAGTCTCCAGAAGAAAAGTCTACCCCATCTCACACAGGTTCAGCTCCCAGATTATCCAGTATACTGTAATTTTGGTCCTGAGAAGCCAAAGTTGTTTCTGTTCTTATATAAGAACCACCTTCACTTAGCAGGGCTGCAGGTTTCTCTCTGTCTCTTTCCCTCTCTCTACCCCCCTCCCTTCTCAATTTCTCAATCTCTATCAAATAATAACTAATTAATTAAGGAAAAAAATCTTCACTTAACCTTAGTGACTTATGTTCCTTACAGTCCAAACTGCCTCAACAAAAGCAGTGTGTGCTTACGCTCCCTGATACTACCATTCCAGTGACCACTTTCTGTATAAATGAGCCTCAGAGCCTGAATACCATCCGTGTATGTCTGAGATTTTTTAAATTTTTATTTATAAAATGGAAATATTGACAAGACTATAGGATAAGAGGGGTACAATTCCCACCACCAAAACTCCCTATCCCATCCCATCCCACCCTTGAAAGCTTTGCTATTTTTTATCCCTATGGGAGTATGGACCCAAGATCACTATGGGGTACAGAAGGTGGGAGGTCTGGCTTCTCCAGTTGCTTCCCCGCTAACATGGGTGTTGGTAGTTCGATCTACATATAGAGATTGTGATGCTTTGTTTCACTGCTGTCTCGAAGTAATGAAATTAACATTCTTTTCACAATAGATTTTTTTTATCTGTTTTGAAGTTTTTCAAAAATACACGTAACATAAAAGATAAGTTACCAATGAAACTCAATTGAGTTTCACAATTGAGTCCAAAACTGAGTACTCATTGAGTACACAATCCAGATGTTAAGTACATTCACACCATTGTGCACTACCTCTACTAACTATTCTTCATTTTTTGAAGGTATTTTGAAAATCGTGGCTTTTTCATTCTTATTAAAACAGGTAATTTCTGCCTTTGTACTTCCATCAAATAGCAATGGCACAGAACTTCCTCAGACAACACTGTGGCAGGATGGGGAAGGTGGCAAAAACATCCAAGACAACTTGTAGCAGGACCAGAGTAGCTAGCTAAATGCATCCTCTATTCCTTTAGACATGGCCACAGAAGGCAGAGACTAAAAATACTGGGGGAGTGGGGCAGGGGGGAGGCAGGGGGAGATAACAGCTGTCGAGGATAGTCAGTCCAGTTAGGGTGCCACTGTCACCACATTTGCATCAAAAACAACAATGGGTCATATGTAGAACATCAGACTCAGTAAAGAAAGATTAATGCCCTTCAACTCCCAGATGCATGGGATAAATCTCTGGGCCTTGAATTTAATCAAGTAATCTATGACCAATTTTTAGAGGAGCCCTAAGAAGAGAAACAAGTACTTCAAAAATGTTGAGTGCAGGGCCCAGGTGGTGGTGCACCTGGCTGAGCAAAGATGTTACAATGTGCAAGGTCCTGAGTTCAAACCTCCTCACCCACTTGCAGGGGAAAAGCTTCACATGTGGTGAAGGAGGGCTGCAGGTGTCTCTCTTCCTCTCTACCTCCCCCTTCCTCTCCATTCCTGGTTGCCTCTATCCAATAAATAAATAAAGATAAGTAAAAAATGTTGAGTGTCCACTCACCACCTTCTGCTTGTTACGGAATTCTTTTTTAGCAAAATAGCCTCTATCAATAAAATAAATGAGGAAGAGATCTCCATCAGAAGTTTTGTCATCAAAGAAACAGCTCAGCCATCACATTTCAGAATAGCAAAAACAGAAAGATAAGGCAGAGAATGTTGACAAGGATCAGGCAGTGGAGCGCCTAGATGAGGAACATGTTATTATGAACAAGGGCTAGGGTTCAAGCCCCTGGTTCCCACCCGCAGGGGGAAAGCATTGTGAGTGGCGGAGCAGTGCTACAGGTGTCTCTTAGAATTCTCTATCACTCTCCCCCACCCTTCTCTCTCAATTTCTGTCTCTGCCCAAATAAATAATTTTTTTTTTATTTTTTAACATGCCCTTCAGTTTTCTTTTTAAAGATGCAGTTATTTAGTCATTCATTCATTCAAGAAAGAGAACAGAGCATCACTACAAAATATACCGTCCTGGGAGTGGGGAGATCAAACTTACAACCTCACAAGTACAAGACATGAATTCCACACAGTAGTGCCACATTGCAGTCGTCAGAATCATTAAATATGAAACCTTCAAAAAAAAATGATATACAAGGTCTCTGCAAATGCCAGGCTTATAGCAGAACAGGGCACATGTCCAAGTAAAGATCCTATATGATCACTTCTAGCGGGTCCTGGGAACTCCTGGCTCTACAGTTTCTTAACAAGGAGAGTTTTTATTTGTTGAATTACTAACAATCCATACATTTTAATTAGTTACATTAATCAAGACCAGAAAACACAACTAGATGAATTTAAATACAACTTCAAATATATGAAGCCTGAGGTTAGTAGACACTTCTTTATTTGTAGTCATACTTATTTACATCTCTCCTGAACGATGAGCTCTCATTTGTATCAGAGCGATGATTTTAAATGTGAGACAGGGAAAAAGTGAGTTAAGTGAACATTTTTGTGCTTTGCATCTTTAACAACATTAACTTTTTTTTTCTTTCTTTTAGAGCAAACATTCAAAATGTGTTAAACAAACATAAAAAGATTAAGTTCTCATATACATCCGGAAGAAGGCACCTGACTATAATTCAGATTCTTCCTACATGGCTTGAGCCAACATATTAATTCTTGACATGGAGGAAGACTTCAAAAGGAACAGATACAATTATACAGAAAGGAATAGCTGCACAACACACCAGCAAAGAAAGTCAACAACCACATATCCAATTTCGTTTTCTTATCAGAGGTCAGAATAGGTAAGAAATTTTTAGAGGTCAACACTAGGACAACCTCACATGTACCTGAATTCAAGAGAGGGGGACAGAGGAAGAGAGGTGAAAGATAACAGCTGTCAAGGATAGTCGGTCCAGTTAGGGTGCCACTGTCACCACATTTGCATCAGAAAACAACAATGGGTCATATGTAGAACATCAGACTCAGTAAAAAAAGATTAATTTACCCAACATGGGGATTTCCTCAAAATTGTTACTAACTCTTGTATATACAAGAGCTAAAGTCTAAAAAAAAAAAAAAGCTATATGAGAAGTTGTAACCAAATCAAGAGAGATGAAGCAGTATCTAGCAGACAAGAAAAGGTTATGAAGGGCAAGGGAAAAGTTCTTAAGTGGCAGCAAGAACAGAAGAAACACACTTCCAGTTGGGGTCCTGGATCTTATTCACCAGTTTTCCTGGCTGTGAAAAGAAAAGAGTATGAGCCAGAAATCACAGTAGGCTTATTATAAAAGCCACATAGGGAGGTAGACCTTCATAACCAGAGGATTCATTTGGTATTCGGGTAAGACAAAATGATAATGCTGCCAATATAGCCAACATTGGAAAATAACATCACAACCCATTAACTGGGATGGAAGTAGAGCTGATAACACTTAATGAGATAAAGACAGAATTCAGAGAACTGAGACCCATGAATTTTGGAGGGGGATAACAAAGTAACAGCCAGGCTGTCTCTAAGACTGGAAACTATGGTGTCTACCAATGGGAGGGTGGGAGCACAGAACTTTGGTGGTAGATACAGTGTAACTATACCCTGTAATCTTACAATTTTATAAACCATTATTAAGTTACTAATAAAAAACCATTAACAAAACATAAATCTAGACTTATACATGAACTTAAAAACTAGGGAGTGAGCTGGGCAGTGGAGCACCTGGTTAAGTGCATGCACAAGGACCTGGGTAAAAAGGCCCCTGTCCCCACCTGCAGGGGGAAAGCTTCACAATTGGTGAAGCAGTGCTACAGGTGTCTCTCTGTCTTGCTTGCTCACTTGCTATCCCCCTTCCTCTCAGTATCTGTCTTATCAAATTAAATAAATGTAAAGTTTAAAATGCCTTTTTTATCTGTATTTTTTGCTTATTTACCCATTTTTATTTTATTTTTATCAGTGATTTAATATTTACAAAACTCTAAGATAATAGGGGTATAATTCCATATGGTTCCCACCAGAGTTCTGTGTCCCTACCCCCTCTAATGGAAACTGCAGTAGCTCTCCCAAGGTCACCAATATGGGCTTATTCTATAACTATCTCTCTATATCTATCTCTCTATACCTATACATCTCTATATATACATATGTCTAAAATTTATATTTAAATAATTTGAAATTATCTCATTCTTAGAGAAAATAATGTAATTTAAGTCATACTTAAATGTGCAAAGTTAAGTGCTCTTAGCCTAGTCTCTTAAAACAACTACTTAAAAGAGAAAGCTAAGTACAGAGCATGCATCTTAATTCCCACTCAGACAATTCAGTTAAACCTAAAAGAACACAAAACTCTCCTTTCATTTCTGAACAGGAGGAGACAGCATGTGAGTTGTCATGAGGTTTAAAGTCATCTCAGAAGTAGACTGTGTATCAATCAAAATGGTTGTGATTTGAATCTCCTACTCTAAATTCTAACTAAGCTAAAAGGATTTCTAAATATAACTTATTTTGCTTTGAAATGTTTGTCAACTAAATATCTAGAAAGTCAACAAGTCCCCAACAGTAGAGAAAATGAGCTTTTTTAAAGTTCACAATTCATCAACTGCAGGAGGCTCAAGAGATGCCATACGCTAGAGGCTCAGCCTCAAACTCGGCCCTGCAGAGGAAAACTCCAAATAATATTTCTTCAAGAACTGCTCTCATGCAGTGCTAAATTACAAGCAGTGACCTCCCTGGAGGAGAAACTAAAGTCAACAGCTAGATGAGTGTGTGTCATCTAAGGGAGATGTGTCCTAACTCTAACAAAAGGGATGCTACACTAGTTACATAGTAAGAACAGCATACTGATAGTAGACAAGTCAAGCAATAGTTATTTATATTACTTCAAGAGTAATACATTTCAAATGCATTCCAAAACTAATTTGACTGGGATAAAAGTTAGATTCTAATCCTACCTCTCTGAAATAAAGTAGAATTCTCCAATTTATTTAAATTACAAAAGAAACGCTACTTTATAACAATGGAGTTATAGTAGAGCACTCTGAAGTTCACAGGAGAACAAAAATGTAGTGTTAATATGTTCACAACAGAGCTCAATCCACAAAATCATAATATAATTAAACTGACTGTTTTTAGGTTTCAATCTGTTTCACCAAAACCTGGTCCAAACTACACTGATGCAAATTAGAATGAGTAACTCTAGCTCAATGGAAACAACTCCAGTATCTTATCTTTTGCCTTACCTTTTATCACTGATTTATGGACTGACTGATGGTAAACTGATTTGTTTATGTGCCAGAAGTCAGCTCAGGAATACAGAACAAGGAAACAAAAAAATCAGAATCAAATTCATGAACGAAAGTACTGACAACACGGTTCAACTCTCAGCAGAGGTTAGGATAGTCAGTGAAGTAGTACATCTTTCTGTCTCCATAAATAATACAGAGAAAGTCCTTGGTAAGAAAGAGGAGTAGGCCAGGGAGGGGGACAGGGGAAGAAGGTTTTTTTTTTATTTCGTTATTGGGGAATTAATGTTTTACATTCAACAGTAAATACAATAGTTTGTACATGCATAACATTCCCCAGTTTCCCATTTAACAATACAACCCCCACTATGTCATTTATCATCCTTCATGGACCTGTATTCTCCCCACCCACCCACTCCCACCCCAGAGTCTTTTACTTTGGTGCGATATGCCAATTACATTTCAGGTTCTACTTGTGTTTTCTTTTCTGACCTTGTTTTTCCAACTTCTGCCTGAGAGTGAGATCATCCCATATTCATCCTTCTGTTTCTGACTTATTTCACATAACATGAATTTTTCAAGGTCCATCCAAGATCGGCTGAAAACGGTGAAGTCACCATTTTTTACAGCTGAGTAGTATTCCATTGTGTATATATACCACAACTTGCTCAGCCACTCATCTGTTGTTGGACACCTGGGTTGCTTCCAGGTTTTGGCTATTACAAATTGTGCTGCCAAGAATATCTTTTTGGATGGATGTGTTGGGTTCCTTAGGATATATCCCCAGGAGAGGAATTGCGGGGTCGTAGGGTAGGTCCATTTCTAGCGGGGAAGAAGTATTTTAACAACTCTTTGCCTAAACCAAAAATGAAAAAGACACAATGTATAACAAACAAGCATAACTTCTAATCATGGAAATGTTCCCAACTATTGTTAAATGTAGTATTTTTCAGAGATAGTCATGTCTCTAAATGAACATAGTCCCACACCTACCTTCCACCATGCTATCAAGAAATACCAAGTGCTATGGCTTGTACTTCACTGAAAACTACCTGGCACTGCCAGACTAGACTTTAAAGCAATTCTGAATATAATGGGATGGGATTCAGCAACCTCAAGCAAGTTATTGGAATTTTTATATGAAAGAGGGAAAAAATGTCTTTATCTAATGATATAGCATAAACTACTTTAAAAAAAGAGGTTATAAAAATTTGGCTTATTGAGAACTATTAAAAGCCACTTGTGGGGATTATTCACATTTTTCATCTCTTGGCAGAACTAAATATACAACTACTAACACAGATTTCTGTGGAGTTTAGACATTACTAAAATCCTTTTATTTAGAACATTTAAGTAACCGATTCCTAGACTTCTAATATTTTCCAAAAAAACCATAAGATTCTTACATTCCTTGAAAAGAAGTGACCTGATCTTTTTATAGGACTTGAGCAACACTGAGTTTTCATGTGGTTGTGGGAGAAGTGACTCCTACAAACCTTGTTATGACATTGGCAGATTACCCATCTGATGAAAACGTAAAAGGTCCCTTCAAACCTTTGGGGGACCTCTCCAAGAACAAAACTAAAAGGGCATTTTTTTTTTCCTTTATTATTGCATGGCTTAAGATAGCCATTCACCCAAAATGGGATTTTTAAATTTAAACAATAAACAATCATGCCAATAAACATTCTAAAAAGATCTTGTTAAGTTAAAAATACAAACATTCTAGTTTTATCTGTAAATCTAAAATGCTAAAAGAGATCATCTCACATTTCCACCACAAATATCTTTGATAGAACATCACTACCCCCTTGTGGATTTGCAATAAAAAAAAAAATCCTTATCTTCAATCTTCACATTTTAAATGTTTGATTGTACTCAACTTCCATTAAAGTTTACACTTTCTTCATTAAACAGGGTCATTTTATTTCAATTGCTTTTTTTTTTCAATTGCTTTTTTAAAAGATAAAAAACATAATGGTTTAAAATTACCAATCCCATCAATGTCTTTATCCACATTTGGAGGAATGCACCTATTTCAATATGACAATCATATCCAACATTCCAATTCCCTTTACAATATCTGTATTTACACTTCCAATCATCACTTTGAGGTTTTTTTTAATGATAAATGGATGATTTCTACACTACAGAATCTTTTTTCTTCCCATTTGATAATTTCATACTTTGTACCAATTTTTGTTATTGTTTCCTAATGCTTTGCTAGAAGTGCCCTAGAAAACCAATGGGGCCCATACATCCTTGGAAATGACTTTTCAGACCAGAATTAAAAACCAAATCAAAGTTTTTTAAAAGATTATTTTTTTCACTGTACTATTATATTTCAGAATACTTTCTAGCAACCTAAATCAACCCAGGTGAAGGGAAAAAAAAAATATGTGGTTTTCAAAATTAAAAAGAAAGGCTTTGTTTTCTCTTTAATGTTTTTTAAGTTTCAGGATCAGCTCTGGTTATACCTGTATGCCATTCCAATATAACAAACAGATATATCTTGTGGAATTCTGTAAAAGAAAATTTAAAAAATACATATATTGTGTGTCTGTGTGTGTTAAATACACTTAAATTCCTAGCTTATCACTTGTGATAGTCACTTGACGTAGCTGAAAGTATAGGTCATCTCTGCAGTAATGCACAAGCTCTACTGAGAAAGTCTAAGTTATGTCTTTTTCCTGTTACTGGGGTTGGCTTCCCTTTCAGATGTTAAGACACAGAAGTAGAGACACAGAAATTTACTATTACAAGAAAACAAATTCCAGTGTTCACCAATGGTTAGATGGAACTAAAGAAGGAAAAATAACCTGCAAATGCCTCCAGGTGAATACGTAATTTTAAGGAAACCAGAAGGAAATATGAATAAACTGACCAACGACTAAAAGTTGTGTTCCAAAAGGATTTTCACATGTCAATCCCACTGAGGGCTATACACAAAAAGTATCAGTCACGCAACACCCAAAGCCAGTAGCTGAACAGAAAGGGAGAGCAGTCAGATCAGGCCTTTCTGGAATGTTTTTTGAAATGTTGTCATGACTGCCAGTAAAAACAACAACAACAAAAAAAAAAATGGGGGGTGTGGGAAGGAAAAGAAGAAATTTTTTTTTTAAATATTTTTTATTTTATTTATTTAATCCCTTTTCTTGCCCTTGTTTTTTTTTTTATTATTGTAGTTATTATTGTTGTTGTCGTCGTTGTTGGATAGGACAGAGAGAAACGGAGAGAGGAGGGGAAGACAGAGAGGGGGAGAGAAAGATAGACACCTGCAGACCTGCTTCACCACCTGTGAAGCGACTCCCCTGCAGGTGGGGAGCCGGGGTTCGAACCGGGATCCTTATGCCGGTCCTTGTGCTTTGTGCCATCTGCGCTTAAACCATTGCACTACAGCCCGACTCCCGAAAAGAAGAAATTTTGAAGGACATCATAAAGTGAAATTAATGGTGAGAGTAATGCCACTTAGTCTCCAGGTAGTATAATATGCTTAAAACTGTTAACTTGGTTCCAACTATTTATTTCTTTTTTAAAGATTTTATTTATTTATTAATGAGAAAGATAAGAGAAGAGAAAGAACCAGACATTGCTCTGGTACACATGGTGCTAGGGAGTAAATTCGAGACCTCGTGTGCCACCTCCCGGACCACCCAACTATTTCCTTGATGGCATGCTACTTTAGACACTTGTAACTACAAAGCCACACTGCAATAGGAATAAGCAGCAGTTTCATAGTACCTTCTGCTATAGACATGTTACATGACTTGAAAAGTCTGCCTATTTTTTTTTCTGTAGGGGGTGGGGGGAGGTTACTGTACTTTTCAAATGAGCAAAGCATTGATGTGTAAGAAAACATACAACTCTATCAAGAGGGAGCAGAACACTGGAGTAAATGTAGGAGAACCATTTAAAAATAAATCTCTGCTCCTTCCATCTTCTGTCTGTTACATCAATCAGTTGAAAAGTAAATGAAAAAATCCTCCCCAAAAAGTGAAAACTGAAGCGAT
This sequence comes from Erinaceus europaeus, assembly GCF_950295315.1. NCBI lineage: Eukaryota > Metazoa > Chordata > Mammalia > Eulipotyphla > Erinaceidae > Erinaceus > Erinaceus europaeus. Next base: position 42,212,866 of record NC_080172.1, on the reverse strand, counting down.
GTGGCTGACACTTGGCCTTTCTTTGCAGAGGAGTACATAGTATTTCTTTTTTAGTTCAGAGTAATGAGCTAAAAAAAAAAAAAAAATGTTCAGGAAGCATTACCAACCTTTACACAAGGAGGCCCATGACCTTCTACAAGCAATGGCATTCAAAGCAGAAGGATGCAATACAACCTCAGAAACACACAGCCAGAATACTGATGGCAAAAAAAAAACACCCTTTACTTTGTCCCATCATACAAAAAAATTAAGGGTCTACCATCCATTGTCAATATGTACTAAGAAACATTTTCCATAGAAGTACATGGCAAATATCATGAGATGATGACCCATCTACCATGTTTATATTTTTACAAATCCCTCTTTCTAATGAAAATAGTTAACACATCTTAAACACATGACTGGTGGATACTATGACCTTGTAAGGCATAAAATAAGGATCTCATAAAGCCTGGAAAACATATATGATGAACCAGATTAGGTGATCAAAAAAATATGCTGATTACATACTATGGAAAATAGAGTGGATGAACATATTCTGTTTTTTTTTTTTTGTAGATAAATCTACTTTTATTGTCAAGGTAATAGTTTTCTAATTTATCAGCTTTAACAGGTAGTTTTTTTTTTCTTCTTTTCTCTCTGGGTCTTGCTGGAATTGGGGTTCAGAGTCCTCTGGATGGCCATACATTCTTATTCATATCATATGAAAAAAGAAGTAGAAATGAAGAATAATTCTATCATTCTCAAACAGATCTAAGACAGTACTAGAATATAATATCATCAGAAGACTCCCAGATGTTCTTACAAATGTAGTACACTGGTTGGCTCGGTCCAGAAAAAATTACCATAAAAAAGGAAGCTTACAAAAAAAAAAAAAAAAAAAAAGGAAGCTTACTAAATGCAACTAAAAAAAAAAAATTACAAAATCCTACATGGGGAGGCCCAAACACCAAAAGGACACCATGCTTCACCCAAGGACACTATCCAGTTAACACATACTACAGTCATCCCCTGCCATGTACCATAATCCCTTTCCTACCTACTCTTAGGTCCCACACTAGAGGACTAAAGGAATAGCAAACACCCCCACTTTACTAAATGATAGAGAGCTATGAATACAACAAATGTTCAAATACTTTATTAAGATTTATTAATGAAAGACAACTAGAGCATCACCCTGGCACATAGGATATAGGGGGTTTAACTGAAGACCTTATATTTCAGAGTCCAACACTTTAGCCACTACACTTCCTCCTGGGCCTCCAAATGCTTTTTTATAGTGATAACAATAAGAGCAATGAAGAAACCTCTTTATTGGGAAGTAAAGGGATGCAGGATTTAAGTTGTCTAAATCATTTTTTAAAAGGGTGGGGGCATAGTAAATTATATTAGAAGATACAGAACATCTCAGAAAATGATTATAATGGGAATATAACAGAAACACTTATTACCTGTCAGAAAAAAATATTAAGTCACATACTTACACACACAAAAAAAAAAGAGAGAGAGAAAAAAGACACTGCCAAACTGCATACTAAAATAATCCTAAGAAAGAGTAAAATACTAGAATTGATGTCTACAGACACTGTGGAGTCTGATCTAAATGTAGACCGAAAAGGTGTATTCCATATCAATTCTTTATGATTACTGGCATCATTATGTATACCTACCCTACATTCAAAAATATTCTGAGGCTATTTGACAAGCAAATGTGCATACACATATGCACTAAATGGTACCATCACAAAGTGTAAAGTATTTAAACTCATATAATAAGCAAAAAGTAGTCGTTATTACAGCAATATCTAATCTAGTCTAATCTAAGATGTAGCACTTCCTGGCAACAAATATATAACAGCTCATATACCTCTTACTACCTGATAATATGAAACATGTCAGCTATAAGAAAAAAAACTAATTTTTTCACTCCTTTACATCAAAGATGCACTTGATTTTGTTAGGATACAACAACTAGTATGCTCTATAAAAGTGTTAAAACCAGCATCCCAACTAGTCATATACTATCTAAACCACTGAAAGTTACTGACAATCTGAAAGGTTTGCTTTATTTCTTATACACACTCACCCCACACACAGTCTGAGGAAAAAGCTGTTAAATCTCTCCTGGTCTGTCCTCCCCTGACTCCTATAGAAAGGAGGGAAATGCTCAATGGGACAGATTACAATCTAAACAAATTAGAATTCAGAAAACAATTTTCTACGAGAATATATAAAAGGCAAGCACAATATACAGTGAAATGTCATTAATGCTAAAGGGCTAATTAATAAGACTCACACGGTCTCAAGCAAAGTCATGTAACCCCACAGATCCTTGAACAAAACAGATAGATACTCAGTAAAGGTCTCCTGAGTGACACTCAGTGATCAGAGTTACAGATGAAAACAACTTCTCTCCAAAAGGTCAAATTCAAAGGTCCCATAAAAGGAACAACAGGCATGAGTATGAAGAGAAAAGTAGTGAACAGAAAATCACCTTCTACTGCTTTCTCCATAAGAAAATTGGGGGTGGGGAAGGGGAGTATAACTACTAAGAGATATGAAAAGTCATTCAAAGTAAGGACAGTGTTTAAAAAGGTTAAGCCACAAGATAGACTACCTCAAAATCAGAAAAAGAATTCCAGTGACAAGCTAAAGGAATGATCCCTGAAAAGTATATAGCCTTAGGCAGAAAGATTCTAATTTGGGGTAACCCCACCAGGATACATGAGCTATGACTATAATGATGCCACCTGACTCTAAACAATGGTCTTTGGGGAGTTGAGGAGGGGATGCCTAAAAAGTAAAGAAATGGAAAAATGCAGAAAAACAATGCATACATCTGTCTCCAAGAACAAGCAAAAGCAACCCAATCTTTTGGAAAGAAGACTTTAACCCACTCTGACCTTGAGTAGAGGGTGTTGTGTGTATATCAACATTATGAGTCCACTAAACAATGAAATGGAGAAATCTAACGTTTTCCAGAAGCAGGGAAAGTCAGGTCTTCAAGAAGACAAGTGAAGAAATGTCCCATGGGTCACCCAACCTTGTCCAAAACAACTACGGGAGGGGAGACAGAAATGAAGCTCTAGCAAAAGGATGTAGAAAGAAAAGTACTTTCGAGAGCCTGTGTAGCCTGACTTTAAGAGACACCATGCACTGGAAGAGGAAGAGGAAAAAGCTGATCTCCTTTAATTGATGGGAGCAGGTGACACAGAAAGTACAAGGATATAAAACTAAATGAGAAGCACAACTCTACACACTAACCTTGGAAGTGTTCCTATTACCATTCTCCTGTTGCTGTCAACTGTATGAGTACCACATGGGCAAAGGATGGTAGAGACAGAAAGTGCAGAAAGGCTCTACCACCAGAAATGTAATAATTCCACTGGGTACACAAAACATATAACAGGTATTCAACACCTGTTTCCCAAGGGTTATTAATACTATGCTCTAAAAGTACACTATTCCATCAGCTAATTGTATAGAGAGAGGCAGAATAAAAACAGCATAATTTTTTAAAAAGGAAAACAAGGGCAAAAGTACTACTTTCAGGCAATGGGTATACTGTCCACTGAAAAACCCAATTCTGACTAAAGGGCAACTCCCAAGATTTAAGTCCAATGCTGACCAAACCTCCAGATGACTGTATCTCCTTACTCAGTAATCATGGTGAAGAGTCTCCTTGACAGAAGAGTATCCAAAGGTGCAAATGCTTGAAGTCCCCCAGAGTTTGTTGGGAAGCCTGAGTTGCTAGATTAAACCAATCAAAAAGACTTTGCTACAAGTGACAAAACTATTGTGAGATTTGTGAAGGAAGGGGACCTGAAGAGGCAAGAACCAACTATAGCTAATATGCTTCTCATCATCCTCAGCCACAGAGCCCAGGAGGCATGTCAAATACAAAAAGCGTAACAAAAAGAAACCTGGCCAAAAAAAAAAAAAATCCCCCCACCCTTTCATGAAGTGTCAAAGACCTTTTCAAAGGCACCTCTTCCTAGTGTTAACCACCTCTCTCAATTATTTAAACAGCTTAAATAAATCAGTGGCATATTTATGGCCATCCATCCATAGCTGTGTCACAAAAACACTTTCTCCTCACCCACTCCAATCATTTGTCCAAAATACATGAAATCTCCTTGCCCTACAGTAGTAGTAAAAACATCAAGATAAAAACTTTTCACCCTACCAAGAATCGAACACTGAAAATTACCCCTAATTTCAGAATGCCTAAGTCCTGGTGAGTATCCACAAGCACTCTACACTGTGCTCAGGGGCAAGGTGAACATTCAGGATGTCATTCAGCTTTTTTAGTACAGGACAAATGACAAGTGGTGAGAACTGGCCACTTAACTTATTTTTGTGAGTCTCTAATCCTGAAGGTCCCTTATACACACCTAGAACATACAGTTACCTAACCCAATTTTACATACATACATACATAGTGAATATGATTTCATCTATGAATATGTACCTACATGTGTTGTATAAACAAACACGCAGTATCCTGATAATCTTTTTCATGAAGAGAACCAGAACTGCAAAAAATAGTATCCAAATTTCCTATTCATCTGAATGCTACAAGATGGAAAGAAATGTTTGGATCCAACAGGAGACACCACCAGGGCCAAAGGAAGGTTTTAGTACCACAAGGAACACAAAAGCCACCTCTTCCCGAATGGCATGTGGGCGACCAGGGACTCACTTTTCTGGATGAAAAAGCATATGGCTTCTTCTTACCCAGCCAACATGAATACAATTTAAGAAAATTAGAAAAAGTCAAGGTAACAGGCTCACTAAATATATATGGCTGACTGGGAAAGAGAAGCCATAAGGAGAATATGAGTTCTCTTTAGAAAGATATGGAAAGTTTATTCCCAGGGAAGTTTCAAAGACTCACAAATGTATGATGTACAAAGACTGGTACTCACTGCCTAGGAGACAGTAATCAGAATTCCAAAAGACAAGAGCACCTGACCCTCTTCCTATTAGGAGTGTGGCAACTCGTGACTGCAACCCCCACCTAAGAGATAAGAGTAACCTGGGTGCCAAAGTCTACCCTTCTTTTCCTCAGACACTGGAGTCACCCTTGTGGCCCGTTTTAACTCAAATACTAGGCACGATGGAAACCCTGCCCTACATCTTAGTGTGGCGCTCATCCTCACCCAGACAGGGAATTCTAAGTAGAGACCATGTCAAGATTTAAAGACAAATGAGAAAGGGTCACAGGGGTGCCTAGTTTCCCCTACAAGAGACGGAGGGCAATTCAAAGGGTATTCAGGAAATGAGCTCACCCTCACCCAGGAAAGTGTGCAGAGAGTATGCATAATCTGTAAGAAGTATCTGTCTTCCTATTTAGAAATTACTTCAGGGCTGCACGGGCCCCCGCTGTCCACTGGGTGAGAGAAGAAGAGCATGGGTAGTCCCAGTCTCCTTGTCCTGGCAAAAAGGGTCAATGGGTGCTGTGCAGAGGCTCAAAAAGACTGCTAAAGAATGAGACGGACCCTCCGCCAGAAAGGGTCACAGAAGGTAAAGAGCAAGGGAGTCTGGGGGGAAGGAGGAAGATACTCACTGGCCATAAAAAAGGAGACCCCACCCTCCTGGCTTCGTGGGGAGTAAGGGAAAGGACAGGATGGGATGCAAGGCCAGGGACAGACAGAGAGGATGCGCAGGCCCCCTTCCCAGGAAGGGGAAGGGAAGAAATCACACGAGGCCCTTCTGCCGGGTACTCTCGCCAGAAGGGGGTCCCCCTTGTGGGGAGAAGCGCGGGGACCCCGCGGTCTCTGGGAGGCGCCCACGGGGCCCCGAGGGCGATGCTGGAGAGTCCAGCTGGCCTGCCGCCCGGGAGCAGGGGCGGCGAGGGTTGCGTGCCGGCCGTGCCCCCGACGAGTACCGACCCGGGGCAGCAGGACGCGGGGCCTGAGAAGGTCGGGGCGGATAAACTTTCCGCCCCGTGCCCCCCCCCGGGGGTCCGGCGCTGGGCGCGGGGGGCGGGGACCGACCGCAAGGTCCGGGGCTGCCGGGTCCGGGTGGGGGAGGCGCTGGCCCTCCCTCTGCCGGCTCCTCCTCCTCGCTGGGCCCGGCCCCCGCCCGCCGACCCCCGCCCCCCCCCTCGGGTCCCAACCCGCCCCCACGCCCCGCCGGCCCAGAGAGTCACCTCCGGACCCCGCCGCGCTCCGCCTCGCCACCCCTCCGCCCCCTCCCCGGCCCGGGCGCCCGCCCGCCGCCGCCGCCGCGCCCCCGCGCTCCCGCCCGGCGCCGCCAATGCCCGGGATGTCCGGCGGGGCCGCGTCCGACCGCCCGCCGCGCCGCCCCCAGCCCTCACGCTCCGGCTCTTACCTTCCGGCTTGTTTTCGGCAGCCATTTCCCCTCCGCGCGCCACATCCTCCTCCTCCTCGCGACCGGGACCCCGAGCGCGCGCCTCGTACCGCCGCCGCCGCCGGCCCAGCCACCCCGCCGCCGCCGCGCACCCGCCCAGGCACCGCCCCGCGGCCCACGCACTGCGCCCATTGGGCTGCATAGCTGCCACTCATCTCTCCGGCCACCAATCGCCCCGCACCAGAGGTCTCACTACTCTCCGGGAGGAGCGTCCTATCCATCCGGCCCATTGGCTGGTCACCATCCGTCGGAATGAAAGCATTGGTCAAGAATCAACGCCCCCTGCCCACCCACTCCCAGGAAAGCCCACCTCCCAGACCTAAACAAAGCTTCTCAGTGGCCAGTGAGCGAAAGAACTACCCAACCAGGAAAGGGCCGACACGGAATATTTCCTCGAGGCCGAGATGTGGCCTTTTGATTGGACGTTACTACAGTGTTTCCCAGGCCGTCCAGGCCAATGAAAGGGGGTTCCCGGAACTCGGGAGCGGCGAAGGGAAGCCCCGCCCCAGAACGTGACCGTCATGAGGAAGACGCTCGTTCATTGGCGCGCTGGGGCTTTTCCCGCGTGCTCCCGGGTTGAAGGACGTTCCCGGGGAAGCCGCTGCTGGCGCGTGGGGTCCCGGTGGCAGTGGAGGGTGCGACGAGATCTCCGGGATTCCGCTGCTTGCCGCTTCTGGGGGGCAGTAGCTGGCTGGGGGGCTTAGGATGGAGGTCGGTAGGGCGCCGCTCTCCGGAGCCGGTCGCCCCTAGAGCCTGGGCGTAGCTGCCGACCATGGGGGAGGGGCGCGTCTTCCGTCATGCCCCGCCCATTTCCCCGCCCCCACCCCTGCCGGTCACCGGCTCCCCGCCCCTCGGCCATAGCCACAGCCACCGCCGCCGCCGCCGCCACCTCAGACGCGGGTGCCCGGCCCGTCCGCGCCCGCTCTGCGCTCCCCTCCCGTGGTGTATTCTGTTGTCCCCTTTTCTAGCGGCTTAAAATACTGAAACTTTATTTTGGTCACGTTGGCCATGTGACCCACAGAGCCGATGACTCATAAATGCCGGTCCCAGGATGAGGCTGCGGGACAAAATCTTGGGGAGAAACGTTCGAGTTCAGCGCGCTTGCCTGGAGGGCCCGGCGAGCCAAGTTTCTTTCCATTCTGGGCTCACATTCGTGGCCTCTGCAAGCCAATCTCCTGGCGTCTCCTGCTCTCACGTTATGTGCAGGCATGTGCTGCACATGTGCGACAGCCCCCAGAACAGATTAGCATCCACCCTGTGAGGGACAGGAATGCCACCTTAGCTTTTCTAGAAATCTGTCCCTAACTAGACCAGTCCAGACGCCCGATGAGATGGCAAAGATGAAAATGCCTCCCTCCCAGAGGAATTCAGGACTTGTGCACTTGGGCAGGTGGTACTCAAAAAAGAAAGCTGAAACCTCCGCGTTTAGAGAAGTTGAATGAAAAGCAGAACTCCTACCCCTCTTTGTAGATTTGGAACGGTTTGCAGCAAGAATATTTCTTTTCCTTGCGTTTTAATGTTTTCCCGTTGCTATGGCTGGTGACAACTAGCAGAATCAGCAAAAGGATTTCATTCAAGTATTAAGATAGACTGTCAGTGTGAATGCTGTGCTAGTCCAAACGTGTGATCTCTTTCTGTTCTTCGCAAGTAAAGATGTCTTAACGTTCTCCAGAAATAAAGATGTCCCTACTGTATGTTTTATGGTATACACTCTGTCTTCAACAAACTAATTTTATTAGCCTCAAAAATTGCAAAAATTTAACAACAAAGTTACAAGATTTTAAGGTTAGCATTTTAATAGCACCTATGTTGACAATTTGAATAGTGAAACATTCTTAAAAGTGCTGGTGGTGTTGAAAATTAGTATAACCCTTTCGAAAAGCAATTTTACAGTATGTTTTAAAAGCCATTAAAAAATGTCTGCATCTCTTGACCCAGTAATCTTATTTCTGGGGATCTATTCTAAGGAAGTTAACACTAAATGCCAAAAAAGCTATATGTGTGAAGGTATTCACAGGATTGCTGTATTTATTACAACAAAAAATTAGACAATTCCTAAATGTGCTAATGTTGGATATTTACTAATTAGGCTGTGTTATATCCACAAAATGGAGCATTATGATAGACACAGACATCGGGAATTTTTTTTAAAAAAAAGTTTACCAATCTCCAGATGGGGTCTGAGTATTGAAATTACGTTGTTCAGGGGCAAGGATAAAGCAGGCATGCATGAAGTCCCATGCTTGAGGCCCTAGGTTCAAACAAACCGCAGCACCACATTGAAGCACTATGAACAGTACAGCTGGATCTTCATAAATGGTAAGGTAGTGCTCTCCTCTCTCTCTCAATTAAAAAAATTAAAACTGAAATACTGCTTAGCAGTACCAAACATGTATATGGCCCTAAATTCATTCCCTAGGCCACGTTAACAAGATTACTATTCATTATAAATGATGTGATTCTAGATATTAAAACCGTATTTTGTAAAAAAAAAAAAAAAAAAAAAAAACTAATGCAAAATTTACCTGAGGAATGACATGTGGAGGATTATTCTTATTTATTTTTTTTTTAGAGAGGGGAAACCAGAGCACATGCTTGTCATTTGTGATGATATATATATTGTTTTAACTAGAGCATTATTCAGTTCTGACTTATAATCATGCTGGAGATTGAACTTGATACTTTAGAGTCTCAGGCATGAAAGACTTTTGTATAACCATTAACATTATTTCCTCATCTTCAATAATTTTTCTTCATTTTTAAAAAAAAAAAAATTTCAATAAAGAGGGAAAGAGACACCTGCAACACTGCTTTACTACTCATAAAGCTTTCCCTCTGCAGGTGGAGACCAGGGGCTCAAACACACTCCCCTAGTAACTTTTCTTATTTATCTATTTTCTGTAATTTAGCTATATAGCTTGTATAGTTAAAGCATGTATTAATATTTTAAAAGAAATTTCTCCAATGTCTACTAAATCAGACATTATGTTAGATTCTAAAACTAAAGATGAATAAAGTAGTGGGGCAGTGGGGACTAGCTCAGCTGGTAGGGTGCAGGTCATTCTTGCCTGAGGCTCCATGTCTGATCACTGGTTCCTCAGCAGTGCACATGCCAGAAGAGTGTGTTCTGGGTTCTCTAGCTCTTTAAAAACAATAAATACAGGGAGTCGAGCGATAGCGCAGCGGGTTAAGCGCACATGAGGCAAAGCGCAAGGAGCAGGTTAAGCATCCCAGTGCAAGCCCCTGGCTCCCTACCTGCACTTCACAGGTGGTGAAGCAGGTCTGCAGGTATCTATCTTTCTCTCCCCCTCTGTCTTCCCCTCCTCTCTCCATTTCTCTGTCCTATCCAACAACGACAACAACAATAACTACAACATCAATAAAAGGGCAACAAAAGGGAAAATTTTAAAAAATGAAAAAAACAATAAATACAAAGTAGAATATCTCCTTTCAAGGGACTCAAAACCTATCAGGGTTAGCAAACTTAACAGCAGATCAAGCTACAGAATGAACACCTAAGAATGTAGTGGATATCAGCTGGGTCTCAAAAAAGTGTCACTGTCTAGTTTTGAAATCACCTATTGGAAGCATCTTTGACTTAGACTATAGCAACAGTACCCAAAGTGCAACCTGGAATCAGGTACTAGGTGAAAGGGTGTCATCAAGACTCTCCATTTCTGCACACCATGAAGAATTTCAGTCCATACTCCCAGAAGGACAAAGAATAACGAAGTTTCCAATAGAGGGGATGGGACACAACTCTGGTGGTGGGAAATGTATGGGATTATACCCTTGTTATCTTACAATCTTGCTAATCATTATTAAATCACTAATTAAAAAATTTTAAGACTCTCCATGTCCACAAGGTCAAAACATTTACCTAATAGCACTATGTCAGTTTTTCACATATACAGTGGGGTTTCCCAAAGTATTTGTGATGGGTGATACCAAAACAGACTAAGACAGAAGCAGATAGGAGACGAAAACTCCAAACAATGCCACTTGAAAGCAGAAGAAGAAAAGATGGATAATAACTTGCCCCACCCCCCAGCAAGGGCATATACCTACACACAGCCTCAAAGCAGGGAATGCTGCAAGAATCATCATATTTTCATAATTATCGTTAAACTACTTCTATAAAGAATGAATTTGTCACAGGCTTATTATTTTTAAATGATCTAGTATTTTAATACATTATTTGGGACAGAAATCAAGAGGGAAGGGAGAGATAGAAAGGAATAGAGAAAGAGAAATACTTGCAACACTGCTTCATACTTAATGCTAACTCCCTGCAGGTCAGGAACAGTGGTTTGAACCTGGGTCTTTGTGCATGGTAACATGCACTCCATTGGGAGCTCCAACCACCCATTCCCTGGTCTAGTATTTTTAAGTGTCTTTAAAGTACATAAGCGAGGTGACTTTGGGATTCGACTTCCAGAGGCAGAGCTACGAGCAGCAGATGGCTTTCTCTCCTCTCCTCTCCTCTCCTGGATCAACTAGGAATACCAAAGGAGACCACCCGGGACCAAAACAAAACAAGACTAGAATGACCACAGGAACCCAGTAAATCACCGGTGAGTACAAACACGTGTGGCTGGTGACAGAGAGGAGAGAGGGGCCTAAGGAGAGATTAAGTGACTGCTAACAGTTCAGCAGTTTATCAGTTGAGATACCACCTCCAGTCTGCTCCACCAACAAGGGGACAGCTTAAGGGAGGAGTAGGACTTCCCAGAAACTCACCAAGTGCAACTCTGAGTCTCCATTGCTAATGAAATTGAAACAGTTATCAGAAATCTTCCCCAAAATAAAAACCCTGGACCAGATGGTTTTACAAATGAATTCTACAAAACCTTCAAAGAAGAACTAATACCTCTACTTTTAAAAGTCTTCGAGAAGATTGAAGACACTGGAATACTCCCTGCCAGCTTCTATGAAGCCAACATCACACTAATACCAAAAGTAGACAGGGACACAACCAAAAAAGAAAACTACAGACCAATATCTCTGATAAACATAGATGCGAAAATATTGAACAAAATTCTAGCCAACCAGATACAGCAGTATATCAAAAAGATTGTTCATCATGACCAAGTGGGGTTTATCCCAGGCATACAATCAATGTGACCCACCACATCAACAAAAGCAAGACCAAAAACCACATGGTCATATCAATAGATGCAGAGAAAGAAAGCCTTTGACAAAATACAACATCCCTTTATGATCAAAACACTACAAAAAATGGGAATAGATGGAAAATTCCTCAAGATAGTGGAGTCTATATATAGCAAACCTACAGCTAACATAATACTCAATGGCAAAAAACTGGAAGCATTTCCACTCAGATCAGGTACTAGACAGGGCTGTCCACTATCAGCATTACTATTCAACATAGTGTTGGAAGTTCTTGCCATAGCAATCAGGCAGGAGCAAGGAATTAAAGGCATACAGATTGGAAGAGAAAAAGTCAAACTGTCCTTATTTGCAGATGACATGATAGTATACATGGAAAAACCTAAGGAATCCAGCAAGAAGCTTTTGGAAATCCTCTCCTGGGAATATAGCCTAAGTAACCCAACACATCCATCCAAAAAGATCTGTGTACACATATGTTCTTGGCAGCACAATTTTTTTTTTTTTATTTAAGAAAGGATTAGTTAACAAAACCATAGGGTAGGAGGGGTACAACTCCACACAATTCCCACCGCCCAATCTCCATATCCCACCCCCTCCCCCGATAGCTTTCCCATTCTCTATCCCTCTGGGAGCATGGACCCAGGGTCATTGAGGGTTGCAGAAGGTAGAAGGTCTGGCTTCTGTAATTGCTTCCTCGCTGAACATGGGCGTTGACTGGTCGGTCCATACTCCCAGTCTGCCTCTCTCTTTCCCTAGTAGGATGGGTCTCTGGGGAAGCTGAGCTCCAGGACACATTGGTGTTGTCTTCAATCCAGGGAAGTCTGGCCGGCATCCTGATGACACCTGGGACCTGGTGACTGAAAAGAGAGTTAACATACAAAGCCAAACAAATTGTTGAGCAATCATGGACCCAAAGCTTGGAAAAGTGGAGAGGAAGTATTAGGGAGGTACTCACTGCAAACTCTAGTATACTTCTGCTTTCTTACTTTGGTGCCATACTCCAAACTCAGTCAATTTCTGCTTTGCGTTTCTACTTCTTTTTTATTTTTTTACATGCATAACATTCCCCAGATTCCCATTTAGCAATACAACCCCCACTATTTCATTCATCATTTTTCATGGACCTGTATTCTCCCCACCCACCCACCCACCCACCCCAGAGTCTTTTACTTTGGTGTAATACTCCAATTCCATTTCAGGTTCGACTTGTGTTTTCTTTTCTAATCTTGTTTTTCAACTTCGGCCTGAGAGTGAGATAATCCCATAGTCATCCTTCTGTTTCTGACTTATTTCACTCAACATGATTTTTTCAAGGTCCATCCAAGATCGGCTGAAAACGGTGAAGTCACCATTTTTTACAGCTGAGTAGTATTTCATTGTGTATATATACCACAACTTGCTCAGCCACTCATCTGTTGTTGGACACCTGGGTTGCTTCCAGGTTTTGGCTATTACAAATTGTGCTGCCAAGAACATATGTGTACACAGATCTTTTTGGATGGATGTGTTGGGTTCCTTAGGATATATCCCCAGGAGGGGAATTGCAGGGTGATAGGGTAGGTCCATTTCTAGCCTTCTGAGAGTTCTCCAGACAGTTCTCCACAGAGGTTGGACCAATTTACATTCCCACCAGCAGTGCAGGAGGGTTCCTTTGACCCCACATCCTCTCCAGCATTTGCTGCTGTTACCTTTTCTGATGTGTGACATTCTCACAGGAGTGAAGTGATATCTCATTGTTGTCTTGATTTGCATTTCTCTGACAATCAGAGACTTGGAGCATTTTTTCATGTGTTTCTCGGCCTTTTGGATCTCTTCTGTGGTAAATATTCGGTCCAATTCCTCCCCCCATTTTTGGATGGGGTTATTTGTTGTCTTGTTGTTGAGTCTGGTAAGCTCTTTATATATGTTGGTTATTAAACTCTTATCTGATGTATGGCATGTAAAGATCTTCTCCCATTCTGTGAGGGGTCTCTTGATTTGGGTAGTGGTTTCTTTTGCTGTGAAGAAGCTTTTTAATTTGATGTAGTCCCATAGGTTTATACTTGCCTTAGTCTTCCTTGTAATTGGATTCGTTTCATTGAAAATGTCTTTAAAATTTATGCGGAAAAAAGTTCTGCCAATATTTTCCTCTAAGTATCTGATAGTTTCTCGTCTAACATCCAAGTCCTTGATCCACTTGGAATTTACTTTTGTATTTGGTGAAATACAGTGATTCAGCTTCATTCTTCTGCATGTTTCAACCCATTGTTTCCAACACCATTTGTTGAAGAGACTCTGCTTCCCCCATATAATAGTCTGGGCCCCTTTGTCAAAGATTAGATGTCCCTACGTGTGGGGCCTCATTTCTGGGCTCTCAATTCTATTCCACTGGTCAGTGTGTCTGTTCATGTTCCAGTACCAAGCAGTTTTGATGACAATGGCCCTATAATACAGTTTGAGATCTGGCAGTGTGATGCCTCCGGTTCTGTTCTTTTTTCTCAAGATTGTTTTGGCAATTCTAGGTCTTTTCTGGTTCCAGATAAACATTTGTAGCATTTGTTCTATTCTCCTAAAAAATGTGCTTGGGATCTTGATGGGGATAGCATTAAATTTGTAGATGGCTCTGGGTAATATATTCATTTTGATGATGTTAATTCTTCCAACCCATGAGCATGGAATATCTTTCCACTTCTTTGTGTCTTTTCAATTTCTTTGAGTAGTGACTCATAATTTTCAGTATACATATCTTTCACTTCTTTGGTTAGGTTTATTCCTAGATATTTTATTGTTTTTGTTGCTATAGAAAAAGGAACTGATTTCTGGATTTCAATTTCTTCTAACTTAGTGTTTGCATAGAGGAATGCCACTGACTTTTGAATGTTAATTTTATAGCCTGACACATTACTGTATTGCCTGATGATTTCCAAAAGCTTCTTGCTAGATTCCTTAGGTTTTTCCATGTATACTATCATGTCATCTGCAAATAAGGAGAGTTTGACTTCTTCTCTTCCAATCTGTATGCCTTTAATTCCTTGCTCCTGCCTGATTGCTATGGCAAGAACTTCCAACACTATGTTGAATAGTAATAGTGATAGTGGGCAGCCCTGTCTAGTACCTGATCTGAGGGGAAATGCTTCCAGTTTTTCACCATTGAGTATGATGTTGGCTGTAGGTTTGCTATATAGACTCCACTATCTTCAGGAATTTTCCATCTATTCCTATTTTTTGTAGTGTTTTGATCATAAAGGGATGTTGTATTTTGTCAAAGGCTTTCTCTGCATCTATTGATATGACCATGTGGTTTTTGGTCTTGCTTTTGTTGATGTGGTGGATCACATTGATTGATTTACGTATATTAAACCAACCTTGCATGCCTGGGATAAACCCCACTTGGTCATGATGAACAATCTTTTTGATATACTGCTGTATCCGGTTGGCTAGAATTTTGTTCAATATTTTCGCATCTATGTTCATCAGAGATATTGGTCTGTAGTTTTCTTTTTTGGTTGTGTCCCTGTCTGCTTTTGGTATCAGGGTGATGTTGGCTTCATAGAAGCTGGCAGGGAGTATTCCAGTGTCTTCAATCTTCTCGAAGACTTTTAAAAGTAGAGGTATTAGTTCTTCTTTGAAAGTTTTGTAGAATTCATTTGTAAAACCATCTGGTCCAGGACTTTTATTTTTGGGAAGATTTTTGATAACTGTTTCAATTTCATTAGCTGTGATGGGCCTGTTCATGTTATCCACTTCCTCTTTACTTAGTTTTGGAAGTTGGTAGGTATCTAGGAAATCATTCATTTCTTCCAGGTTCTCTAACTTGGTGGCATATAGTTGTTCATAGAAGCCTCGCATGATATGTTGAATTTCTGCAGTGTCTGTTGTGATATCTCCTCTTTCATTAACTATCTGATTTATTTGGGTCTTCTCCCTTTTTTGTTTTGTGAGTCTGGCTAAAGGTTTGTCGATTTTGTTTACTCTTTCGAAGAACCAACATTTACTTTCATTGATCTTTTGTATGGTTTTCCTATTCTCAATGTTATTTATTTCTGCCCTAACTTTAGTAATTTCTGTCCTTCTGGTTGCTTTAGGGTTCCTTTGTTGTTGTTCTTTTAGGTCTTTAAGATGTGCAATCAGGCTGTTTATTTGTGCCTTTTCTTGTTTCCTAATGTGTGCTTGTATAGCTATGAACTTCCCTCTTAGGACTGCTTTAGCTGTGTCCCAAATATTTTGATAGCTTGTGTCTTCATTTTCATTGAACTCTCGAAACATTTTGATTTCTTCCTTGATTTCCTCTTTGACCCAGAAGTTGTTAAGAAGTGTACTGTTGAGCTTCCACATTTTGGCACTGTTACTAATCTTTTGTTGATTGTTAAGTGTTAGTTTAATTCCACTGTGGTCTGAGAAGATGCTTGGGATGATTTCAGTGCTCTTGAATAGGCTGATGCTGTCTTTGTGGCCTAACATATGGTCTATCCTTGAGAATGATCCATGTGGATTTGAGTAAAATGTGTATTCCAGTTTCTTGGGATGAATGACTCTGAAAATGTCCAATAGTTCTAGTTTATCTATCTCTTCATTTAGCTCCCTTATGTCTTTACTGATTTTCTTCCTGGATGATCTGTCAAGTTGAGATAGTGGGGTGTTGAAGTCCCCTACTATGATTGTGTTACTGTTAATATATTGCTGTAGCTCTTTCAGTAGAAGTTTAGTGTATTTAGATGGCTTCTCATTGGGTGCATAGATATTAATAATTGTTAAGTCCTCTTGATTGACTGATCCTCTGAGCATTAAGTAGTGTCCATTCCTATCTTTTTTAATCTTATCTATTTTAAAGTCTATCATGTCAGATATGAGAATAGCTGTTCCTGCCCTTTTTTGTGGGCCATTGGCTTGAATGATAGTTTTCCATCCTTTCACTTTAAGTCTGTGTTTGTCTTGTTGCGTTAGGTGAGTTTCCTGTAGACAACATATTGTTGGGTTGTGTTTTCTGATCCATCTTCCTACTCTGTGTCTTTTAATAGGTGAATTCAGGCCATTCACATTTATTGATATCAAAGATTGAAGATATTTTAACGCCATTCTTGTAGAGTTTTAGAGTGTTTTGATATATGTCCTATTTGTGGTGGTCTGGTTGTTTATAAGAGACCTTTCAGAACTTCTTTCAGGGCAGGCTTGGTGATGGTTGCTTCCTTCAACTGTTGCTTGTCTGAGAAGGTTTTGATGCTTCCATCTAGTCTGAATGACAATCCAGCAGGATATAGTATTCTTGGCTGAAAGCCTTTCTCATTGAGCACTCGATAGATATCTTGCCATTCTCTTCTGGCCTGTAGTGTTTGTATGGAGAAGTCTGCTGCTAATCTTATGGGTTTTCCTTTGTAGGTGACTCTTTGTTTTTCTCTTGCAGCCTTGAGGATCCTTTCTTTATCCTTATTCCTTTCCAATCTAAGTATGACATGTCTTGGTGTCTTTAGGTCTGGGTTAATTCTGTTTGGGACCCTCTGGGCTTCTTGAATCTTTATGTCTTTGGTGTTGTCTAGACTAGAGAAAGTTTCAGCTATTATGGCCTGGAGAATGCTTTCTTCCTCCCCTTCTCCTCCCCTTTCTTCCTCCCCTTCTCTTTCCTCTGGTAAGCCAATAATGCGTATATTGTTTCTTTTGAAGTCATCCCATAGGACTCTGTTGTTGTTTTCAGCATCTCTTAATCTCTTTTTGAGATCTCTTACTTCTTTTTTAGTTGTCTCTAATTCATCTTCAATCTTGCTAATTCTGTCTTCAGCCTCATTGATTCTATTCTCTCTGCCCTCTACTGCTTTCTGGAGTTCATCTATTTTGTTGCCCTGCTCTGATACTGTTTTAGCTTGTTCAGCTAGTTGCCTTTTTAGCTCAGCAATTTCAGCTTTCAGCTCTCTAATAACCATGAGATAATTAGAATTTTCTTCCATATTCTCATTTGTTGTTCCTACATTTCTGATTACAATTTTTTCAAATTCTTTACTCACTCCTGTTATTATTTCCTTAGCTAATGTTTGGATGTTGAACTCGTTGTTTTGTGCTTCGCCCTCTGGAGGACTTTTAGCTGGACTCTTGTCCTGGTTCGAGTCTCCAATATTTTTTCTTGTTGTTTTAACCATTTTATATAAGTTAACAGTTTTTTCAATCCCTGAGTTGGAGTTCAGTGGTGTAAAAGCCTTTTTTTTCCCCTGTAGGCTATGGGAGCCTGAGGGCTTTTAAATTATCAATAGGCTTCTTGGCTTAATCAATGACTCCTGACCAAGAGATAAAGCAGGGTGTGGCAGAGATAATCCAGTGGTTATGCAAAGAGACTTTCACAGCCCTTCAGCTATGCCACCGAGGTATAGGTCTTCTTCTGAGTTTCCCCGTTAGATCTCTGTGCCCTGGTGTCCCTCCCTGTTGCTGCTCCAGATTCTGAGGGTAGTAGCAATGGAGACTCAGAGTTGTACTTGGTGAGTCTCTGGGGAGTCCTTTCCTCCCTTCAGCTGTCCCCTTGTTGGTGGAGCAGACTGGAGGTGGTGTCTCCACTGACAAACTGTTGAACTGTTAGCAGTCACTTAATCTCTCCTTAGGCCCCTCTCTCCTCTCTGTCACCAGCCACGCGTGTTTGTACTCACGGGTGATTTACTGGGTTTCTGTGGTCATTGTAGTCCTGTCTTGTTTTGGTCCGGGTGGTCTCCTTTGGTATTCCTAGTTGATCCGGGAGAGGAGAGGAGAGGAGAGAAAGCGATCTGCTGCTCGTAGCTCCGCCTCCCGGCAGCACAATTTGTAATAGCCAAAACCTGGAAGCAACCCAGGTGTCCAACAACAGATGAGTGGCTGACCAGGATGTGGTATATATACACAATGGAATACTACTCAGCTGTAAAAAATGGTGACTTCACCGTTTTCAGCAGATCTTGGGTAGACCTTGAAAAATTCATGTTAAGTGAAATAAGTCAGAAACAGAAGGATGAATATGGCATGATCTCACTCTCAGGCAAAGTTGAAAAACAAGATCAGAAACGAAAACACAAGTAGAACCTGAAATGGAATTGGCATATTGCACCCAAGTAAAAGACTCTGGGGTGGGTGGGTGGGGGAGAATACAGGTCCATGAAGGATGATATTGTTAAATGGGAAACTGGGGAATGTTATGCATGTACAAACTATTGCATTTACTGTTGAATGTAAAACATTAATTCCCCAATAAAGAAATAAATTTTTTTTAAAAAAGAAGAGCCGTGAAATTGTGCACCTAAATCATAGTCTTGCAAAGCAACATTACACCACATCAACAAAAGCAAGACCAAAAACCACATGGTCATATCAATAGATGCAGAGAAAGCCTTTGACAAAATACAACATCCCTTTATGATCAAAACACTACAAAAAATAGGAATAGATGGAAAATTCCTGAAGATAGTGGAGTCTATATATAGCAAACCTACAGCCAACATCATACTCAATGGTGAAAAACTGGAAGCATTTCCCCTCAGATCAGGTACTAGACAGGGCTGCCCACTATCACCATTACTGTTCAACATAGTGTTGGAAGTTCTTGCCATAGCAATCAGGCAGGAGCAAGGAATTAAAGGCATACAGATTGGAAGAGAAGAAGTCAAACTCTCCTTATTTGCAGATGACATGATAGTATACATGGAAAAACCTAAGGAATCCAGCAAGAAGCTTTTGGAAATCATCAGGCAATACAGTAATGTGTCAGGCTATAAAATTAACATTCAAAAGTCAGTGGCATTTCCTCTATGCAAACACTAAGTTAGAAAAAATTGAAATCCAGAAATCAGTTCCTTTTTCTATAGCAACAAAAACAATAAAATATCTAGGAATAAACCTAAACAAAGAAGTGAAAGACTTGTATAGTGAAAATTATGAGTCACTACTCAAAGAAATTGAAAAGACACAAAGAAGTGGAAAGATATTCCATGTTCATGGATTGGAAGAAGTAACATCATCAAAATGAATATATTACCCAGAGCCATCTACAAATTTAATGCTATCCCCATCAAGATCCCAAGCACATTTTTTAGGAGAATAGAACAAATGCTACAAATGTTTATCTGGAACCAGAAAAGACCTAGAATTGCCAAAACAATCTTGAGAAAAAAGAACAGAACCGGAGGCATCACACTGCCAGATCTCAAACTGTATTATAGGGCCATTGTCATCAAAACTGCTTGGTACTGGAACATGAACAGACACACTGACCAGTGGAATAGAATTGAGAGCCCAGAAATGAGTCCCCACACGTAGGGACATCTAATCTTTGACAAAGGGGCCCAGACTATTATATGGGGGAAGCAGAGTCTCTTCAACAAATGGTGTTGGAAACAATGGGTTGAAACATGCAGAAGAATGAAACTGAATCACTGTATTTCACCAAATACAAAAGTAAATTCCAAGTGGATCAAGGACTTGGATGTTAGACGAGAAACTATCAGATACTTAGTGGAAAATATTGGCAGAACTTTTTTCCGCATAAATTTTAAAGACATTTTCAATGAAACGAATCCAATTACAAGGAAGACTAAGGCAAGTATAAACCTATGGGACTACATCAAATTAAAAAGCTTCTTCACAGCAAAAGAAACCACTACCCAAATCAAGAGACCCCCTCACAGAATGGGAGAAGATCTTTACATGCCATACATCAGATAAGAGTTTAATAATCAACATATATAAAGAGCTTGCCAGACTCAACAACAAGACAACAAATAACCCCATCCAAAAATGGGGGGAGGACTTGGACAGAATATTCACCACAGAAGAGATTCAAAAGGCCGAGAAACACATGAAAAAATGCTCCAAGTCTCTGATTGTCAGAGAAATGCAAATCAAGACAACAATGAGATATCACTTCACTCCTGTGAGAATGTCACACATCAGAAAAGGTAACAGCATCAAATGCTGGAGAGGATGTGGGGTCAAAGGAACCCTCCTGCACTGCTGGTGGGAATGTCAATTGGTCCAACCTCTGTGGAGAACTGTCTCGAGAACTCTCAGAAGGCTAGAAATGGACCTACCCTATGACCCTGCAATTCCCCTCCTGGGGATATATCCTAAGGAACCCAACACATCCATCCAAAAAGATCTGTGTACACATATGTTCTTGGCAGCACAATTTGTAATAGCCAAAACCTGGAAGCAACCCAGGTGTCCAACAACAGATGAGTGGCTGAGCAAGTTGTGGTATATATACACAATGGAATACTACTTAGCTGTAAAAAATGGTGACTTCACCGTTTTCAGCCGATCTTGAATGGACCTTGAAAAAATCATGTTGAGTGAAATAAGTCAGAAACAGAAGGATGAATACGGGATGATCTCACTCTCAGGCCGAAGTTGAAAAACAAGATTAGAAAAGAAAACACAAGTCGAACCTGAAATGGAATTGGAGTATTACACCAAAGTCAAAGACTCTGGGGTGGGTGGGTGGGTGGGGAGAATACAGGTCCATGAAAAATGATGAATGAAATAGTGGGGGTTGTATTGTTAAATGGGAATCTGGCGAATGTTATGCATGTAAAAGAAAAAAAAAAGAAGTAGAACCGCAAAGCCAAAATTGACTGAGTTTGGAGTATGGCACCAAAGTAAGAAAGCAGAAGTACACTAGAGTTTGCAGTGAGTACCTCCCTAATACTTCCTCTCCACTTTTCCAAGCTTTGGGTCCATGATTGCTCAACAATTTGTTTGGCTTTGTATGTTAACTCTCTTTTCAGTCACCAGGTTCCAGGTGTCATCAGGTTGCCGGCCAGACTTCCCTGGATTGCAGACTCCACCAATGTGTCCTGGAGCTCAGCTTCCCCAGAGACACACCCTACTAGGGAAAGAGAGAGGCAGACTGGGAGTATGGACCGACCAGTCAACGCCCATGTTCAGCGGGGAAGCAATTACAGAAGCCAGACCTTCTACCTTCTGTAACCCACAATGACCCTGGGTCCATGCTCCCAGAGGGATAGAGAATGGGAAAGCTATCGGGGAAGGGGTGGGATATGGAGATTGGGTGGTGGGAATTGTGTGGAGTTGTACCCCTCCTACCCTATGGTTTTGTTAATTAATCCTTTCTTAAATAAAAAATAATTTAAAAAAGCAACATTACCTCGATTAAAAAATAATAGTTGCAGGTTAGATAGCATATTGTTGATGCAAAAGGACTATTACGCCTGAGGCACCAATGGCCCAGGTTCAATCTCATACTATCACAAGCCAAGCTGAGGAATGTTCTGATGAAAAAAAAACCCCAAATATATGTAGTAATCCCCCACAAATATGGACATCTAATCTTGACAACGTTGCTCAAACTATTATATGGGGAAAGAGGAGCCTCTTCAATAAATGATATTAGAAAAATTGGGTCGAAACATGCAGAAGAATGAAACTTAATCACTATATTTCACCAAACACAAAAGTAAATTCCAAGTGGATCAAGGACTTGAATGTTAGACCAGAAACTATCAGATACTTAGAGGAAAATAGTGGCAGAACTCTTTTCCATCTATATTTTAAAGACACATTCAATGAAATGAGTCCAATTACAAAGAAGACTAAGGCAAGAACAAACCAATGGAACTACATTAATTTAAATAGCTTCTTTATTGCAAAAGAAACCACTACCCAAACCAAGAAATCCCTCACAGAATGGGAGAAGATATTTACATGCCATACATCAGACAAGAGTTTAATAACCAAAATATATAAAGAGTTTGTCAAATTCAACCACAAGCGAAGAAATGACCCCATCCAAAAAATGGGGAGAACACGGACAGAATATTCACCACAGGAGAGATCCAAAAGGCCAAGAAACACATAAAAAATGCTCCAAGTCCTTGATTGTCAGGGAAATGCAAATAAAGACAACATGAGCTACCACTTCACTCCTTTAAGAATGTCATACATCAGAAAAGATAGAAGCAACAAATGCTGGAGAGGTTGTAGGATCAAAGGAACTCTCCTGTACTGCTGGTGGGAATTTAAATTAGTCCAACCTCTGTGGAGAAGAGTCTAGAGAACTCGCAAAAGGCTAGAAATGGATCTACCCTATGACCTGCAACTCCGCTCCTGGGGATATATTCTAAGGAACCCAACACACTCATTCAAAAAGATCTGTGTACACATATGTTCTTAGCAGCACAATTTGTAGTATCCAAAACCTGGAAGCCACCCAGGTATCCAACAAGAAATGAGTGGCTTAGCAAGTTGTGGTCTGTATACACATGAAATACTACACAGCTATTAAAAATGGTGATTTCACTGTTTTCAAGTTAAGCGAGATAAGAAACAGGTGAGTATGGGATAATTTCATTCACAGACAGAAATTGAAAAACAAGATCATAAGAGAAAACAGCAGAACCTGGACTGGAGTTGGTATACTGCACCAAAGTAAAAGACTCTGGGGTAGGTAAGGGGAAGAGTACAGGTCCAGAAACAAGATGGCAGAGGACCTAGTGGGAGTTGTATTGTTATGTGGGAAACTGGGCTATGTTATGCATGTACAAACTATTGTATTTACTGTTGAATGTAAAAAAATAATCCCCCAATAAATAAAAACATATGTATAGTAATAATAATATAATTTAAATTATTTATTAATCAAAACCAAGATATGCTACTTGCTAAAAAATTGTAAAACAGAATTTGCTAAAATAAATTGCAGTATTATTGTTCACACTTTAGGAATTAGGATAGTGCAAACTTTCAAAACACATTTTTGTTTATTTCCTCGTTTTCTATGATATCTTCTCTTTGTGTTTATAAACCCTTTTAACCCATCCTGCTAAACAAATAGAACTAGGTGGCCTTCAGTCCAGGTTCAGAAAGCAAGTAAGGAAACCCAGGTTTACTACATATTAACTTTTGAGTAAAGGGTTAATCAGACTACAACAACGGGTGATAGGCTCAGAATGTGTGATAAGACATGCTTTACACAAATCTAAACACTCACTGCTATTCATTCTACTGCCTGTGTATATTCATTAACCTTCCAAAAGTTCTAAGGATTGTTCTGGGTATTAGGACGAGAAAAGAGATGTTCCACTGCTCCCTCCAGAGAACAGGTCACAGGATTAATCAGGGTTCTCAGAAGAAACTGAACCAGCAGGTAACATAGAAATGGAGACATTGGGGGCATGGTGGTGACTTATCAGGTTGAGCACAAACATTGCCATGCACAAAAGCCAGGTTTCAAGTCCCCCTGCTTCCCACCTGTAGGGGAGGATGCTTCATGAATAGTGAAGCAGGTCTGCAGCTCTTTTTCTCTCTCCCTCTGTTTCCCCTCTCAATTTCTCTCTATCCTTTCAAGTAAAATAGGAAAAAAATTAAAGTTTGAAAATGGAAAAAAAAAAAACACCACTAATGCCTGCACCAATCCCCAGTGAAAACCCTGGTAGCAATATATATTAAGAAAAAGAAATGGAGATATTTACTATGAGGAATTAGCTTATGTGGTTATAGGAGCTGAAAAGTCCCATGATCTAGCACCTACAAGATGGAAGCCCAGGAACACTGGTAGTAAGACTTAATCTAAGTCAAATGGCTTGACAATCAAAGGTGTCAGTGGTTTGAGTCCCAGTCTGAGGACTGAGGAGGATGAAATGAAGTGGTCCTAATGGAAGCAGCAGAGAAATAAAAAAGGGACAGATTTATGGCAGGGGAGGTGGCTCAGCAGCAGAGGCAGGACTTTGATGTGTGAGACCATGATGTGTGAGAGGGTTTGTTCCCTAGCACCACATGTGCCAGAACAGAGCTCTCGCCAATCTCAGAATAAATAATTCTTTAAAAAAATAATAATAGAAGGGAGTCGGGCAGTAGCACAGAAGGTTAAGGGCACGTGGCGCAAAGCACAAGGACCGGTGTAAATATCTCGGTTCTATCCCCGGCTCCCCATCTGCAGGGGAGTCGCTTCACAGGCAGTGAAGCAGGTCAGCAGGTGTCCATCTTTCTCTCCCCCTCTCTGTCTTCCCCTCTATTTTTCTCTGTCCTAACAAAGCCGACAACAATAACTACAACAACAAGGGCAACTAAAGGGAAAAATTAATAATAATAATAATAGAAAAGGGACTAGGCAGTGGTGCACCTGGTTAACCACAACAGCTTACAGTGTACAAAGAACCTGGTTTCAAGCCCCTGGTCCCCACCTGCAGGGGGAAAGCGTCATAAATTTTGAAGTGGGGCTGCAGGTATCTCTCTGTCTCTTCCCCTCTCTATCTCCCTCTGCTCTCTCAATTTCTCTCTGTCTCTATCCAATGATTACATAGGTGTTACTAAGAAAATTGATATGATTTGTTGTCTCAGAGCTAGAAATCTTATGATTAAATGGTATTTGTGAGAGAAACTTACAGGCTGTGAAATTGTATGTAATTTTCTTTCTGGACAAGGAAAGAATTGGTAGAGAAATCACAAGCGATGAAAGTTTAAATTAAAAAAATGTTTTTGATAGAGACAGTAAAATTGAGAGGTAATGAAGAGAGGGAGAGAGAAAGATATCTTTCAGCATTTGTGAAGTTTCCCTCCCTGCAGGTGGGGACCAAGGACTTGAACCTCCTTGCACATTGTAAATGTGTGCACTTAGCAAGATATGGCACTGTCTAGCCCCTTAAAGATTTATAAGGAACTCAACACACTCATCCAAAAGTATGGTGTATAACCATGTTCATAGCAGTACAATTTGTGATAGCCAAAACCTGGAAGAAACCCAGGTGTTTAACAACAAATGAGTGGCTGAGCAAGTTGTGGTCTATATACACTCAGGTATTAAAATTAGTGACTTCACCATTTTCAGTCCATCTTGGATGAAGCTTGAAGAAATCATGTTAAGTGAAATGTCAGAAACAGAAATATGAATATGGGAAGATCTCACTCTCAGGCAGAAGTTAAAAAACAAGATAAGAGAAAACACATTTAGAACCTGAACTGGAGTTGATGTATTGCACCAAAGTAAAAGAATCTGGGGTGGGGGTTGGGGGAGAGTATAGATCCTGGAAAAGGATGACAGAGGACCTAGTAGGATTGTATTGTTATGTGGAAAACTGAGAAATGTTATACATTTAAAAGCTATTGTATTTACTGTCGACTATAAAACATTATTCCCTCAATAAAGAAATTAAGAAAAATGAAATAAACAGAAGGATGAATATGAATATGGGATCACAGGCAGAAGTTGAAAAACAAGATCAGAAGAGAAAACACTAAGCAAAACCTGGATTGGAGACGTATTGCACTAAAGTAAAAGACTCTTGGGTAAGTAGGTGGGGGAGAGTACAGGTCTTGGAACATGATGACAGAGGACCTAATGGGGGTTGTATTGTTATGTGGAAAATGGGATATTTTATTCATGTAGGGAATATGTTAAGCATGTAGAAACTATTGTATTTATTGTCGAATGTAAAACATTAATCCCCCAATAAAGGGAAGAATGTTAAAAAATAGTAAAAAATAAATACTTAAACTTTTAAATTTTACTATATGTAGCTTACATTTAATAATTATTACTTGGTATTTTATGTTTTATCAGAAGATAGTTATCATTTAAATAGGAATGATGAATTATTTTAATTTTGTATGGTTTAGTTAATTTAAAAATAGAATGACTACTTTTTATTATCTTTATTTGTTGGATAGAGGCAGAAATAGAAAGGGTAGGGGAGATAGAAAGGGAGAGATAAAGAGAGACACATGCAGCCCTGCTTCACCACTTGCAATGCCTTTCTTCTTCAGGTGGGGACCGGGGGCTCGAACCTGGGTCCTTGTGCACTGTAAACGTGTGAGCTCAACCAGCTGTGCCACCACCTGGTCCCAGAATTACTACTTTTAAAAGTAATGTATTCATTTTAGTGAGAGAGAACACCAGAGTATCACTCTAGTATATGTGATACTGGGGATTCAACTCAAGACCTCATGTTTGCAATCCAGTGCTTTATCCACTGTACCACCTCTTGGGCCACTAAAAATAATAGGTAACCTGACTGCCTGATTTCTATCCCTGGCTTCACATGTGCCAGAGTGATACTTTGGTTCTCTCTGTAAATAATATTCACAATAGACAACATTCCTGCTGAAAAAATCAGATGGTAGGGAAAGGTTTATCGAGGGAAATTTCCTTCCTACCTTTGCTCTGGTCTCCAGGTCTTTATTTCAGAGGTTATTCCACCTTGCCAGTTTCCCATTTTCACTCCAAAGAACAGTCACAACTACCTAGATTACTTTTATTAATTTATTTTAGTTTATTTTTTTGCCACCAGGGTTATTACTGGGTCTTGATACCACTGTTTCTAGTGACCATTTTCTTCCTTCCTTCCTTTTCCTTCCTTTTCTTCTTGCCTTTGATAGAGTGCAAGAGACAGAGAGGAGAAATAGACAAAAGGAGAGACATCTGTGGTATTGCTCTATCATTCAGTAAGCATCATCCCAGCAGCTGAGGACTAGAGGCTTGAACCCAAATTTGTGTGCTCTACTGGGTGCGCAACTGTTTAGCCTCATCTCCTTTTCATTTTTTATAAACAAATGGTAATAGCTTGTTCTGCACCTAAAATTTTCACTTTGTAATTCTGTATCAACACCTGAAGAGCAAACTGGTACATCTTCATTGGCATAACCAGTATCACTTAAACTTTTCCACCAATGTATCTGAAGTAGCGGAAGCACAAAGGCGGAAGGAAGCGCAAAGTAGCGGAAGCACGGATACAATTTATTTGAAACCTTGTTTTCTTTGAGCTTTATGCCAAATTTCTACACTGATTCCAACTGCATTTGTTCTTATTTTAATATAAAGATCATATTTTAAAACAGATGTTAGCTGAGGATATAGAATAATAGTTATGCCAGAAAGTCTTCATTCCTGAGGCTCCAAAGATCCCAAGTTCAATTCCCAACACAACCATAAGCCAGAGCTCTGGTGAAAAACAAAGAAACCAACGCGCGTGCATGCGCGCGCGCGCGCGCACACACACACACGCACACACACACACACACATACACACACACACACACACACACACACCAGCAAAACCAACTAGCTAACCAAACAAACAGATGCTCTAGTGGGACTAGGTGGTAGTGTAGCACACACAATAGAAGGCATACATTATTCTTTGCAAGGACCTGGGTTCAAATTTCTAGTCCCCACCTGCAAGGGAGAAGCTTCATGGGTGTCTCTCTCTCCCTTTCTATCAACCCCCTTCTCTCAATTTCTTTATTTCTGTCAAAAGGAAAGAAAGAAAAAATAGCCATCTGAAGCAGTGGATTTTTTTGTTCAGTCATTAAGTCCCAGTGATAACCCTGGTGGCAATAAGGGTGTTGGGGGTGGGGGAAATGGTCTAGAGTCAGTGAAATAACTCACATGGATAGTGTGCTGCTTTGCCATGTGTGCAACTCATTTTTGAGTGTGGCCCCCACTGCACTGGAGGATGCTTAGGTACTATGGTCTCTTTCATACTCTCTGCCTTTGTCTCCAAACAACAACAAAAATAATAAGCATTAGGCACTCTAGCAAGATGGATTTTGTTGGTTC
The DNA here is from genome assembly GCF_950295315.1 of Erinaceus europaeus. Classification (NCBI taxonomy): domain Eukaryota; kingdom Metazoa; phylum Chordata; class Mammalia; order Eulipotyphla; family Erinaceidae; genus Erinaceus; species Erinaceus europaeus. The sequence goes on along the minus strand of NC_080172.1, from coordinate 42,184,866 downwards.
TGAGATTCACATACCTCTGTAGACACGTGTACCCTGGCTTAACACGGAAATAGTGAGGGATCATAGTATCACAGAGAGACTGTAATAGGTGGGTTAGGAATTAGTCCATCCCTGTGAAGATGAACTCTGCCAAGTGATATAGTCTGTGGACACGGTTAAGTAACATGTCATTCCCTTCTCAGAATCCAGGCAGAGTGGAAACTAGGGATCATTACAGACAAAAATGAATCAGTATTAACATTGAAGAGAGGGTTTTTTTTTTTACTAACTGCTGATTATTGGGTAAATAACTTGCAAAACATAAGTTAGATTAGTAAAACAGGGAATGTGATTCGCACTCTTCTGATTTTAGAAGCCTAAGGAAATGAATTTTCGTATGAAAATAGTTGTTTCAATCATGGTTGAATTGTGGCCCTCCCAACCCTCATCCACATTTTGAAGCCCTGAATCTGGGTACCTCAGAAGATGATTGTGTTGGGAGATTGGGCCTTGAAAGAGGTGGTTAATATAAATTGTTAATTTGGGCCCTAGTCCAATAGGTTCAGTGCTGGATTAGAAACAAGAAGAGGAGCTTTGAATACATAGAAAGGGAAAACACCAGGAGTGCCTGTGTGTAGAGGTTTCCTATGTGAGTACTCAGGGAGCAGGTGTCATACACAAGCTTAAGAGGGAGGCCTCAGGAGAAACCAAACCCACCCACACCTTATTCTGAAAGACTTCCAGCATCTGAAGCTGTGAGAAAAAATCCATTTCAGTTGTTTAAGCTTGGAACATTGTCAAGACAGCCTGAGAAGATTAATAAGATCCATCTGAAGGTGATCTTTACTTCTCTCCTCTATATAAATTTCCTGCCCCCCACCAGAGTCTGGTTACTTTGGATGGGACTGACTTGAGCATCTATTCATTCCTCCATTCACTCATCCATTCATCTATCCACCCACTCACCCACCTATCCATCTAATTCTGTATACGTTGTACAATGCTGGTTTTCTTTCTTGGTTTAGTACCAGTCCAGGTACTAAACACACTGAAGTGCCTGTGACTGAGTTCCAACTACTCTCAAGCTATCATCAAATGTTTCATCCTTAAAATGATTCCCTCTCTCCAATGTCCACCCAAGTGATATATGGCAAAAATTTACCATGAGGGGTGGAAGCAAGAAGAGACATCAAAAGTGAAATGACCCAAATCCTGACTTAGAGGTGGCTCTGAGGGTTTGTTTGCTGGTTTTGTTGTTGTTTGCTTTTTCTATTTCAGATATATGTATCTCTTGTAGATTGCCTTGCTGAACATGCAAGAAAAAGTAACTGAGGGGAGTCGGGCTGTAGCGCAGTGGGTTAAGCGCAGGTGGCGCAAAGCACAAGGACCGGCATAAGGATCCCGGTTCCAACCCCGGCTCCCCACCTGCAGGGGAGTCGCTCCACAGGCAGTGAAGCAGGTCTCCCTCTCTCTGTCTTTCCCTCCTCTCTCCATTTCTCTCTGTTCTATCCAACAACGACAACAACAATAATAACTACAACAATAAAACAACAAGGACAACAAAAGGGAATAAATAAAATAAATATTAAAAAAAAAGTAACTGAGGTGGATTATAATTATGAAGCTCCTCATTATGAAAGTGTTTAAAAGCATCCAGCACAGCCAATTTGGAGGCTAGCAGATCTGACAGCTCAGAGTTATTGATTTCCTTGTGCGTACTTGTGTGTTTCCAGCTACCACCTCGATTCAGAGCATAGCTCGGATTGTACCAGCACTATCTAGGGTCATTTGCACTCCTGGCAGGGAAGAGCAGGGTAAGACGGAATGGCCAGCATGTGGTGGCAACCCCACCAACTTTATACTTCTGGGTGTTAGGAAATAGCTTTTATTCAGGACAGGTCCCTCTACCCAACACACCAGCTCTGCTCTCAAACCATGTTCTCTGGACTTTTCCATGTAAGCCAGGGTGGCTCCTTTACAGATACCCATAATTAAAGTATTTTTACATTTCTTAATTCCCTCTAGAACTTGAACTGTCATCACTTACATGGGCAGGGGATTCTTTCAAGAGAAAGATATCCACCACACCCTGTACCCACTGCCTCTCCCCAGTGGGTTATGACTTCCATTGTCAATAGGAAGAAGAAGAAGCCAACAGGTATTTTTAAAGGGGGCTCTAGCCTCTGGTATTTCAAGAAGAATACATCCCCTTTGAGCATTTAGTCACAGACATCAAAGGAAACAACAGTTTCAATCTTCATTTGCATTGCACAGGCATTAGATGTGGTCCAGTTACACTGAGCTCCGCTCGAAGAAGCAGAAGTGCCAGTACTTTTCAAGCCTTGACGGAGACAGAGAAAATGCAGCCAGGCAAATAATACATCACCCTGCCAAGGCATTTTCCATTTTTAAAAGGACAGACCAATTTTAAATTCTTTCTGGAGCTACTTTGTAGCAAATGTCTCTCCACAGTTATTCTAGAATCTTGACCAGTCAGCTTTAAAAGTGCTTCCTGGTCCTAGCCTGCTGCGAGTGCTGGGGACCACAGTCTAACTATATGGTATTGAAATTGCAGACATGGAAAGTGTGAGCATCCCACTTACCTGAATAGAGAAAGGACCAAGACTGATTCTGCAGATGGGACCAATTAAGGCACCACCCTAGTGCTAAGAAAATAGTGTTTCAGGTCACTTGATGCTGCCTGGAAGAAATAACATTCAGGGCTTAGAGTTGCTAGGTAGAACATATAAGAGACTGGGGGGTTTTCAGTGAACCTTTTAAAAGTTCTAAGGTTGGGGGGGTTAGGCAGTGGTGCATCAGGCTGAGTGTACACACTACAGTGTGCAAGGATCTGAGTTTAAGCCTGAGGTCCCCAACTGTAAGGGGGAAGTGTCACGAGCAGTGTCGCAGTGCTGTCTGTCTCTCTTCTTCTCTTCCTCCTTTCCTCTCAAATTCACTCTGTCTCTAACCAAAAACAAAGCCCAAGCATATTCCAAGATAAAACAATGCGAAGTGCTTGATGGTGAAGCTCTCAGTAGAACGTGGAAAAACTTGATGGTGAGGCCCTCAGTGGAACGTGGAAAATGGCTATCAGTTCTTGAATAGTTAGCACAAATGACTTCTAGTTAGGGTGACAAGTAAACAAGTGTCTCCAGAACTGAAGAATCAAAATTGGGTCATTTGGTAAAATTTCTTAATTGGCTCTAAGATAGACTGTGGTCCAGTTCACCTTTTGCCAAATATGGGATCTTCTGTCAGAAAGTGAACTTTGTATTTTATTATTTCTAATCCTCAGCCCAGGCTGGCCTGAAAGATATCAGTGTGCTGAATGATTAATTCTAACCTGCCCTAGAAAATGTTAGTCAGTTGGTGAAAGGAAATAGCCCAACATGAAGGCAAAAGAGCAAATTGACTTTATCTGTGGGTTTGAGAAAATGAAAATGAAAGCTTTTGTCACTCAGGAAAATTATGCTTTGAGAAATCTTTGCACAAGTCTTCAGGTTGTAGTTTACATGGTTTGAATTAAAATGGAAATAATTCCAGCACCCCATCCCAAATAAAGAGCCTGAGAAACAAAACTTCATTTTCATACATTTACTACGGAAGCTCTTTGAAAATCAGATCAGGACTTCCTACCCTACTCTAAAAGTAGGTACTCTTCCTACCCTAAGTTAGTGATTTAACAATAGCTGATAAGATTATAGGAGTATAGTTCCACAGAGCATACCAGTGTGTTGACACCATGCCTTCTGATAACATTTGATCACCACCAGAGTTCTCACAGTCCAAGAGATACCTTGGCTACTCTTTTTTTTTTTTTTGCAAGTTCATGTGCCACAAATGTCAGTTCTTTTTTTTCTTTTTTTTTAATATTTTATTTATAAAAAAGGAAACATTGACAAAAACCATAGGATAAGAGGGGTACAGCTTCGCACAATTCCCACCACCAGAATTCTGTATCCCATCCCCTCTCCTGATAGCTTTCCTATTCTTTAACTCTCTGGGAGTAGGGACCCAAGGTCATTGTGAGATGCAGAAGGTGGAAGGTCTGGCTTCTATAATTGCTTCCCTGATGAACATGGCCATTGACAGGTCTATCCATACTCCCAGCCTGTCTCTCTCTTTCCCTGTTTCCCAGCCTTTTTCTTTCTTTTTTGTGGAGAAGGGCTCTGGGGAAGCGGAGCTCCAGGACACATTGGTGGGGTTGTCTGTCCAGGGAAGTCTGGTCATATTGTGCTAGTATCTGGAACCTGGTGGCAAGAGAGTTAACATACAAAGCCAAACAAATTGTTGAAATGTTAATTCTTAATGATGTTAACACAAAACATTTCTCTTGAAAATTGTATCCCAATCTTGGTGCTCCTTCAACCTACTTACAATGTACTACTACTATTACTAATTATTATCATTATACCTGCATGTTTCCTTTATTTCTCAGGGACTACTTTTTTTTAATGTAGAAGGACAAGAAGGAGAGACGAGACGCCACAACATTGCCACACCACTTGTTAAGTCCCCACAAGTCCCCACACATGGTAAAGTGTCTGCTTTACTGGGTGAACTATCTTCCAATTCTCATACTACTTCCCCATCCCCCCAGCATTACTCAGCTCTGGCTTATGGTGGTGTGGGAGATTGAACCAGGGACCTCAGGCATGAGAGTCTCTTTGCATAACCATTATGCTATCTACCCCCCATGCCCTACCCCTCATAGTACTTTATAGCTTCATTTATAATAAAACTTCTTTTTTAAAAAATTTATTAGTGATTTAATAATGATCCACAAGATTGTGGGATAAGAGGAGTACAATTCCATATAATTCCCAGCACCAGATTTCTGTATTCCCATCCCCTCCATTGGAAGCTTCCTTATTCTTTATCCCTCTGGGAATATGAACCAAACATCCTTATGGGGTGCAGAAGGTGGGCGGTCTTGATTCTGAAATTGCTTTTCTGCTGGGCAAGGGTGTATATCCCCCCTTGCCTGTTTCTATCTTTCCCTAGTGGGGTAAGGCTCTGGATAGGTAGGGTCCCAGGAGACATTGGTGAGATTGTCTGCCCAGGGATGTCAGGTTGGAGTCATGGTAGCATCTATAACTTGGTGGCTGAAAAACTAAATATATAGCAGAACAAGTTGTTTAACAACCAGGAACAACCTGTCCACCACCACCTGTCCCCTGTTGAGTACATATAATACAGTGCACAAGGACCCAGGTTCAAGCTCCTGGTGGCCACTTTCAGGGGAAAAGCTTCACAAGTGATGGGTCAGGGCTGCAGGTGTCTCTCTATCTCTCTCCCTCTCTAGCTCCCCATTCCTTCTCAATTTGTCTCTATCCAATAATTAAAATAAAGAATTAAAAAAAAATAACAACCAGGAACCTAAAGGTCAGAGTATAGCAGATGAGATTTGAGGTCTTCATGTTGGAAGAAGCTAGGAAGTTCATTTTAGGTATATTCCAAGGGGCCCATGACTTTACTAATTTTTGACTGGGTCGGACAGCTAACATGCAGGTGGGCTTAAAGTATTGTCTGGTAGGATTGTGTCAGAGTTGGGAGTAGGATTAGAAAGCTGGGTCAGGGCAGAGATTAGATGCCATGTATGGAAAAGATATATAAATACTGTTAACTGTAAATCCCATCGATCTGACCCCAGATCCATGTCTATTCATATTTAGCACAGGATCCTCTGTAACCTCTGCATCCCTCTTAGTCTGAGCTTACATACCATGGTCATAGCTGGGAACATTCTAAGCCTCACTAATTTCAGGAGCAGTCTTCTTGGAGTGGCAGAGTATGTTGACCCAGCCTCCCTTTGGAGAGTGGGGCAATTTCTACCACTGTTATTCTGCATTGAGGGCAAGGTCCTGTAGAGGCCCACAAGAGGGTCTAATGGAGATGACAAGTAATGGTGTATAGAGGGATCTGTTAAAGGTCTAGGCACATCATATCTATGTGGGAATCCCAGGAGTCCATGACTAGGTCCCCAGATGATGGGGTGGCCTGGTAGTGACCAAAGTGACCATCATTAGAGGTCTCTTGCCCTATTCAGCTTTTATCGTCTTTACTTATCTGACCGGGTTAGGCTTAGAGTGATTGAGAGAAGTGAAATAGTGAAGTAGGTGAGGAGGGTATCTGGGTCTGATTGTTTTATGGTGTTCTTTTTAGTCCTTTCTACTTGTCTGCTGTACTTATCGAGTCACTATAGACTACTGCATACTTTTACTTTAAGGTATATATTTTCCCCTAACTTATGCATACATGTGCATATGTGCCCTATCTGATGGGCCCTGGTCTATATCTAGGTTCTAGGTTCTATAACTTTGATAGATGGTGTGCCACCCAAAATGGAACTTAGGAGTCCTATGAACTAGGAATGGTCTCACCCTAGTATTGGAGCTGAAGGGTTGACATCCCAGGCCTAGCATCTCTGGACATAGTCTGACGTGAAACATGTTGAGGTGGCACTGGTTGCATTGATTTGGTGAGATCAGCAGATGTAGTATCAAATGATATGGATCCAAAAAAAAGCACTAAGGAAAATGAGCAAAACCCCAGAGGTTCTGACCTTACCATGATTTATGTCACAATGTTATTTACAAATAACTATCTTATATACTGACAAGACCAGTTGCTTCTTGTCTCCTTGGTCTAAGATTATATGGGATTTAATATTTAAAAAGTTATTGTAAATACATTAACAACTTAAGTCCATTGTTGAAATCCAGTTTACTCATTTGAAACTTAAACTGCTTAAAGGAACATGTACTCAGAACTGAAATCTATGCATTACAAGGTTCAAGACATTCAATCCCCTCATTTTGATTAGTTATTTTAAAAGCTATAAATTAATAGGAGCATATATTAACACTATTCCCACCATCAAAGGTCTATGTCCCTATCCCCAACCCCCTATAGAGGAGCTGAAAGTCTCCCCTTCCCTCTCCTCAGATATTTTCATCTTGGTGCAATACTTCTGTCAAATAATGTTTTGCATTTCCTTTTCTGTTCTTCTTTCTCAACTTCTGTTTATGATGGGATCATTCCGTACTCGTCTTTCTGAGTTACCTCACTTAACACAACTTTTTCTAGCTCCCTCCAAGAAGGGTTGGAGAAGGTGGATTCATTATATTTAATAGCTGAATAGTATTCCATTGTGTACATATACTACAACTTTCTCAGCTCTTTTCTTGGGTACCTGGGTTGTTTCCAGGTTATAGCTATTACTAATTGTGCTGCTGTGAACATAAGTGTACACATACATTTTTGTATGGGTGTGCTTTACTCCTTAGGATATATCCCTAGGACAGGAATTACTGTCATAGGGAAGGTCCATTTCTAGCCTTGTGAGGGTTCTTCAGACTATTCTCCACAGGGGTTGGACCAATTTGCATTCCCACCAGCAGTGCAGGAGGGATCTTTTGTCCCCACAACCTCCCCAGCATCTGTTGTTGCTATTGTTTCTTATGTATGACATAAGTGAGGTAAGGTGGTATCTCATTGTTGTCTTTATTTGCATTTCTCTGACAATCAATGACTTGGAGCAATTTCTTATGTCTCTTGGCCTTTTGTATGTCTTCTGTAGTGAATAATCTGTTCATATCCTCTCCGATTTTTGGATTGGGTCATTTGCTTTTTTGTTGCTAATTGAGATCTTTATATACTTTGGTTATCAGCCTCTTGTTTGATATATGACATGTAAAGATCTCCCATTTTGTGAAGAATCTGGGTGATTTTTTTTTTTTTGCTGTACAGAAGCTTTTCAATTTGATGTAGCCCCATTGATTTATTTTTGTTTTAGTCTTTCTTGCAACTGGGGTTTGTATTATCAAAGATGCCCTTGAGATTTAGATGGGAAAGTGTCCCATCAACATTTTCCTCTAAGTATTTGATAGTTTTTGGTTCGACATCCAGGTCTTTGATCCATTTGGAGTTGACTTTTGTTTCTAGTGAGATAAAGTGGTTCACTTTCATTCTTCTGCATGTTTCAACATAATTTTATGGAAGAGACCCCTTCCTCCATTTAATAGATTGGGCCACCTTATCAAAAATTAGATGACCACAAGTGTAGGGTAGAACATTTTTTTTGTTTCTTCCTTTCCTCTTCCTATTCATCCTTACTCCCCCCTTTTTTTATAATTATGACTGAGCTCCACAAGAATGTATCAAGAGATCGAGAATCTGTATTTGCCCAGTAATGTATTCTAATTGCAGAGTGATGTCTGTCACTTAGTAAGTGTTCAATCAGTGTTGAATGACAGCATCAGGAAAGACTGCTCAAGACTGAAAAATGAACAAGAATATCTTTTATAGCTGCTATTATGATTTCATCCATAACTCCCTGGGTGAATAACCCTACCAATGTGTCCTGGAACCTCACCTCTCCAGAGCCCTACCCTACTAGAAAATGATAGAGACAGGCTAGGTGTATGGATTGACCTGCCAATGCCCATATCCTGCAAAGAAATGATAGAGTCCAGAACTCCTACCTTCTGCACCCCCAAAAGAATTTTGTTACATACTCCTAGAAGGGGAGAAATGTTAGTGGAAGTTGACCAGAGGGCTCTGAACTCCAATTCCATCAGGACCCAGAGAAAGAAGGGGGGAAGGGCACTTGGATGTAGGTGTAACTTAGAAAGGAGAGGAGGAGAAGGCAGGACAACAGAAAAAAAAGTGCAAATATATATAAATATAGGTGGATAATTATAGAAATAATAGTAAAAAAAGAAACAATAGTCAACTATGACTTTGGGAGAACTATCACAGTTTCCAGCAGAGGGAATGGTAATAGGCTGGTGGTGGGAAAGGTGTAAAATTATACCTCTGTTAGCTTATAATTTTGTAAATCAATATTAAATCACTAGTAAGGGCACATCAGGTTAAGCACACATAATATGAAGCTCAAGGACCAGCGCAAGAATCCCAGTTTGGCTTGGGTTCCCCACTTAAAGGAAGATTGCTTCACAAGTGCTGAAGTAGGTCTTCAGGTGACTGTCCTCTCTCTGTCTTCCCCTCCTCTCTCAATTTCTTTGTCCTATTCAACAACCAACAGCAGCAACAACAAGAACAGCAATAGCAACAGCAACAATAAGAACAACAGTGGAAGATATGGCCACCAGGAGCAGTGAATTTGTAGTGCAGGCACTGAGCCCCAGTGATAACCCTGGAGGAAAAAGAAAAAAAATCACTAATGAAAAAAAGAATAGCTTTTATAGCATAGTATTGGGTGTTGCATAGAGAACCCTCTGGGGGAGGATTTGACTCTATAGGACTGAGAAACTTGTCTTGCATTTTAAAAATACTTAAAAGTAAATAAAATATATATAATATGTTATGATGTAGACAGGGAGAAATAGGGTGAGAGGAGGAAAGACAAAGAGAGTTTTTGCAGCCAGTTCCACTGTTTGTGAAGCTCTCCCCCTCCCTACAGGTCAGTACTGGGCTTTCAAAACTGGGTCTTTGTGCATGTTAACTTGGGCAATTTATCACATTTATCTCAGAACTATTAATGAGAGGATAGGTAAGAGAGACAAGCAGAGCATCACTCTGGCATATGTGGGTGCTAGAGATAGAATTCAGGATCTCACGCTTGAGGATCCACTGCTTTAATGACTGCACTACTTTCAAAGCTGTATAACTGCCTTTCTGTGCACTAGATAGAAGTAGAAAACAGAGACCAAATGAAATAAAAATGATTCATTCTCAGAGATGCAAAAGGATTTTACCATGTAGTCTATGGCCATACCAACCTGAACATGCCCGATCTCATCTGATCTCAGAATCTAAGCAGGGTCGGGCCTGGTTAGTACTTTGATAGGAGGATTTGACCACGTAGAAAAGATAACACTCAACATTCTATTGCCCTTTAGACTATGAACTAATTTTGTGTATTTTAATACTCTACATTCTTGTATACGTCTGGATTTGAAATTCCTCATTTATCAAAAGGTTAAAGAAATACCTTCATTCATTAATCCTTTCATAAATAAAAAATTAAAAAAAAAGAAATGCCTTCATACATATTTACTTTCTCTTTATATGAGCCATAATTAAAAAAATAATTTTAAAATTTTGAATCACTAGGAATAAATAGCATTCCTTGTCCTAGGAAATGTCTAGTCTCATGGTTTTAGATACAATCAAATTTGTATCTCTAGTCACACTATTTGCATATAACCCACTTATTGCTTTGATATTGAATAAACATTTACAAATTTCTAAATGTGTTCTAAATTAAATTCTTGATGTTAGTCCAAACCTTGCTCCTCCCTAACGTTCTTTCTTTTATTTCCTTCCCTACCCCTACTTTCCATCTATTTTTTTGTTGTTGCAGTTGTTGTTGGTGGTGCTGGAGTTACATACACATGTGTTTCACTTCTGACTGTCTTTTTAAATTGCAGACACAGAGAGACAGATGGGGTGAGAGACAGAGAGAGAGAAAGGGACTCCACAGCACCGCTTCATTAACCTTGGTACCTACCCATTGTTGTGGTCCTTCATGTGGCATCTGGGACTTTGTGCTTAGTAAAATGTGCACTCTACCAGGTGAGCTATCTTCTGGCCTTCCCTTCTTTTATTTTTATTTTATTATTATTTTTTTTGCTATTCTCTGACTGGCAACTCTGCAGTCTTTAAGTGGCAAGTTACCAGGTGTAACTCAATTGCTCAGGTGAAAATGCTAGGGGTCAAACCTTGGCCCCAAACATTTTCTTCAAAGGCCCATGTGGCAGCTCACTGTGGGGTGGGGAGGCTCACAAGGGACAGCTTACAGGGCTGATCACTCATAGGGACTTAGGTTCAAGCAACCAGTCTCCACCGGCAGTGGGGAAGCTTTCTGAGCAGTGAAGCAGGTCTACAGGTGTCTCTCTTTCTCTATCCTTCTATATCTCCCACTTCTCTCTCAGCTTCTCTCTGTAATATCTAATAAATAAAAATAAGAAAGAAAGAAAGAAAAGAACCGAAGTATTTTTGTCTTACATACAATCTTTCAGAAAAACCTGACCTCTACCCTCAATACAGCTTCCAAATTCACCTACTTATTAAATTTCCACCTTGGTCTAAGATCTTGCACCTTGCATCTTTTTTTTTTATTGGAATGTAGACTTGTCTATTTTTCTTAATATTGTCCATGGCTATAATTGAGACAAAGACAAGGTATAAATATTTACTACCTGATTCTGTAATGAAAAGAATTTTTGCCCCCTGGCATGATAGACTGAATGATGGCCTCCAAGGTATCAAGTAATACACTCTGAAAATGTGATCTTATTTGAAAATTATGTTTTTACAGATATAATGAAGATTTTGGGATGAGGAAGGCTATTTTGGATTATCTGGGTGGCCTTTACATGCCATCACAATTGTTTTTATTGAAAAAAAATGTTGGCAAGACTATGCTCCCTACAAACTTCCTGGAGAAATCTGTTCCTTTCTTCTCCCACCTTCTAGTAGTCGCTGCTGGTATTCCTTGACTTGTGGCCACAGCATTCCAAACTTCAAGTCAAATATCTTCATATCTCTCTCTGCTCCATTTTTTTCTAAAAATTATTTTTATTAGTGATTCACAAAATTACAGATTAGGGAGGGGGAGGATGGGATGGAAAGCTTTTGGTGGTGGGAATGGTGTTTATGTACACTCCTATTAACTTGTCGTCACATAAATCACTATTTAATGCCAGGCTGGGCTAGCTTCACAGGCGGGATAGAGTCGACCAGGGACTCATGGCTGAGCTGGGAATGCAGTTCAATCTTTATTGACGAGCAGGATCTCTACTGAGCGGGAATGTAGTGTGATCTAGCTATCTGTAATCACAATCCTGTCCTATATGTATCTCCTGAGGCGGAAGTGTCAGGAAGAGGAAGTACTTAGGATAGGGGGTGGGGAGAAGGAAAAAGCTCTCGAACCAGTGGGGATTAAACCAATGAAAACAATGATTATGTAAATAGACCACAGCAGCAAGCAATGCAACAGAAGGGGTCTTAGAAGCAGAATTTAGAAGCAGACCAAGAGGGAGAAAATTATTTTAATCTCTCAAACTTTTTAATGCACAAGACCATAGGCTGAGTCTTTGAAATGTTGATTCTCTTAAAAGCATAGATCAGGGAGAACAGAAGCAACCGATGGCATTACTCTATAACGTTGTGTATGATACAGCAAATCCTATTAAAGGGATTTTCAAAGTTAACCTAAGTGCCAAATAATGTGATACAGCAGTAACTATCTATTGTCTTCTTAAACACTAAAACCTCCTGCTTCCTCTATAGAGCCTATATTTCGCCCAGTCCTAAGACCTCCATGGTGGGGCTCACTTTCCTGTATGCCTTTCTCAATTTATACCAAATGATATTACATCCTCCGATCCCAACCTAATCAATGCAACGAGTACCACCTCAGCATGCTTCACTTCAGACTATGTCCAGAGATGTCAGGTGTGGAGTGTCAACCCTTCAGTCTCATTACCCTGTTGAGACCTTTCCTTTTATAGGATTCTCTAATTCCATTTCATGTGGTTCACTTCCTAACAAAGTCCCAAAACCTAGATATAGACCAGGTCCCATGAGATAGCATATGTTCACATGTATCCATAAGTTAGGGCAAAATATATACCTGAAAGCAAAAGAGAACAATAGTCTGCAGTGAGTCAGTATATGCAGCAAGTAGAAAGACCTAAAAAGACACCTTAAAGTTCACAATGAAATAGTGTTTACTTAGACTCAGATACCCTCCTCACGTACTTCCTATTACACTCCAAAGCTAACTCACTCCAAAGCTAACCTTATAAAAGTAAGGACTACAAAAGCTGAATAAGGGCAAGAGACTGACATAGTTTAATGATGACCCTTTAGTCAATATCAGGCCACCCCAATCAGCTGGGGCCCTAGTTGGGGAGTCCTGGGATTCCCAAACATAATGGGCCTAGACCTCAAATAGATGCGTCTCTCCACTGTTACCAGTCACCTCTATCAGGAAGAACACAATAGACCCCTTTGTGGGCCACCATAGGACCTTGCCCTCGACATGGATAAACAATGGTAGAGAATGTTTCATCCTCTGAAGGGGGATGTTCCATACTGTATGTTCCACGGGAGGAAGATGGGTCCTGAAATTGGGGCAGCTTGGAACGTTCTTACTCTTGACCACAGAATGTGAGCTCAGATCTACAGGGATGCAGAGGTCACATAGGCTCCTAAGCTGATCAGATCAAATTGCTGGGTTTTACAGTCAACAATATTTATACACCTTTCCCATATTTGGGAGCTACTCTCTTTCTTGATTCAGCTTTCTAGTCCTTTTTCCAGTCATGACATCATCTCCCCAGACAATAACTTGTATCCTCCACCTGAATATCAGATGTTGGGCTCAGGGAAAAAACAAATTAACCAACAAAAAAAAAACCCTTTGCAATATAACTAAAATAAGCCTACTAACTATCTTTTCCTCTTTCTTTCTTGCTTTCTTTCCTCCTTTCTTTCTTTATTTTTTTTTATTTTTTATTTTTGTATAGAGTCAGAGAGAAGTTGAAAAGGAAGGGGAAGATAAAGAGGGAAGTTCCCCACTCCATGCAAGTAGGACTTGAGTCTTGAACTTGAGTTCTTCAGCATGGCATCATGTGTATTCTACTGGTTGCACCACTGCCTGGTCCCTCCTCTGACTTTATTTTACTTCAAGCATTTGTCACTCTCTAACCTTTGTTTATATGCTTGTTCATTGTCCCTCTTTCCTTCTGCCATGTCAGCTCCATGGGGATGGAGATTTTGAGTTTTGTTCACTACTGTATCCCCAGAAGTTGACATATTGTAGCCACCTAGTAAGTAGTTGTGGGATGAATGCATATGGTTAAGAGAAAAAAAGATTAAACCATATAAAATGAAAAATCCTATTTTCTTCTTCTCCATTCTCAAAGGTAACTATAGTTAATGGCTAGATATCATGTTGTTTTTCCAGAAACATCTTCTATATGCAAAAATACAATGTAATAGCATCCTATCTATATATAAACAAGAGCGGCACCCATTATGCTCTGTGCCTCACTGTTTCTCAGTTAAACACTTAAGCTGGAGGACCCTCCATAGCAGACATGTAGATTTATCTTCATCTTTTAAATGGCTACACAATAATCCACAGCTTGATACTTAAAAGAAAAAGAAACTGCTCACCTCATTTGTAAAAATGGAAACACCAATAACCACTGAATCATTTTGCTTCCAAGAACCAGTTTACTTGGAAGTCTAAGAGTCAAAATAGATTGCATTTCAAAGTATTAAGGCAAATAAGTAAGAATAGACAAGGGACTGGGAGATTGCTTATCTAATAAACTACCTAATCCCTTCCTCCCCTCTCTTTCCTTCTCTTCCCAACCTCCCCCCCTTCGATTTTATTTTCATTTGTCATCAGAACTTCACTACTCTGGGCTGAAATTTTCAGACAGAGACTTTACAATATATGAAGACCAGGGTTTGAACTTCTGGATACCACATAGAAGTGAGACCACCTAAAGGAGCGATTTCATGTGCTTTGGGGTCTTTCCTCTCTGTTTCTTTCCCACACTTTATCTAGAAAAAAGAAGATTCTGACAGGAGAAATGAAATCACACAGACATGAAGTCCTAGTGGCAACAAAACAAAATAGTTCTCTAGAAGATCTGGACAGCCTTGAGGTGATCTTCATGTTGATCTTGTTCAACCTCCTCAACTCTACCTACCCCCAAAACACAAATGCTAGACGGTTAAGTGGCACTTTGACACAGAGAAGTCAAAGTTCTCTCACTCCTCCCTCCAGTCAGACTGCTGCTCCTAACTCCTTGCTCTGTAGAGATTACGGGGTGGGGATGACTCTAAACCAATGTTTCTCTAGCTCCCAGGACACAGAGGTGAAACCAATAAATTTCCATGTCTTCCACCTTTCCCTAGGAGCAATTCCTTTGGTCCTGAGTCCAAATTCAGTAGAAACAATCAAGCTGTAACACCAGACATCTTAAGGGAAGAGGAGGAAAGATTTTAGTTTTCTTTCCTCTCTTCCTTTCTTTCTTCCGTTCTTTCTTCCTTTCTTTTCTTCCTTACTTTCTTGAATTCTTTTGCCACTGAGGTTTCACTGCTCTAGACTGACTTTTTTAGAAAGAGACAGAGAGACCAAAAAGAGGGAAAGACACCACAGAGCTGAAGATTCTCTCATTGTGGTAGAACAGGTATGTGTTGAGCTCATACCTGTGTCATGTACATGACAAAGCAGGTACACTATCCAGTTGAGCTATTTTGTTAGCGCTAGACTCCAATTTTCAAGGGAAAAAGGGGGCTTGCCTTATTAAGTCAGGTCTAAATGTGAGATACTTTCCTGAAAAATAACTTCAAGGAGGCTCTCTGGGTTGCTTTATACATTAGTTAAACCACTTGGGAAGGTTGTATGTTACAAACTATTGTTTAAACTGCATCTCTTGAAATTCCCCTCAAAGAATAGTGTAGTTTGAGGTTTTATTACTAAAAGGAAAACAAAACCACCAGAAATGAGGTGGCTGGTCCTTGGACTGACTTGCCTATTTGGACTTGGCTCAACATTTTTTTTAATGTATTTTTCGAGTATTTTGTTTTTTATTTTATTTTTGAGAGAGATGCAGAGAGAGAAAGACACAGAGAGAAATACCAGAGCACTGCACAGCTCTGGCTTTTGGTGGTGTGGTGATTGAACCTGGGACTTAAGAGCCTCAGGCATGAGAGTTTCTTTACATAACAATTATGCTATCTACCCCCGCCCATGGCTCAACTTTTATTAAATACTTACTCTCTTTGGATTCCCAACAGATCCCTGGTCCACTTTTGTGATTAAATGATATCTCAAATGAGCTGAAATTCAAGACTGCTAGACACCTCCTTCTATTTGGAGTATCTGACCAGTCTCTTTTATACTAGTCTTTACTATTATACACTTAATGGTAGGCATTTGGATGTTATGATGGTTAATATAATGGCTTCATTGGGAGTTGGGATATACTGCAGCGGGTTGAGCGCAGGTGGAACAAAGCTCAAGGACTGACGTAAGGACTCCGGTTTGAGCCCACGGCTCCCCACCTGCAGGGGAGTCGCTTCACAAGCAATGAAGCAGGTCTGCAGAAGCCTATCATTCTTCCCCCCCTCTGTCTTCCCTTCGTCTCTCCATTTCTCTATGTTCTATCCAACAACGATGACATCAGTAACAACAATAATAACTAGAACAATAAAACAAGGGCGACAAAAAAGAATAAATAAAATATAATTTAAAAAATGGCTTCATGGAGAGGTGCAAGTTGAGAATTTGAAGGATAGGGAAAGCAAGCAATATCTAGGGATAGTTTCCTTCTACAAAGCTCACATGGTCTCTTTATGTTTTATCTTGAAGAAGTTGAGATAATCTCTCTGCATTCAAATCTTCAATAATCACATAATTAAGAAAATTAAAGACAGAGCAAGGGTTAATAATGCAAACCTTTCAAAAGTAAAGAAGTCACAGAAAGACAATGGGTAAATCTGTTTGCTTTCTCCCTCAAGAAACGATTTGCGATCAACTAGGAATACCAAAGAAGAACACCTGGGACCTAATCAAGACAGGACTAGAACGACTTCAGGAACCCATCAAATCACCGGTGAGTGCAAACAAGTGTGGCTGGTGGACAGAGACAAGCCTAGGGAGAGATTAAGTGACTGATAACAGTCCGGCAGTTTATCAGAGACACCACCTCCAGTCTGTTCCACCAACAAGGGGACGGCTGAAGGGATGAAAGGACTCCCCTGACACTCACCAAGTGCAACTCTGTGTCTCCATTGCTACTGCCCTCAGAATCTGGAGCTGCGGCAGGGAGGGACATCAAGGAACAGAAACCTAACCAGGAAACTCAGGAGAAGACCTATACCTTGATGGCCTAGTGGTGGGGCTGTGAAAATCTATTTGCATAATCACTGGATTATGTCTGCCACACCATGCTTTTTGTTTAGTGAGTCTGGCTAGGGGTTTGTCAATTTTGTTTAATCTTTCAAAGAACCAACATTTGGCTTCATTGATGTTTTGTATGGTTCTCTTATTTTCGACGTTGTTTATTTCTGCTCTAATTTTAGTGATTTCTGTCCTGGTTGCTTTAGGGTTCCTATGTTCCTCTTCCTCTAAGTCCTTAAGGGGTACAGTAAGGTTGTTTATTTGGGTTTTTTCTTGTTGTTTAATATGTGATTGTATGGCTATGAGTTTCCCTCCCAGTACTGCTTTAGCTGTGTCCCAAATATTTTGATAGCTTGTGTCTTCCTTTTCATTTGTTTCAAGGAACATTTGTATTTCCTGCTAGTGTGCCTCTCTGACACACTGGTTCTTAAGCAGTATGTTGTTTAGTTTCCAAATTCTGTGAATTTTAATAATTTTCTGTTTGTTGCTAAATGTTAGTTTTACTCCACTGTGGCCTGAGAAGATACGTGGGATGATTTCAATGCTCTTGAATTTATTGATGCTGTCTTTGTGGCCTAACATCTGGTCTATCCTTAAGTATGTGTTTTGTGGATTTGAAAAGAATGTGTATTCCAATTTTTTGGAGTGAAGAGCTCTAAAAATGTCCAAGAGGTCTAGTCTGTCCATCTCTTCATTTAATTCTCTTGTTTCTTTGCTGATTCTGTGATTTGTTGATCTAAGTGTGAGAGTGGGATGTTAAAGTCTCCCACTATTATTGTACTACTATTGATGTATTTTTGGAGTTCTTTCAGTAGGTGCTTGATGTATTTAGATGGCCCCTCATTGGGTGCATAGATGTTAATAATTGTTATATGTTCTTGGCTGATTGATCCTTTAATCATTATGTAATGACCTTGCCTATATTTTATTACTTTATTAACTTAAAATATATTGTGTCAGAGATGAGAATGATAGTTCCTGCCTTTTTTTTGTGGTGCATTAGCTTGAAGGATAGTTTTCCATCCTTTCACTTTAAGAATGTTTTTATCTTGTTGGGTCAAATGGGATTGATTCTTGCAAGCAGCATATGGTTGGGTTATGTTTTCTGATCCATCCTCCCACTCTGTGCCTTTTGATGGGTGAGTTTAAGCCATTGACATTTACTGATATTATGGATTTAATGTATTGTAGTACCATAGTTCAACAAGTTATTATTGAATATGTTGCAAGTATTATAGTGATGTTCTTGTTTCTAAGAGGTCTTTTAGAACCTCTTTCAGGACCGGTTTGATGATGGTTGCTTCCTTTGTTTGAGAAGGTTTTGATGCCTCCATCTAGTTTGAATGAAAGTCTAGCAGGATATATTATCCTTGGTTGAAACCTTTTTTCATTCAGAGTTCGATAGATATCTGGCCATTCTCTTCTGGCCATTAGGGTTTGTGTGAAGAAGTCTGCATAGTCTTATGGGTATGTGATTTTTTGTTTTTCTCTTGCAGCCTTTAGGATCCTTTCTTTATCCTTACTCCTTTTCGTGACTAGGATGTGTCTTGGTGTCTTCAGGTCTGGGTTGATTCTGTTTGGGACTCTCTGAGCCTCTTGGATCTTAATGTCCTTTCTGTTGTTCAGGTCTGGGAAGTTTTCTTCTATAATTTCCTCTAGAATGCTTGCTTCCCCTTCCTCTCTTCCTCTGGCAGGCCAATTATATGAATGTTACTTCTTTTGAGATCATCCCATATGTCTCTGCTGTTGTTTTCAGTGTCTCACAATCTCTTTTGGGCTCTTTAACCTCTTTCTTAGTTTTGTCTAGCTCATCCTCTGTCTGGCTAATTCTGTTTTCTGATTCTGCTAGTCTGCTTTCCCTTCCCTCGGCTGCTTTCTTCATTACAGCTATTTCAGCTTTCAGTTCTAATTGCGTCAAGGTAGTTAGCATTTTCCTTCAGGGTCACATCTTTTCTTTCCCTAATACTGCTATTCCTCCAAAAATATTTTAATTTATGTGATTAATAAATTTATTATAGTTTGCATGCTTTTCTTATCTATGGTTACTTCTGGCTGATTTGTAGTTTCTTCTAGGCTCTTGTCTTCATTCATTATATTAGCAGTTTTATTTTTTTTTAATTTTTTTTATTTAAGAAAGGATTAATTAACAAAACCATAGGGTAGGAGGGGTACAACTCCACACAATTCCCACCACCCAATCTCCATATCCCACCCCCCCCCCAGTAGCTTTCCCATTCTCTATCTCTCTGGGAGCATGGACCCAGGGTCATTGTGGGTTGCAGAAGGTAGAAGGTCTGGCTTCTGTAATTGCTTCCCCGCTGAACATGGGCGTTGACTGGTCGGTCCATACTCCCAGTCTGCCTCTCTCATTCCCTAGTAGAGTGGGTCTCTGGGGAAGCTGAGCTCCAGGACACATTGGTGGGGTCTGCAATCCAGGGAAGTCTGGCCGGCAACCTGATGACACCTGGAACCTGGTGACTGAAAAGAGAGTTAACATACAAAGCCAAACAAATTGTTGAGCAATAATGGACCCAAAGCTTGGAAAAGTGGAGAGGAAGTATTAGGGAGGTACTCACTGCAAACTCTAATGTACTTCTGCTTTCTTACTTTGGTGCCATACTCCAAACTCTGTCAATTTTTGCTTTGCGTTTCTACTTCTTTTTTTTTTACATGCATAACATTCCCCAGATTCCCATTTAACAATACAACCCCCACTATTTCATTCATCATTTTTCACGGACCTATATTCTCCCCACCCACCCACCCACCCACCCCAGAGTCTTTGACTTTGGTGTAATACTCCAATTCCATTTCAGGTTCGACTTGTGTTTTCTTTTCTAATCTTGTTTTTCAACTTCGGCCTGAGAGTGAGATCATCCCATAGTCATCCTTCTGTTTCTGACTTATTTCACTCAACATGATTTGTTCAAGGTCCATCCAAGATTGGCTGAAAACGGTGAAGTCACCATTTTTTACAGCTGAGTAGTATTCCATTGTGTATATATACCACAACTTGCTCAGCCACTCATCTGTTGTTGGACACCTGGGTTGCTTCCAGGTTTTGGCTATTAGAAATTATGCTGCCAAGAACATCTGTGTACACAGATCTTTTTGGATCGATGTGTTGGGTTCCTTAGGATATATCCCCAGGAGAGGAATTGCAGGGTCATAGGGTAGGTCCATTTCTAGCCTTCTGAGAGTTCTCCAGACTGTTCTCCAGAGAGGTTGGACCAATTGACATTCCCACCAGCAGTGCAGGAGGGTTCCTTTGACCCCACACCCACTCCAGCATTTGCTGCTGTTACCTTTTCTGATGTGTGACATTCTCACAGGAGTGAAGTGATAACTCATTGTTGTCTTGATTTGCATTTCTCTGACAATCAGAGACTTGGAGCATTTTTTCATGTGTTTCTAAGCCTTTTGGATCTCTTCTGTGGTGAATATTCTGTCCAAGTCCTCCCCCCATTTTTGGATGGGGTTATTTGTTGTCTTGTTGTTGAGTCTGGCAAGCTCTTTATATATGTTGGTTATTAAACTCTTATCTGATGTATGGCATTTAAAGCTCTCCTATTCTGTGTGGGGGTCTCTTGATTTGGGTAGTGGTTTCTTTTGCTGTGAAGAAGCTTTTTAATTTGATGTAGTCCCATAGGTTTATACTTGCCTTAGTCTTCCTTGTAATTGGATTCGTTTCATTGAAAATGTCTTTAAAATTTATGCGAAAAAAAGTTCTGCCAATATTTTCCTCTAAGTATCTGATAGTTTCTGGTCTAACATCCAAGTCCTTGATCCACTTGGAATTTACTTTTGTATTTGGTGAAATACAGTGATTCAGTTTCATTCTTCTGCATGTTTCAACCCATTGTTTCCAACACCATTTGTTGAAGAGACTCTGCTTTCCCCATGTAATAGTCTGGGCCCCTTTGTCAAAGATTAGATGTCCATACGTGTGGGGCCTCATTTCTGAGCTCTCAATTCTATTCCACTGGTCAGTGTGTCTTTTCATGTTCCAGTACCAAGCACTTTTGATGACAATGGCCCTATAATACAGTTTGAGATCTGGGAGTGTGATGCCTCCGGTTCTGTTCTTTTTTCTCAAGATTGTTTTGGCAATTCTAGGTCTTTTCTGGTTCCAGATAAACATTTGTAGCAGTTGTTCTATTCTCCTAAAAAATGTGTTTGGGAGCTTGATGGGGATAGCATTAAATTTGTAGATGGCTCTGGGTGATATATTCATTTTGATGATGTTAATTCTTCCAACCCATGAACATGCAATATCTTTCCACTTCTTTGTGTCTTTTTCAATTTCTTTGAGTAGTGACTCATAATTTTCAGTATTCAAGTCTTACATCTTTGGTTAGGTTTACTTCTAGATATTTTATTGTCTTTGTTGCTATATATAGAAAAAGGAACTGATTTCTGGATTTCAATTTCTTCTAACTTAGTGTTTGCATAGAGGAATGCCACTGACTTTTGAATGTTAATTTTATAGCCTGACACATTACTGTATTGCCTGATGATTTCCAAAAGCTTCTTGCTGGATTCCTTAGGTTTTTCCATGTATACTATCATGTCATCTGCAAATAAGGAGAGTTTGACTTCTTCTCTTCCAATCTGTATGCCTTTAATTCCTTGCTCCTGCCTGATTGCTATGGCAAGAACTTCCAACACTATGTTGAATAGTAATAGTGATAGTGGGCAGCCCTGTCTAGTACCTGATCTGAGGGGAAATGCTTCCAGTTTTTCACCATTGAGTATGATGTTGGCTGTAGGTTTGCTATATATAGACTCCACTATCTTCAGGAATTTTCCATCTATTCCCATTTTTGTAGTGTTTTGATCATAAAGAGATGCTGTATTTTGTCAAAGGCTTTCTCTGCATCTATTGATATGACCATGTGGTTTTTGGTCTTGCTTTTGTTGATGTGGTGGATCACATTGATTGATTTACGTATATTAAACCAACCTTGCATGCTTGGGATAAACCCCAATTGGTCATGATTAACAATCTGTTTGATATACTGCTGTATCTGGTTGGCTAGAATTTTGTTCAATATTTTCGCATCTATGTTCATCAGAGATATTGGTCTGTAGTTTTCTTTTTTGGTTGTGTCCCTGTCTGCTTTTGGTATCAGGGTGATGTTGGCTTCATAGAAGCTGGCAGGGAGTATTCTAGTGTCTTCAATCTTCTCGAAGACTTTTAAAAGTAGAGGTATTAGTTCATCTTTGAAGGTTTTGTAGAATTCATTTGTAAAACCATCTGGTCCAGGACTTTTATTTTTGGGAAGATTTTTGATAACTGTTTCAACTTCATTACCTGTGATGGGCCTGTTCATGTTATCCACTTCCTCTTTATTTAGTTTTGGAAGTTGGTAGGTATCTAGGAAATCGTCCATTTCTTCCAGGTTCTCTAGCTTGGTGGCATATAGTTGTTCATAGAAGCCTCGCATGATATGTTGAATTTCTGCAGTGTCTGTTGTGATATCTCCTCTTTCATTTACTATCCGATTTATTTGGGTCTTCTCCCTTTTTTGTTTTGTGAGTCTGGCTAGAGGTTTGTTGATTTTCTTTACTGTTTCGAAGAACCAACATTTACTTTCGTTGATCTTTTGTATGGTTTTCCTCTTCTCCTTCCGCATTTTGGGACTGTTACTAATCTTTTGTTGATTGTTAAGTGTTAGTTTAATTCCACTGTGTTCTGAGAAGATGCTTGGGATGATTTCAATGCTCTTGAATTGGCTGATGCTG
Source organism: Erinaceus europaeus (assembly GCF_950295315.1). Lineage (NCBI taxonomy): Eukaryota > Metazoa > Chordata > Mammalia > Eulipotyphla > Erinaceidae > Erinaceus > Erinaceus europaeus. The sequence goes on along the minus strand of NC_080172.1, from coordinate 42,162,245 downwards.
TCTTTGTGGCCTAATATATGGTCTATCCTTGAGAATGACCCATGTAGATTTGAGTAAAACGTGTATTCCGGTTTCTTGTTATGAATGACTCTGAAAATGTTCAATAGTTCTAGTTTATCTATCTCTTCATTTAGGTCCCTTACGTCTTTACTGATTTTTCTGCCTGGATGATCTGTCAAGTTGAGAGAGTGGGGTGTTGAAGTCCCCTACTATGATTGTTTTACTGTTAATATATTGCTGTATCTCTTTCAGTAGAAGTTTGATTTATTTAGATGGCTTCTCATTGGGTGCATAGATGTTATTAATTGTTAAGTCCTCTTGATCCTCTGAGCATTAAGTTGTGTCCATTCCTATCTTTTTAAATCTTATCTATTTTAAAGTCTATCATGTCAGATATGAAAATAGCTGTTCCTGCCCTTTTTTGTGGGCCATTGGCTTGTATGATAGTTTTCCATCATTTCACTTTAACTCTGCGTTTGTCTTGTTGAGTTAGGTGAGTTTCCTGTAGACAACATATTGTTGGGTTGTGTTTTCTGATCCCTCTTTCTACTCTGTGTCTATTAAAAGGTGAATTCAGGCCATTCACATTTATTGATATCAAAGATTGAAGATATTTTAACACGATTCTTGTAGAGTTTTAGAGTGTTTTGATATATGTTCTATTTGTGGTGGTCTGGTTGTTTATAGGAGACCTTTCAGAACTTCTTACAAGTCAGGCTTGGTGATGGTTGCTTCCTTCAACTGTTGCTTGTCTGAGAAGGTTTTGATGCTTCCATCTAGTCTGAATGACAGTCTAGCAGGATATAGTATTCTTGACTGAAAGCCTTTCTCATTGAGCACTCGATAGATATCTTGCCGTTCTCTTCTGGCCTGTAGTGTTTGTATGGAGAAATCTGCTGCTAATCTTATGGGTTTTCCTTTGTAGGTGACTCTTTTTTTTTTCTTTTGCAGCCTTGAGGATCCTTTCTTTATCCTTATTCCTTTCCATTCTAAGTATGACATGTCTTGGTCTCTTTAGGTCTGGGTTAATTCTGTTTAGGACCCTCTGGGCTTCTTGAATCTTTATGTCTTTGGTGTTGTCTAGCCTAGAGAAATTTTCAGCTATTATGGCCTGGAGAATGCTTTCTTCCTCTCCTCTTTCTTCCTCTGGTAAGCCAATAATGCGTATATTGTTTCTTTTGAAGTCATCCCATAGGACTCTGTTGTTGTTTTCAGCATCTCTTAATCTCTTTTTGCGATCTCTTACTTCTTTTTTAGTTGTCTCTAATTCATCCTCAATCTTTCTAATTCTGTCTTCAGCCTCATAGATTCTATTCTCTCTGCCCGCTACTGTTTTCTAGAGTTCATTTTGTTGCCCTGCTCTGATACTGTTTTAGCTTCTTCAGCTAGTTGCCTTCTTAGCTCAGCGATTTCAGCTTTCAGCTCTCTAATAACCATGAGACTATTAGAATTTTCTTCCATATTCTCATTTGTTGTTCCTGCATTTCTGATTACAATTTTTTCAAATTGTTTACTCACTCCTGTTATTATTTCCTTAGCTAATGTTTGGATGTTGAACTCGTTGTTTTGTGCTTCATCCTCTGGAGGAGTTTTAGCTGTACTCTTGTCCTGGTTCGAATCTCCAATATTTTTTCTTGTTGTTTTAACCATTTTATATGTTATGAGTTCCCTTTATCAGTACTTTTCAAATTATTGATCACTATTGCCTGGATTGACTTGTGTCTAAGTAATTTAATTAAAGGTTTTACCGTGGTGTAATTTAGCAGTTTTTTCAATCCCTGAGCTCAGTGGTGTAAAAGCCTCTTTTTTTTCTTCCCTGTAGGCTATGGGAGCCTGAAGGCTTTTAAACTATCAATAGGCTTCTTAGCTTAATCAGTGACTCCTGACCAAGAGATAAAGCAGGGTGTGGCAGAGATAATCCAGTGGTTATGCAAAGAGACTTTCACAGCCCCTCAGCTATGCCACCGAGGTATAGGTCTTCTCCTGAGTTTCCCGCTTAGATCTCTGTCCCCTGGTTTCTCTCCCTGTTGCTGCTCCAGATTCTGAGGGTAGTAGCAATGGAGACTCAGAGTTGCACTTGGTGAGTCTCTGGGGAGTCCTTTCTTCCCTTCAGCTGTCCTCTTGTTGGTGGAGCAGACTGGAGGTGGTGTCTCCACTGATAAACTGTTGAACTGTTAGCAGTCACTTAATCTCTCCTTAGGCCCCTCTCTCCTCTCTGTCACCAGCCACGCGTGTTTGTACTCACGGGTGATTTATTGGGTTCCTGTGGTCATTCTAGTCCTGTCTTGTTTCGGTCCCAGGTGGTCTCCTTTGGTATTCCTAGTTGTTTCAGGAGAGTAAAGGAGAGGAGAGGAGAGTAGAGGAGAGGAGAGAAAGCGATCTGCTGCTCGTAGCTCCGCCTCCGGAAGTCAGGATCCTTTATCCTTATTCCTTTCCATTCTAAGTTTGATGTGTCTTGGTGTCTTTAAGTCTGGGTTAAGTCTGTTTGGGACCTTCTGGGATTCTTGGACCTTTATGTCTTTGATGTTGTCTAAACTAGGGAAGTTCTCAGCTACTATGTCCTGAAGAATGCTATCTTCCCCTCCCTCTCTTCCTCTGGTAATATAATATACAATATGTATATTGTAATATAATATTGTAATATATATAATATATTGTATTATATTGTAATATATAATATATATAATATATATATAATATATATTATATATTATATATTGTAATATATAATATTGTAATATAATATACAATATGTATATTGTTTCTTTTCATGTCATCCCATAGGAATGTGTTGTTTTCAGTATCTCAATCTTTTTTTGAGATTTCTTAATTCTTTTTTAGTTGTCTCTAATTCGTCCTCGATCCTCCTAATTCTGTCTTCAGCCTCATTGATTCTATTCTCTCTCCCCTCTACTGTTTTCTGGATTTCATCTATTTTGTTACCCTGTTCTGATACTGTTTTAGCTTGTTTAGCTAGTTATTTTCTTAGCTAAGTTATTTCAGCTTTCAGCTCTCTAATAACCTTGACATAATTAGTGTTTTCTTCCGGAGTCTCATTTGTTGTTTCTGCATTTGTGATGACAATTCTTTCAAACTGTTTACTCACTCCTGTGATTATTTCCTTAACTATTGTTTGGATATTGATCTCATTATTTTGTGCTTCACCCTTTGAGGGGCTTTAAAAGCTGGACTTTTGTCCTGGTTCATTTCTCCAATATTTCTTCTTGTTGCTTTAACCATTTTATACAGTATGTTATGAGGATCTTCTCTCAGTACTTTTCAATAACTGATCACTCTTGTCTGGATTGACTTGTGTCTAAGTAACGTAATTAATAGGTTCACAGTTGTGGAAGTTGACAGTTGATTCAATAGTATTTGAATCCCAGAGTTGGGACACAGTGTCTTAAAAGCCTCTTTTGTTCTTTTTCGTCCCTTTAGGTTATGGGAGCTTGAGAGCTTTTAAAATGAGTAGATTTCTTAGCTTAATCCCTCACTCCTGTCCAAGAGATAAAGCAGGGTGGGGGAGAGATAATATAGTGGTTATGCAAAGAGACTCTCACACCCCAAGGATCAAAAGCTCCATGCTCAATTTAGCTTCTCTGCCAAGCTAAGCAGCACTGCTGGACACTGTGAGTTTCTAAACAAGTCCCGTTTATAGTCTGTAGGTACTGAGGCTACTATTCACAATGTTCTCATCAGGAGAACAACATGGAAAGGCTCCCAACACACAGCCCTACTGCTAGGCTGCCAAAGTGTAGATCTTCTCCTGGTTTCCTTGTTAGTTCTCTGTCCTCTGGTGTCAGCACAGGGCCTTCCCCCTGTTGCTCCAGCCTCTGAGGACAGTAGCTATGGAGACTCACTGTTGCATTTGGTGAGTCTTAGGGGAATCTTCACCTCCCTTCAGCCGTCTTTTTTGTTGGTGAAACAGACTGAAGGTGGTGCTTCAACTGGTAAACTTCCAGACTGTTACCAACCACTTAATCTCTCCATAGGTTTCTCTCTGTCCATGAGCCACACGTATTTGTACTCACTGGTGATATGGTGGGTTCCTGAAATCGTTCTCGTCCTGCCTTGTTGCAGTCCCAGTTGATCTTTTATATTCCTAGTTGACCCGGGAAAGGTGAGGAGAGAAACAGCTGCTACTGCTCCGTAGCCCTGCCTGTGTAAATCGGTGAAGGAAGGTCTGTGATTTTAAATGAAGTTCATACACTTTTGCTTTAAAGCATATATATTCCCCTAATTTATGGGTACATGTGCACATGTGTTCTGTCTCATGGGCCCTGATCTAGTTTTTGTGGCTTGGCTAGGAGGTGCACCACCTGATACAGAATTGAGGAGTCCTATGAGCTAAGAACAGTCTCACCAGATTGCTGGAGCTGAAGGGTTGACATTCCACACTTGGTGTCTCGTGATACAATCCAAGTGAAATGTGTCAAGGTGATACTGGTTGCATTGATTTGGATGAGCTCAGCAGATGCAGTATCAAATGGTGTATATAGAGTTTCTAGGACTGGGAGAAATATGGGCTTTATGGAGAATGGGTAAGGTTCCTGCTATCTTGGAGTTTAAGAAAGCAACATATAGTTATTATTGTAGCCAAGTTATTAGGGTATTTGGTTTACTTTGAAAATTGATTTGCTATATCATACAAAACCTTATGCCATTTTAATGCTAATTACACATAGCTGTATGTTATATAGTGACACAAGCTTCTGGTTCCCTGGTCTAAGACTATATGTGATATATGTCAATTAAACAGTCATTATTAGAAATCAAAATTTGAATTAGAATTAAAATTTGAGGCCACTGTTAATTCAATCAGGTTACCTTTTCTTTCTTTTTTATTCTCTCATTTCTTTATCTTTCCTTTCCTTTCTTTTCCTCCCTCCCTTTCTTCCATTCTTTTGACATGATAGAGAGATTGAGAGGAAGACAGGCAACTGTAGCACAGCTTCACCACTTATGAGGCTTCCCCTCTACAGTTATAGTCAGGGATTTAAACAGGGGTTTTGCTCATAGTAACTTGTGCTCAATCATGTGCTCCAATGCTCAACCCCACCACTGTTCATGGTTAATATCTGCTCTCTACTGGCCATGCCACCACCAAACCCCATCCATTTTCACCAGTTTGTCCTCTAGAAATTTTCAGTTCCCTTCTCCAAAGAAGATACTTTCTGTTAGGGACATCCCCCACCCCCACCAGCAGCCGGAGGAATTGTACCCATATATCAGCAACCATTAACCTCCAATAAAAATTACAAAAGCAAACAATGAAAGAAAGAAAGGAAAGCACTCTACTCCACTCTAAGCCAGTTTATCTCAGCGATTCTGAGCTCTGACTGTTCCTTCCTCATTTCTTTCTGAATTGTTTTTTCTTCTGAGTTTTCTTTTTATGAAGCTTTGCTTTATCTGAGTCTTTTTGTCTCTTGAAGGAAATGTTTAGAAAGTTCTAAAATATAACCAGCAGAATTTAGAAGGCAATGAGTTCATATTAAAAATACGCCTCAAGATGCCCAGGAGAAAGAGTTGTGACACAAAATCAAGAAATTGATTTCATTGTAAATTTCTTGTGACTTTTGTCTGGTTTTGACTAATTATCTATCCTGCAGGCTAGATTAATTTTTGAATTTAATAGCATTGTATAGCGTTCAATCAGAAAAGGGGATAATCAAGGTTAAATTGTCATATGATTAAGTCCTTCAATGAAAATGTTCAGAATTTACTTACATTAAAATTAATCCAAATATTGATAGTTTTGGAGGAAGGTAATTTAATGCACAGTCTCTGATGTGTACTTATTAAACATATGACTGCCTACTTTAGAGTATTAGGATTTGTATTTCAATCAGGTGCTTTATGGAAAAAATTTTGGCTAAACAACACAATTTTTTATAAGAGGAAAATGAATTGAATGTGCAAATGTTCTTTGTAAGAAGATGGAGAATTCATTTTATTATAGGCAGTAAATTAAGAAATCAAGCTTTTACACCTATGAGCTTAAGGGGAGGTTTAATGGATACTCAGATTATGACAGATCTCATGGGCTCTCTCTTCATAGTATGAAGCCAATGGTGACAATTTAAAGGATTTGATATTGACTAAAAATCCAGACCAGAAACAAATTAGCTTAAACTGAAGAATGATTAATTTCTGTATGATCAAAATCACAGAGAAATTAAGATGTTTGCTAGCACAAGTAACTAGACATTTTTCAACTATTTGAAATGTATTTATTAATGAGAAAGTAAGAGAGGGACACAGTATGACTGTCATATGTGATACTGGGGATTGAATTTAAGATTTCATGTTTATAAGTCAAGCATTCTACTCACTGTGCCATCTGCTAGTCATGACTTAAAATGTTTTCTCTTTATTTCTTCTTTCCTTCCTTCGTCCCTTCCTTCCTTCTCTCTCTTTTTAAATATATATTTATTTTATTTATTTATTCCCTTTTGTTGCCCTTGTTTTATTGTAATTATTATTGTTGTTGTCGTTGTTGGATAGGAAAGAGAGAAATGGAGAGAGGGAGGAGAAGACAGAGAGGAGGGGAGAAAGATAGACAACTGCAGACCTGCTTCACTGCCTGTGAAGTGAGTCCCTGGGGTTCGAACCGGGATACTTATGCCGGTCCTTGTGTTTTGTGCCACCTGCGCTTAACCCGCTGCCCTACAGCCCGACTCCCTCTCTCCCTCTTTCTAAGAGAAATTTAGAGTAGAAAGGGAGATAGAGAGGGCTCAAGAAAGAAAAACATTTGCAGCACTGCCTTACCACTCATAAAATTCCCCCCTGAGTGGAGATGAATTCTGGACCTTGCATATAGTAACAGGTGTGCTCAACTGTGTAACCATCCGGCCCCATGACTAACATTTTTAAATTTGTTTTTTAACCATTCTTGGGCCAAATGCTACATCAGACATGTAAGTATAATACTACTAAATGCTTTACTTCTTTACTTCTCATGTGGAAAATAAACATTCTTTTCCCTAACCTTCCTAACTGAAAGAGCTTGCTCTTCTAGGCCAGTGGGCTTGTAGCTGTTTGTGAAGCAAAGTTAAACAGATGTCACCCCAAAGATAATGCATATCACTTAGAACTTGAAATTGATATACCATAGACTTCCCTTCTTAATTTATAGGGCAATAAAAGTGGTCATAAATGTAGGAGCACTCCACCCTTACAGAGTTACCATTTTTATGATTTTGACAGGTCCACACTCTTGTTTTTACCCTCACACTGTCCCAGGTGTATTTAATCTTTAACAATCTGTATTCTATACATAATAGGTGTGCCTGTCTTCATAACTGAAGATCAGCAGCAGATTTTATTGTTGACAAGAGTGATAATGTTCTTTCACCTTAACTTTTTATGTTACTGTTAATTTTCTCTCTGTGGCTGAGAGTTGAGGGAGGTGCTTGGGTCATCCTGGAGAGAAATTGGCTGTAATAATCCAATTGGAACGAAGCACAGCTTCGATAACTCTACTACCATATCAGCAGTTTGAGGTCACAGATTCATATGGATGTTAAAGCTGGAATGCACTCTTGCCTTCCCATTACATCTGGCAACTGGAAAGCTTCACTCAACAAACATGCTGCCTACTAAGTGCAATGAAGATTCTGCTAGAGAGTTGCTGGCAAAGGGATTCAGCAGAGGTCCTGTGGCTAATCTTGGCAGAGCTGTTGAAGTTTAATTTAATAAATGTTTGGAAGACATTGAGAAACAAGAGTTTCTGCTTTCAAATTTTTTAAATCAGATGATCTTCCCTGTTGTCTCTTTTGTTTGTCCATCACCTCCTCTATACTATAATGGCAGACTCTTGTCTCAGTCCTTTGTCACCTCAATAGTGTCAGCACTGAAGACAGTACTTGAATCAGCACACAAATACTTACTCAGTAGTAGAACATGTACTTTACATATGTAAACTCTCAGGTCTAATCCCTTGCACACCAGGAGAGTAATTAAGACAAAATAAATGTTATTTCTGTGGATAACAGAGTAGTCTCTCAAAATAGGCCAGTGAGGTGGCTAAGAAGTGGATCTCCTACCATGGGTCACTCCCATCAGGAACGTCATCATAAGCCCTCTTGTGGACCTTCCAAGACATTGCCCTCACCATAAAGTAATGATGGTAGGATGGCCCTAGTACAAATATAAACAGATAGTTGTAGAAATAATAAGTTAACTCATGTCTGCAACTTTGGAGAACTGCTGAGGTTTGCAATGGGGGGACTGGAGATTCAGAACTCTGGTGGTGGGGATGGCATGGAATTATACTCCTGTTAACATATAATTTTGTAAATCAATATTAAATCCCTAAAAATTAATAAAAATTTTAAAAATTAGAAAAGGTGTGAGACCCTGAGTTTAATTCCAGCACCATGAAGTGAGCGCACGCGCACACACACACACACACACACACACACGGGTTCATGAGTGAATGAGGAATAAAGCAAAGAATAAACCACTTAATGATATAGAATAGCACAGTCATGCTCATCAAGCCTCAAATTTCTTTCTGGCCAGTCCTTCCCTGAAGCTGCATCATGCCCTCCTCTGGGTGCCATATATATATTTTTTCTGTTCTTTTCTTTTTTTTTAAATACTTTATTTCTTTATTGGGGAATTAATGTTTTACATTCAACAGTAAATACAATAGTTTGTACATGCATAACATTCCCCAGTTTCCCCTTTAACAATACAACCCCCACTATGTCATTCATCATCTTTCATGGACCATTATTTTTATTTTTATTTTCTTTTTTCCTCTAGCACTAAGTATGACATTTCTTAGGATATTAATGGGATGCATTGGATCGACCTTCTCGTGGTGCATCCCGTGAGTACCCATTTATTGGGGAAACTGACGATCGTTCCTAGCCGACTGAATCCACAATTGATCCCAGTCACTTTCAAAGCCAGCAACAAGCAGACGCTGTTGACTGGCTACGGAAGAAGGGCAAACGCTAGAAGAAGAAGGATATTAATAATGCAACCAGTTACTATGATGTTTAATGTTTTTTCTTTTCTTCATTTTTTTATTGTTGTAGTATTATTGTTGTTGTTATTGATGTTATCCTTGTTAGGACAGAGAGAAATGGAGAGGAAGACAGAGAGGGGGAGAGAAAGATAAACACCTGCAGAACTGCTTCACCGCTTGTGAAGCGCTCCCCTGCAGGTGGGGAGCCAGGGGCTCGAACCAGGATCTTTACACCAGTCCTTGAGCTTTGTGCCATGTGTGCTTAACCCGCTACGATGGTTAATTTTGTGACTCAACATGACTGGGTCAAGAGATTAAGCATTATTTCTGGATGTTTTTGTAATGAATTAGCATCTGAATTAGGGAACTCAGTGTTGCCCTCCCCAGTGTAGTGTGAGTGGGGATTCTCCAATTCATGGAGGATCTGAATAGAACAGAAAGTACAGGAAGGGAGAATTTACTTTTTCAGCTTTTTCCTGTTATTATATTAATACCAGAGACATTGGTATTAGGTGGCCTTGGTCAATGAGGTGTGAATTTCCTACAGCAGTCACTCATCATACATGAAACAAGCACTAATTGAGCATGTTCTCTAACATCAATAGTTATGTTTAGACCAGTGAATACAGAAGTTAGTAAATTTTTAAAATAAAAGAGATCCCCTAGCCTATTCTCTTTTAAAGATTTATTTAATTTATTTATTATTGGATAATAATTTATTATTGGATAAAGGAGGGAGAGAGACAAAGAGGTACCTGCAAACCGGCTTCATCACTTGTGAAGTTTCCCCCTGCAGGTGGGAACCAAAGTCTTGAACCTGGGTCCTTGTGCACTGTTCTAGGATTATCATGAATGCCAAGGCATAGGGAGAGACCTTGCTTTCTCCAGGCCCCTCTGTTCCTCCTTCCACCTGAATAAGTGTTAATGCACCTTTTCCCCATGCACTGTGCTTCTGGATCAGTGGTTCTCAAAATAGTTTCCCCAGCTTCACTGCTGGAAATTGGCATTGTCTCTGTGAGCCCCACAAAACCTGGTGTCCCCACTCCAGATCCCCTGGATCAGAAAATTCTGGAGAAGTATCCTGAAATGTTTGATAAATCCTCCCCATGTACATCTAATGTCCATTCTGATATACACTAAAGTCTAGGAAGATCAGCTCCAAATTATTAGTCCCCATTCTCTTATTCTAGTGGGAGGGGTGAACATTCAGTAGTTGAAGGTTATGGAGAAAAGAGATTGCTCTATAGGCCTTTGCCTTCTAAGAGCCCTTTCTGGCCCATTCTTGATTTATAAATAGACTTTCTTTACTTTGCACACTCGTAAGCAGTCGGTACCACAGCCAACTCATTGGCATCTATTACACATGTCTAGCTGGGAGTTGTGTGTACATATATTTCTGTAAGAATGCTACTTCTTTTTTAAATTTATTATTATTATTTTCCCTCCTTGTTTTGTTGTTGTAGTTATTGTTGTTGATGTCATCGTTGTTGGATAGGACAGAGAGAAATTGAGAGAGAAGGGGAAGATAGAGAGGGGGAGAGAAAGACAGGCACCTGCAGACCGCTTCACCACCTGTGTGAGTCGACTTCCCCTGCATGTGGAGAGCCTGGGGCTTGAACCAGGATCCTTATGTCTGTCCTTGCACTTTGCGCCACGTGTGCTTAACCTGCTGTGTTGCCACCTGACTCCCGATTTATGCATCATCTTCTCCACCTCTCTTCTATTCCTTCCTCTTCCCAGCTGGAGCTCAGTGGCTGCATGACTACTATTTTCTGCAGTTATCAAGATGAGAGAAGATAAAGAGGGAGAGAAAGGGAGGAAGAGGTATAGAGAAGGGGAGATACCTGCAGCACTACCCTACTGCTCATAAAGCTTGCCCACAATAGCATGGTAATGCATGCACTCAACCAGCTCTGTCTTATGCAGTTTCCAATGGTGAAAGTGGCACCATGAAAACCCCTTTTCTCTTGTGCCAGTTATAAAATTTCTCTGCAGAGGAAAACAGTGGTAAAATCGCCAAGTGATGTTTTTTAAACATTAGTCAAACATGAGTCTCACTTACTTCTTTGCTGTTTGTGTGTTGCAGATCAAACCAACTGTTGTTTTGGCATGATGTCTTCTTATATGTGTTGTCTTCTCATGTGTAACTTTCTAACTCGGGTACAAGGGAAACTTTTGTTTTGCCTCTAGGGTTGTCTCTGGGGCTTGGTGCCTGCACTACAAATTCACTGCTCTTCGAGGGCATTTTTTTCCATTTTTAAAAAAATTATTGGATAAGACAGAGAAATTGAGAGAGGAGGGGAAGATAGATAGACATCTGCAGATCTGCATCATTGTTTGTGAAGGGAGCAGGTGAGGAACTATGGGCTTGAACTGGGATCCTTATGTGGGTCCTTATGCCTAGTACTGTGCACTTAACTTGGTGTGCTACTCCTTGCCTCCAAGGGAAACTTTTATAAACCAGCGTACTTTTCAGTGAAGCACAGGAAATTGGTCTTTCTTTCTTTCTGTGTGATACTGGAGAATAAACCTAGGATCTTTCACATGTGTGGTACTGCCAAGCAGCCTTCCAGGTACTTCCATGTTGTGTCAAACATCAAAGTCGAGGTCTCACAGATGGTAAGTTATGTACTCTATCCATTGAGTCACCTTCTGACCCTTCTTTTTCCTTTTTGTGACTGATGTTTATTGTCACACTGGTAATCTGACCAAATATGCATTTAGAACAACATGGATTTACCCTTTCTCACAGTTCAGTAATCTGCTGGACTACATGTCTAGTGAAACTTTCTTGCCATTCACTCATGTTTTGGGTTTGAAGGATGGCAATTGTGCCAAGATTTTCATATGAGCCTTGGTGCTGACACAGCATCAACTAGGAATCCCCCCCTATTTTTTCCTCTGGTTTGATGACATGGGTCACTAGGTTGCTTCTACCCCTGTGGAGCAGGGACTTTTGAGAAAAATAAAAGTCATTGCCCGTGTGCAGGGATCCTGGGTCAAGGGCAGAGAGCGATTCCTCTAATTTATTACACTATTCCCCAAAAATCTTTTTCTCTGGGAAAAAGCAGTTCTGAGATATAATGACAGGGAAGGAAAAGGAAGAGTTCTGAGATATGATGACAGTGGAAGGGAAATAGAATGGTTCTCTCAGCATTGCCTTCACAATATGGGAGACCCAGTCTTGTCTCTGGGATGCAGCTGGCCAAGCATGGCTTGATGAAATAGAAAAGGCTCTTTGGCTGTAGGGGCAATGCTGGTGATCCCGATGGAGCCCAAGATGATAATGCACAACTCAACACTCTTCTTCCTTGCATGCTCCTCAAAAGCAGACTTGTGAAACACCCAATATTAGAGTCAGAATGAGGAGTAGGCAGGAGAGGTTCCCAGAGTGGAGTAAGGACAAGCCCATCTTTACGTGGTCTACCCTGCACAGACAAAATCCTGAAAGCAAGCACTTCCTTAAAATGTGTGCCCAGAACTCCCCTAAGATAATGAAATGTCACAACAGGCGATTTAACAAGGCTCTGGAAATTTCATGCTATACTCTACCGTCTCAAGCCACCATCAAATCTAATTCTCAAACCCACCAGATAGTTGGCAATGAACATGCAAGAATGAAAAAGAAGCAGAGAGGGGATCCAAAGAGACTTTGCTTCCAAAGTCCTATTTGGTCATCAGTATTGTGGCATCAGCATAAACTCCTCAGCTTCCTTTGCTGTTGTTTCAATCATTGCTATGTAATTTGAGAGTAGCCTACTGAGAGTCCTGGACCTATGACCAGACCTCAATTCTTGCCCTGTCTTTGCCAAAATTATGCGATGGCTTGGAGCCAGTTGTCTGGCTTCTGTAAGTGCAGATTTCATCTGACAATGAGCATCATATCTGCTGTGGCATTTTGTTAATTGTTCTGAATATTAGGGAATACCTGTTCAAGTTCTTTTGAAACTCAGGGCTAGGAATACAGTTTAGTGGTGTAGCACATATTTCACATGTATAGGCTTTTGAGTTTGATTCTTAGCACTAATAGAAAAAGAGTGAGAAGGAAAAGCAGAAAAGGAGAAAAGAAAGAAAGTGACCCAGGAGGTAGTACAATGGACTTTCAAACCTCATGAGGTCCTTAGTTTGAACCCCAGATTCCTAAGCCAGAGTGACATTCTGGCTCTCTCTCTCTCCTCCACTAGGTGATAAATAAATATTTAAGACACACACACATACACACACACACACACACACACACAGAGAGAGAGAGAGAGAGAGAGAGAGAGAACGAGAGAAAATTCAAGGTATGCAGGAAGTTAAATGAAAAGTATAACAACTATAGTTTACCCTTTATCATTTAGAGGTCTGCAGTACTCCTCTATTAGTTTTACAAGGGATTTTCATTTTGCAGTGTAGTCACCAAAGGAAAAGGGTCCAATAGAACTTGGTGGAGGGATATTGGGACTTTGGTGATGAAGCAGTGTGGTAACACACATCATGAAGAGCTGTGAAATTGGGAGCTACAAGCAGCAGATTGCTTTCTCTCCTCTCCTCTCCTCTCCCGGATCAACTAGGAATACCAAAGGAGACCACCCGGGACCGAAACAAGACAGGACTAGAATGACCACAGGAACCCAGTAAATCACCCGTGAGTACAAACACGTGTGGCTCGTGACAGAGAGGAGAGAGGGGCCTAAGTGACTGCTAACAGTTCAGCAGTTTATCAGTGGAGACACCACCTCCAGTCTGCTCCACCAACAAGGGGACAGCTGAAGGGAGGAAAGGACTCCCCAGAGACTCACCCAGTGCAACTCTGAGTCTCCATTGCTACTACCCTCAGAATATGGAGCAGCGACAGGAAGAGACACCAAGGGACAGAGATTCAACCAGGAAACTCAGAAGACCTATACCTCCGTGGTATAGCTGAGGGGCTGTGAAAGTCTCTTTGCATAACCACTGGATTATCTCTGCCACACCCTGCTTTATCTTTTGGTCAGGAGTCAGTGATTAAGCTGAAGCCTATTGATAGTTTAAAAGCACCCAGGTTCCCATAGCCTACAGGGAAAGAAAGAAAAAAAAAAGAAAGAGGCTTTTAAACCACTGAGCTCCAACTCAGGGATGAAATAACTGTTAACTTCCACCACTGTGAACCCTTTAATTAAATTACTTAGACACAAGTCAATCCAGGCAATAGTGATCAATAATTTGAAAAGTACTGATAAAGGGGACTCATAACATAATATATAAAATGGTTAAAACAACAAGAAAAAATACTGGAGACTCGAACCAGGATAAGAGATCTGTCTTTCTCTCCGTCTCTGTCCTCCCCTCCTCTCTCAATTTCTCTCTGTCCTATCCAACAACAATAACAGCAGCAACAACAACAATGGGAAAAAAGATGGCCACCAGAAGGAATGGATTTGTAGTGCAGGCACCTGGCCCCAGTGATAAGCCTGGAGGCAAAAAAATAAATAAATAATAAAGAAGAATAAAAATAATAAAGAAGAAAGAAAAGAAAAATAAATGCTGTAATAAAAAAGAAATGAAAAATAAGAACAACAAAATTACAAGAAATAATAGTCATTCCTGAAGCCCCGCTTCTCCAGAGCCCTGCCCCACTAAGGAAAGAGAAAGACAGGCTGGGAGTATGGATCAACCTATCAAGACCCATGTTCAGGAAAGCAATTACGGAAGACAGACCTTCTACCTTCTACACCCCATAATGACCCTGGGTCCATACTCCCAGAGGGATAAAGAATAGGAAAGCTATCAAGGGAGGGGATGGGATACGGAGTTCTGGTGGTGGGAATTGTGTGCAGTTGTAACCTCTTATCCTATGGTTTTTGTCAGTTTCCTTTTTATAAATAAAATTTTTTAAAGATAGAAATAATAGTCTCTAAATGAAACAAATAAAATGAATCTCAGGAACAGGAGAGAGAGCATAATGGTTATGCAAAAAGACATGTGCCTGAGGCGCCATAGTTTCAGATTCAGTTCCTACCTCCCACCACCACCCCCGCCACCACCACCACAATAAGTCAGAGGTACACAGTGCTCTGGAAAAACAAAGGATCATAGTTTAAAGCAATCAACAGAATATAGAAATAATTTTTTTCCACAAATAAGACAACATTAGTAGATAGTTTCTGTCTATATAGAGTCTTCTTCAAGAACCTTAGATGCTTTACAGACATTATATTCAATTAACACCCACAACAATCCTGTGAGGTAAATATGGCTCCCATTTTACATGAGAGGGTGGCTGCAGGGCAAAGAGGTCAAGTGACTTGCTCAGGGTCACAAAGTTAAGTCTCCTGAAGTGCCAGCAGCTGAGCACTATTAGCTTCCCAGCTGCCCTTTCCTAGTTAAATACCTCAAGAGAAAATCTTGAATGAGTTTTCTGACATTTTGTCAGCCCCTTAAGTATTTCTAAATATGAATAAAGTTTAGTGACATTGTTTATTTCCATTAGGTAATTATCATCATCCATTTCCTTTACTTTTTCATCTTCTCAAACTGAAACTCTGTTTCCTCTAAATACTAACTTCCCATTCCCCACCTGGAAACGTCAGGCACCTACGCTTCTACTTCCTATCGCCATGGATTTGACTGTTCTACAAACCAGTTGTAAGTGGGATCAAACAAGACAGGGCTTGTCTTTAGTAAAATATCTCAAGGTTCCTCCATGTTGTAGCACTCCAATTTTTTAATCCCATAATTGAAGTAATGCTAAGTTGAACTACAACTACTTTTTTTCTTTAGATCAGCAGTTCCTGACTTGACTTGTCTGCTCAAGCAGAACACCATGTACTTTCAAAAAAGGGATTAAGTGAACAAGGAGTAGTTCGCCAAATGTAGATTGACCCTCAACAACTTTGTAGGAATGGTCTGGGGAAAGTTGGTGACTTGGCACCATCAGCCCAGGAAAGAGAAGTCAATAGGATCAGAGCTTAGACATCTTTCTACAAATGTCAGGACACCAATTACCTCTACCAAGGGGACTGCGCCTGCATCCTCAGCATCTTTCATCCTGGTTCCCTGTGTGGATCTTATTTTTATTTATTTATTTATTTATTTATTTATTTTTTTGGACCTTATTTTTAAGGGACGAGGCTCCCTCAGAAAACTCTCACCATTGGTGGAGGGATAATTGCCCCGAGGATCTAGTTCAGTAAACACAGATTCTTTTGTGATACACTTTCCAAATAAAGCACACACTTTGGGATTAATTAAACGCTTTTCTAGCTGCCTGCCAGTGTAACCTTTCTTTTATGCTTCTTAGGGGGCACACAATGTAAAAAGTCAAATCTATTATCTTCGTGACTTGGAGGGAAAGATCTAGGACAGAATTACCTTACATGCTGCTTTTTTTTTCTTTTTCTTATTGTGTGAATGTTGGATCAAATGGACAGCTCTCTGAGCTGTAAGCTAAACAACAGATTCAAGCCAAAAGAGAAGTGATTTAGAAGTGAAGGCAGAGTAGAGAGTACTGTGGACAGCACCCTGTTTTCTTGGCACACTTGGAGAAGATGCAAAAGAAGCAGGTAAGAGTGGAGTGCTGACTACTACTTAAGCCTGAGAGCATGCTCTTGTTTTCACTCTTACTGGGACTCTGAATGCATGGCAATTAACTTTGCAGTCAAACCTTTTCACTGTTTCTTTTCGTCTGTATTATTCTCAGATCTCTTAGCTGCATAGGGAAAAAAATCTCTAGTAGTCACTTCCCTTGTCACTACCCCAGAGAGGTAAAGAATATGGAAATTTCCAATGTAGGGGATGGGATATGGAATTCTGGTGATGGGAATTGTATGGAGTTGTACTCCTCTTATCCCACAATCTTGTTAATCATTATTAACTCACAAATAAAACAAAATGAAAGAGACAAAGAGAGAGGGAGAGAGAGAAAGAGAGAAGTGGTAACTGGCTGGTGGTACACCTGGTGGAACACACGTTACAGTGTGCAAGATCCCAGATTTAAGCTTCCAGTTCCCACCTACAGGGGGAAAGCTAAAGTAGTGCTGCAGGTGTCTCTCTGACTCTCTTCCTCGTTGTCTTCCTCTCCCCTCTAGATTCTGACTATGAAATAAAGAAAAAAAAACTTTAAAGAGATTATTTTGGGGAAAAAAAAAGATTGGTGTTCTAGACATTTCTAAGTGTCCTGGAATGAAGCACTACCTGTTTCTTGCTTTGATTCTGGAGTTTTTTCTACTGCTCTATCATTTGATTTGTTGATTTAGGACTCTATTTTTTGACTACTAAAGGAAGATAAAGATTAAAGCCCTTATCTGGCTTCTTCTCATCTTCATCTTCTGTAAAAAACAAATTTTTTTTAGAAATTTCTATCTTTTATCTTTCGTCTCTTTTTTATTTCTTATTTCTTTATTGGAGGATTAATATTTCACAGTTGACAGTAAATACAATAGTTTGTACATGCATAACATTCTCAGTTGTCCACACAATACAACCCCCACTAGGTCCTCTGCCATCCAGTTCCAGGACCTGAACTTCCCACCCACTCACTCCAGTCTTTTATTTTGTTGCAATACACCAACTCCAGTCAAAGTTCTGCTTAGTGTTTTCTCTTCTGACCTTGTTTTTCAACTTCTGCCTGTGAATGAGGTCATCCCATATTCATCCATCTCTTTCTGACTTATTTCACTTAACATAATTTCTACAAGCTCCATCCAAGATGGGCAGAAAAAGGTGAAATCACCATTTTACTCTGAAAATATCCAGTAGTTCTAGTTTATCTATCTCTCCATTTAGCTCCTTCATTTCTTTGTTGATTTTCTACCTGGATGATCTGTCAAGTTGAGAGAGTGGGGTGTTGAAGTCCCCTACTATTACTGTGTTGTTAATATATTGCTGTAGCTCTTTCAGTAGATGTTTGATGTATTTAGAAGGCCTCTCCTTGGGTACATAGATGTTGGTAATAATTAAGTCCTCGTGACTGATTGATCCTCTGAGCACTAATGGCTATCCCTATCTTTTCAAATTTTATTTATCTTAAGATCTATCATGTCAGATGTGAGCATAGTTATTCCAGCCCTTTTTTGGTCTATTGGCTTTGTGGTAGTTTTTTATCCTTTCACTTTGAGTCTGTGTTTGTCTTGTTGAGTTAGGTGGGTTTCCTGCAGACAACATATGGTTGTGTTTTCTGATCTACCTTCTTACTCTATGATTTTTTAATAGGTAAATTCAGGCCCTTGGCATTTATTGATATCATAGATTGAAGATATCTTAATGTCATTGTTGTAGATTTTTGGAGTGTTCTGATATATGGTATGTATATGGTGATCTATTGTTTATAGGAGACCTTTCAGAACTTCTTTCTGGACAGGCTGGGTGATAGTTGATTTCTTCAACTGTTGCTTGTCTGAGAATAATGCCTCCATCTAGTCTGAATGACAGTCTGAGTTTCTAAGCAAGTCCCATTTATACTCTGCATGTTCTGAGGCAATTATTCACCATGTTCTCATCAGGAGAACAATATGTAAAGGATCACACTACACAGGCCCACCACTAGACCACAGGGGTGTATATCTTCTCCTGAGTTTCCTGGTCAGTTCTCTTCCTCACTGATGTCAGCCCCGGCCTCCAATCTCTGAGGGCAGTACAAATAGAGACTCACAATTGCATTTGGTGAGTAGTAGGGGAGTCCTCTCCTCCCTTCAGCAGTTTTTTGTTGGTAAAACAGGCTGGAGGTGCCTCCTCAATTGGCAAACTGACAGATTGTTTTAAGCCATTTGGGAGTAGATATGGGATTTAGCCCCAGGAATCTCTCCGCCACACGTGTGCTCACCGGTGACTTGGTAAGTTCCCAAAGTAGTCCCAGTCTTGTCTTGTTGCAGTCTGAGGTGATCTTTGATATTCCTTGTTCTTTAGAAATGTTTCTCAACTGGGCAGAGCTGGAGGTCTGGGCAGAGTTGTGGTGTCTGGATGCTGTGGTGATTTGGTGGGTTCCCAAAGTAGTTCTAGTTTTGTCTTGTCCCAGGTGGTCTCCTTTAATATTCTTAGTTGACCAAGGAAAGGAGAGAATGCACTTATCACTTATTTTTATAATGGCTTTATTGAACTAGAATTTGCACTTCATGAAATTCACCGTTAAAATCTGTAACTGATTTTTTTAAATATAATAAACTGTGCAATTCTAAATCCAGAATATTCTTGTTGTACTAAATCTAGAATATTCTTGTTCCCTGAGAAGAAACCCCATATTGGGGGCAAGGCAGTGGTGCACCAGGTTAAGCACACATAGTAAGAAACTCAAGGACCTGCTCAAAGATTCCAATTTGATTCCCCAGCTTCCCACCTGCAGTGGGGCCGCTTCACAAGTGGTGAAGCAAGTCTGCAGGTGTATATCCCTACCTCTTCTTATCTTTCCCTCACCCCTCAATTTCTCTCTGTTCCATCACAGAAAAAAATCAAAGAAATGGTCATAGAAGCAGTGGATTCAAACTGCAAACACCAAGCCCCAGAAATAACCCTAGAAGCAAAAAACAAACAAAAAGAAACCCATATTCATTAACAGTTGGTTCTCAGTCTTCCATTCTTAGCCTTGGCAGCTACTGTTTTCTCTCTATTCTTACCAACATTTGTTGTTTTTTCTGCATAGTCATCTCAATAGATATGCCGTGGTTTCTGATTATCTTTGATTTCATTTCCCTAATCACTAATGACTCTGAGCACATTTTCATGAATGTATTCATCATTCTTATATATCTTCTTAGTAAAAATGTCTACATTTTTTATTTTAAATTAGATTGCTTGTTTATTGTTGAGATATAAGAATTCATTATATTTTCTGGATATTCAGTTCTTGTTAGATAAACTACTTGTAAATATTTATTTTTCTCCCATTCCCTGTGCTCTTTTCACTTTCTTAAATGGTATCCTTTGTTTTTTAATTAGTTACATTAGATATTCAGTAATGGTCAACAGATAAGATTACAGTTCCATACTACACCCACTATGTAAGTTCCGTGATATACCTTTCACACAGGTCCTTCACCCTCTGTCACCCCATAATTTTCAGAAAATCTGAAACAGTTTAGTTTCTTCTTTATTTTGCAAATGTATGTGCACTTTAATTCTCTGTATTTCACATATGACCAAAATCATCTGATAGTTGCCTTCTACCTCT
Source organism: Erinaceus europaeus (assembly GCF_950295315.1). NCBI lineage: Eukaryota > Metazoa > Chordata > Mammalia > Eulipotyphla > Erinaceidae > Erinaceus > Erinaceus europaeus. The sequence goes on along the minus strand of NC_080172.1, from coordinate 42,142,143 downwards.
TATTTCACTTAGCACAAGCACGTCTAGTTCCATCCATTTTATCCAGAACGATGCAATATCATCTTTTTGAATTGGAGTAGACTCCTTAAATGCTATATTTTGAGTCACAAAAGTTAAATTGTGCTAAAGTCCAATTTATCTATTTTGTTGCTTATTTTTGTGGTGTTACCTCTAAAAATATTACCTAATGAAAGATCAGGAAGATTGAATCTCTTTTTAAAAATATTTTTATCCTGGACCCACCTGCAGGGGGAAAGCTTCACAAGTGGTGAAACAGGGCTGCAGGTGTCTCTCTGTTACTCTCCCTATCTCCTTTCCTCTCAATTTCTGGCTCACTCTATCCAATAAACAAATAAAGATAATGAATATATATATATATATATATATATATATATTATAGTTCTAGTTCTTAAGTTTAATAGAAATAGTGTTGACTATGTGGACCCTCTTGGGAAGTTGCTATCTTACTATTAAGTTTTCCAGTTTACAAGTATAGGTTCTCTTTGTTTATGTCTTCTTTAATTTCTCTCAGTGTAGTTTTGTCTTTGATGTTGTTGCAAATGAAAATGTTTTCTTAATTTTATTTTCAGATTAATCAGTACTAGTATACAGAATTAAAAATGGGTTTTGTCACAAGTCGAACCTGAAATGGAATTGGAGTATTACACCAAAGTAAAAGACTCTGGGGTTGGTGGGTGGGGAGAATACAGGTCCATAAAAGATGATGAATGACATAGTTGGGGTTGTATTGTTAAATGGGAATCTGGGGAATGTTATCCATGTACAAACTATTGTATTTACTGTTGAATGTAAAACATTAATTCCCCAATGAAGAAATAAATTATTAAAAAAAAAATTCACCCAAGGGGGAAAAAAAAATTTTGAAGGAAAAACACTAAGTAGAACTTGGACTGGAGTTGGTATATTGCACCAAAGTAGGGTTCAAGTCCTAGATCATGATGGCAGAGGAGGACCTAGTGGGGGTTGGTATGTGGAAATGTTATGCAATTGTATTTTACTGTTCACTGTAAACCATTAATCCCCCAACAAAAAATAAATAAAAATAAAAATAAAAATGGGTTTTGTTGCTTATTTTGTATCCTGAAGCCTTCCTGAGCTGGTTTTTTTCATTCTAATACTTTTATATGTGTGTCTTTGTGTTCCGTCTTAGTGAGACGGACCGCTATAGCGGAAGAGTATCAGGAAGGATCAGGGTTCCCGTAGAGACCGTTGGGGTGGGTCAGGAATCCGTGCAGGGGAGAACAGAATACACCACACTCTGTTGGAGGGTGAATCTGAACTCAAGTTTTATTTAGCAAGTGAGAGTTTATATATCCTTCAGACTTACATAAACAAAGCTCATTTCTTGATTAGATGGCCTTGCAGTTTTACACAGTAATGTCGTACTTTATGGGGTGATGCATTTCTGAGTAAGAGGCTTAGCAGATAGTATTTTAAGTAGAGTTTTAACATATTTCATAAGAGGTATTATTAAGAATTTTTCCTGTTTATGTATTTGATGACCCATAACTTTGTCTACCTCATTTACTGTTCATCTGTATCTAATCTGGAAACAGGGGCTGTTTGTCCCCGAATACACAGCATCATTACCATGTACATAATGAAAACAATAATCAGTGTTTTCAATTTAGATCTGCTCAGGATGCCAACACCCACTCACAGAATTATTCTTCCTTGAAGAAGAGTAGTATTCCATTGTGTATATATACCACAACTTGCTCAGCCACTCATCTGTTGTTGGACACCTGGGTTGCTTCCAGGTTTTTGGCTATTACAAATTGTGCTGCCAAGAACATATGTGTACACAGATCTTTTTGGATGGATGTGTTGGGCTCCTTAGGATATATCCCCAGGAGAGGAATTGCAGGGTCGTAGGGTAGGTCCATTTCTAGCCTTCTGAGAGTTCTCCAGACTGTTCTCCAGAGAGGTTGGACCAATTGACATTCCCACCAGCAGTGCAGGAGGGTTCCTTTAACCCCTCCCCTCACCCTCTCCAGCATTTGCTGCTGTTACCTTTTCTGATGTATGACATTCTCACAGGAGTGAAGTGATATCTCATTGTTGTCTTGATTTGCATTTCTCTGACAATCAGAGACTTGGAGCATTTTTTCATGTGTTTCTCGGCCTTTTGGATCTCTTCTGTGGTGAATATTCTGTCCAAGCCCTCCTCCCATTTTTGGATGGGGTTACTTGTTGTCTTGCTGTTGAGTCTGGCAAGCTCTTTATATATGTTGGTTATTAAACTCTTATCTGATGTATGACATGTAAAGATCTCCCATTCTGTGAGGGATCTCTTGATTTGGGTAGTGGTTTCTTTTGCTGTGAAGACGCTTTTTAATTTTTTGTGTTTATTGAGATGATTATGTAGTTGTCCTATATTCTTTTAATATGGTGTTACATTGGTTGATTTCCATACAGAAAGCCAATATTACTGGAGTAAACCCCACCTGAACATACAAACCTTTATACACTGGGAAAATATACATAAATATATTAAGTGTAAATAAATATATTACTGAATTATAGTTGCTAATACTTTTGCATCTATATTATAAAGGGACATTGGTATGAGAGTATGTGTAATTTATGTCTTTCTCCAGTTTTGTTATCAGGGAACAACTTATAGAAGTTTATAGAATGGATTGGGAAGGATTCCCTCCTGCTTAACTGTTTAAATTTTGTGAAGGATTAGTGTTAACCCTGCTTGAAAATATTTGGTAGAAGGGCTCACAAGAGAACCCACCTTGATAGTATGCCTGTTTTCTCATAAACAAAACCCAGGCTCCTGTCTGGCTACACCATGCTGGAGGAAGCTTCCGCATAATGACATCTCTCTCCCTTCTGTCTCACTGTCTCTGTACCTATGTTTCTACCTGAACAAGTTGGCCTGGAAGAGTGAAGAAAAAAATGGTAGAATTCACCAGTGAACCCCTCTGACCTGGGCTTTTTTTTAAATTTAAGAAAGGAGACTAACAAAATAATAGGATGGGGGTTACAACTCCACACAATTCCCACCACCCAATATCTATATCCCATCCCCTCCCCAATAGCTTTCCCATTCTCTATCCCTCTGGGAGCATGGACCCAGGGTCGTTGAGGGTTGCAGAAGGTGGAAGGTTTGGCTTCTGTAATTGCTTCCCGCTGAACATGGGCATTGAATGGTCGATACATGCTCCCAGTCTGCCTCTCTCTTTCCCTAGTAGGGTGGGTCTCTGGGGAAGCTAATCTCCAGGACGCATTGGTGGTGTCTTCAGTCCAGGGAAGCCTGGCCGGCATCCTGATGGCATCTGGAACCTGGGGGCTGGGAAGAGAGTTAACATACAAAGCCAAACAAATTGTTGAAGAATCATGGGACCCAAAGGTTGGAATACTGGAGATGAAGTGTTGGGGAGTACTCACTGCAAACTCTAGTGTATTACTGTTTTCAGGTATATATTTGACCTGATTTATGGATACGTGTGAACATATGCTCTATGTCCTGGAACCTGGTCTATATCTAGGTTTTGGGACTTTGTTAGGAAGTGAACCACCTGGGATGGAATTAGAGAATATTATGAAAGGCAAGGTCTCACCCAAGTGATGAAGCTGAAGGGTTGTCGTTCCACACCTGAAGTCTCTGGACACAGTCTGAAGTGAAACGTGCTGGGGTGGCATTCATTGTGTTGATTAGGTTACGATCAGCGGATGCAATATTACTTGATAAGAACTGGGAGAAGCATACGGGAAAGTGGGCCCTACCCTAGGGTCCCAGGACTGGGGGACGTTTAGGCTCTATAGTGGAAATGTGAGGTTCCTGCTGTCTTAGGGTTCAAGAAGACGGATAGTTATTGTTACCATCACATTATTTTGTAATTGGGTTAACTTTGAAAAGTCCCTTTGTTAGACAATCAATTTTCCCGCCCTCTCATATTAATTAAGAAGTGATTTGACAATTTAATATGTGTTTGACCTATGTGTACATATTCATTCATATGTATGCACACATATTTGCCTTGGGGGACCCAGGAGATGGCTCGCCAGGTAGAGTGCACATGTTACTATGCACGAAGACCCCCATCACCACACAGGAGCACAATGCAGAGGGTAAGTTTCACATGTGGTAAAGTGGCACTGTGGTGTCTCTTTTTTCTGTCGTTCACCATCCATTGAAAAAAGAAAGAGGGGGTCACTTCTAGCGTTTGCCCTTCTTCCGTAGCCAGTCAACAGCGTCAGGTTGAGCCTGATGTAAAGTTTCGAGACCTCCTTTGAATCTGGAGAGGTGGCAGTTGTTGACTATGTGGGTCATTGTCTGTAGCCGCAGATACAGTTCGTGTCGTCTCTGGCTCCCCAGCGATGGAACATAGCGGCGCACCTGCCATGGCCTGTTCGATAGCGATTGAGGAGGGCCCAATCGTAACGTGCTAGGTCAAAGCCGGGTTGACGCTTGCAGGGGTCTGTGATGAGGTGTTTGTTCTTTACCTCAGCTGACTGCCAACTCTGTTTCCAAGAGACTGGAACAGAGAAGTTCAGTGTAGGCGTAGGGGACCAGATTGGGTGACGAGACGTCAAGCGTTGGACAGGGTGGGCGAAGATATCCGTGTATATTGGCAGGTCCGGTCGAGCGTAGACGTGGGAAATGAACTTAGATGATGCCACATCCCGACGAATATCTGGTGGGGCGATGTTGCTAAGAGCTGGCAGCCATGGAACCGGGGTGGAACGGATGGTTCCAGAAATTATCCTCATGGAGGAATATAATTTGGAATCGACCAAGTGGACATGGGGGCTACGGAACCATACTGGGGCACAGTATTCTGCAGTGGAATAACATATGCCAGGGGGGGTCACTGATAGTAGTGGAATCCTTCAAGTATGAAATCCCAGTGAAAAGGGTTGGGCAGCAGCACAGTCGGTTAAGCGCACATGGCGCAAAGCACAAGGACAGGTGTAAGGATCCAGATTCGAGCCTCTGGATCCCCACTTACAAAAGGAGTCACTTCACAGGTAGTGAAGCAGGTCTGTATGTGTCTGTCTTTCTCTCCCCCTCTGTCTCCCATCCTCTTTGATTTCTCTTTCTCCAATGTTTCTTCTTGTTGGTTTGACCATTATATATTATGTTATGAGGATCCTCTCTCAGTACTTTTCACTCTGATCACTCTTGCCTAAATTGACTTGTATCTAAGTAAGGTAATTAAAGGGTTCACAGTTGTGGAAGTTGACAGTTGTTTCAGGAGTTCAGTGGCTTAAAAACCTCTTTTTTTTTTTTTCTTCCCTGTAGGCTATGGGAGGCTGAGGGCTTTTAAACTATAAGTAGACTTCTTAGCTTAATCACTGACTCTTGACCAAGAAATAAAGCAGGGTAGGGCAGAGATAATCCAGTGGTTATACAAAGAGACCTTCACAGCCCCACCTCTAGGCCACTGATCTCCTGAGTTTCCTCCTTAGATCTCTGTCCCTTGGTGTCAGCACAGGGCCTCCCTGCCACTGCTCCAGGTTCTTAGGACAGTAGCAATGGAGACTCAGTTGCATTTGGTGAGTCTTAGGGGAGTCCTCTACTACCTTCAGCTGTCCCCTTGGTGAAACATACTGGAGGTGTTGTCTCAACTGTTAAACTGCCTGTTACCTGCCACTTAATCTCTCCAAAGGTTCCTCTATGTCCACAAGCCACACGTGTCTGCACTCACCAGCGATTTGGTGGGTTCCCGAAGTCATTCTAGTCGCGTCCTATTGCGGTCCCAGTTGACCCCACGATTTCTCTGTCTTATCCAACAACAGCAGTGACAACAGTAATAATAATAACGACAACAACAAGGGTAACTGTTGTGACCCCAACAGGAGTTTGGGACTATTAGCATACAAATGACATCACCCTGTGGAGGTGCTTCAGAGAAGGGAATGTATAAAAAGCACAGGACTTCGAGTAGGTCACTCTTTTTTGGCTGCTGCTTCTTCTCCTGGTCAGAAGCACCTTGGCAGAGGTGCTCCAGGCATCCATCTGCCATGTCTACTTCTCCTGGGAACTGAACACATGTGACTACTAGCTAGTAAACTTTTAGACCCCTCTATAAGCATGAGCAACCTTTACGCGAGCTGATAATTGTTTATCTTATGGGACTAAACTTTCGATGACTATACTCAGATTTTATGGACCTAGCATACTTTTAACCCTTGATGATAAGTGCTTATTTGCCTTTTACCTGTTTCACTCTAATAAACCTTGTACTGTGAATTCTGTTATGCGCCACAGTAGCCCCCACTCCCAACCCCTTTCTTAAGTTAAATAACACAGGTAACAATAAGGGCAACAAAATGGGAAAAACGGCTTCCAGGAGTGGTGGATTCATAGTGTAGGCACCGAATCCGAGCAATAACCCTGGAGGCAAAAAAAAAAAAAAAGAAAAGAAAAGAAATTCCAATGAAAAACCCCTCATAGGGGCATGGGTATATCACATAATGGTTATGGAAAGAGACTCGTACTTGAGGTTCCAAAGTCTCTGGTTAACCCCTCACACCTCCATAAGACAGATCTGAACAGTACTCTGTGGGAAAAAATACTTTACTAACTACAGACTAATTCAGATTGTACACAACTTTTTTAGCTTCTTATCAAATTTTTCTTCTTTATGCTTGACATTAACAGTATTGTTATTTTTTAAATAATATTTATTTATTCCCTTTTGTTGCCCTTGTTTTATTATTGTAGTTATTATTGATGTCATTGTTGGCAGAGAAATTGAGAGAGGAGAGTAAGACAGAAAGAGGGAGAGCAAAGATAGACCACTACTGATCTGCTTCACCTCTTGTAATACGACTCCCCTGCAGGTAGGGAGCCAGGGGCTCAAACCAGTATCCTTACACTGGTTCTTGAGCTTTGTGCCACGTACACTTAACCTGCTGTGCTACTGCCTGAGTCCCCAACATTATTATTTTTAAGTTCTATCAGCCACCTTATTAATGCTAAATAATAGGCCTAATTTTTTATTTTGTTGTATATTAGCTGCCTACAATTTCATTTGATCATCCAACTTATCAGATAAGGACATCATCTTTCCTTTTCTCCTTATTTTTCAATATATCTATTAGCTACAGTTTATTATTATTATTATTATTATAGATAGAAACAAAGAGCCATGGAAACAAAGAGAAAGTAGAAGAGACCACAGGACCAAAGCTTCCTTTAATATTATGATGCATTTTTTTCCTATGCAAAAGTGCATCACGACTTTTCTGACAACCCAGTAGCTCACCTGGATAGTGCACCTGTTTCGTCATGCATGCCACCCAGGTTCAATGCTAACTCCCATCTCATTGGAGGAAGCTTGGATGCTTCTTTTGCAGCTTTTTCTCTTTCTAGCTGAAAAGTCATTCAAGGGCAATGAAAACCTTGCCACAACCCAAAAAAGGAGTATCAGAACTCTCTTTTCAACCGCCAGGTTCCAGATGCTAGCAGGATGCCAACCAGACTTCCCTGGACAGACAACCCTACCAAAATATCCTGGAGCTCCGCTTCCCCAGAGCTCCACCCTACTAGGGAAAGAGAGAGGCAGGCTGGGAGTATGGTTTGACCGGTCAATGCCCATGTTCAGTGTGGAAGCAATTACAGAAGCCAGACCTTGTGCATCCCACAATGACCTTGGGTCCATACTCCCAGAGGGTTAAAGAATAGGAAAGCTATCAGGGGAGGGGATGGGATACAGAGTTCTGGTGATGGGAACTGTGTGAAGTTGTACCCCTCTTATCCTATGGTTTAGTCAATGTTTCCTTTTTATAAATAAAAAATTTTAAAAAAGAAATTAAAAAGTCACTTGAAGGAACACCTCCACAGAAAAAGAGAGGAAGAGAGAGAGAGAGATGAAAAAATAATAAGAAATGAAAAAGAGAGAAATGGATAATCTGCAGCCTGGGATTCAGACCCATGTAAAAGAGAACACTACCTTGAGCCTCCCAAGAAGGATGTGCTAATAGGGACACCAGCAGCTTTTGAGTCCTAACTCAAAAGTCCTAACTCTGAAGTAGATATTGCCAGTCGCAGGATTACCAAACCTGGCCCTGTGTTATAACTATAGAGTAAGTTATTCAAATTATGATCATTTCAGGAGCCATTTTTTATGAGAAAATAAAATTTAAATAATAGCATTTTAAACTTTTTATGGTTACATTTGTCATGTGACCTGGGACAAGGTATATTTTTGCTCTAAAATGGGACGCATTAATTATCTCCAAGTAACACTCTTCCAATAAGCAGGATGAAGGGACAGGCTGAGCCAGACAGCCTTCATTCCCACGTAAGGCATGTGAATATACACGGGGACACACAGCATAAAGGTAGAACAGCCCAGGCTGTAGGTCAAGGACAGGTCCCTGGAGGATAGAAAAAGACTGCAAATAGGGCAGTGGATTTAGTTCAGACCAGCAAAACGTGTGTGTGTGTGTCTGTTTGCTTATTTGTTAAGTAGTGCAATAGTAAAGATTTAACTTTAAGCCATACAATTCCCCTAAACTAGGGAAATGGGGAAAAAAATACACACACACACACACACACACACACATATTCTTTTTTTTTAACTTCAGGATTATCACTGGGGCTTGATGACTACACAAAAAGCCATCACTCCTGGTGGCCATATTTTCTTTCACGCTTTCTCTTCCTTATTTCACAGATTTGATAGGGGAGGAGGAAATAGAGAGGGAGCGATACAGAGAGACACCTGCACCACAGCTTCACTGCTCATGACACTCCATCCCCCCACAGGTGGGGATCAGGACTTGAACCTGGGTCCTTACACATGGTAACATGAGTACCCAACCAGGTGTTTTACCACCCAGTCCTGGAAAAGAAATTTCTATCAGTAAGGGCTCTCCACCTAGAATCACTTCCATTCCCCAATAGAATTTCAGGAGTATGAGCCTACCCACTGTCTATGCATATACAAGTTCCTAGGGGAAAGTAGCAAGCAGATGGATTGTGAAGGGGAAGTTTCCTGGTAGCCAGCAAGACCTGTTATACTAGGCATAGGAGGTCTACAAAACACTTTTTTTGGGAGGAGCTAGAGGTTTACATTTTTTTTTTTAACAGAGGACTGCTCAGCTATGGCTTATGGTGGTCAATGGGGGAATGAACCTAGGACCTTGGCGTCTCAAGTATGAAAGTCTTTTTGCATAACCATTATGCTATTCCCCCCTCATCTCATAAGTAATTTCTGGGATATGTGTAAAATGAAAATGCAAACCCTCATTTGCAAATGGTTGGGAATTTCAAGTCAGCAACAGCAGAGCTTCGGGTCACTCATAGGGCTAGAGGCCACCCTTGATACTTGCACTGCCTGTGCTCCCACTGGAGAGTCTGAATTGAACATCTGAAGCACATGCACTTCCCATTGTCCGCCTTGTCCAAAAACTCCGCTCTATTTCCCCTCCACCACTTCCCTCTTCACCATCCCGTGTTTTTTCAACTAAAAGTGTAAGTACCCGATACCAGCTGCTTTAACAATAAGGATTCAGGATTAAGCTCCTCTGGTGCCTGCTTGGCATCATCCTCTGGGAGGAAGAAGGAATGACTTCAGCAACAAGATGAACTTACAAAATGAACTTACAAGATGAACTCTTTCTCAAGCAATGGATCTAAAATTTAATGGCACTTTTCAGCTGAGTAAGCAGAGAAAAAGATAAGGAAACAGTCATCTATTCATTATATGCACTTTGAGCCTTCTCTCTGCCCTGAGCCAATACCACTAAACTTTAGGGAGGAAAAAGCGATGAACTGAGGTTCGGACTTCACAGTAGCATTGCGGGGTAGGGGGTTGGGGGTGAGGAATCAGGCAAGGTAAACAAGTAATTATGCTGTGATGTGACAGATATGACAGGGCAAGGAAGGGAATGATTGAAAAGATTCTCCAAACTCAACCGCCCCAAAGGGAAGTGCCTCCAAAGCTTAAACCACATTGGAAATGTCTGCTCAGAGTCAAGATGAGATGCAAATGTTTGATGATAAACAAGCATATGGCAAATTTGTTTCAGCTCCCCTCCCCACTGTTTCCCCTGAATCTACAATCTTTTCATTCTCCTGAAAAAAAGAAAGAATTAAAGACAAATAAACAAGGTTTATCTTGAGAGCGTTGCACAGATTAGTTCTGACAGTGGGTGAAGCCTACAAAAGTCTAAAAGTGGAGCTTTGTAGATGCTGAGATAATCAAAACCATATCCATGGCAACTGATCAGAAACATAGGAAACCTATGACGGATCTCTGATGAATAGTCATTGGTGTAGGTGATACTGACCCATGTTCAAGCTCCCCAGTCCTTCACAATCAGCGAAGCAGTGCTGCAGGATTTTCTCTTTCTCTCTTCTTCTTTAACTCCCCTTCCCTTCTCAATTTCTATTCTGTAAAATAAAAGAAATGAGAATAAAAAGAAAGGAAAACTGAGAAATGTTATGCATGTACAAACTATTGTATTTACTGTCTAATGTAAAACATTAATTCCCCAATAAAGAAATGTTTTAAAAAAGAAAGGAAAAATGATAGTGAGCAATGGATTTGCCGTGTAGGCATCGAGACCCAGTGATAACCCTGGTGATAATAAACAATAAAAAAGGTGGACTATTTGAGACCTCTCCCATTGTGTCTCATCCAGACCTATCATACAAGATATGCTGTTAACTTCTAAAAGCAGTAGCACTGCATAAAACATAAAGACTACACACCTATTAATTTATAGTAATATAAATCACTATTTAATTAATACGAGGGGGAAAATTGATTGTATGTCTAACAAAGGGACTTTTCAAAGTTAACCCAATTACAAAATAATGTGATGATAACAGTAACTATCCATTGTTTTCTTGAACCCTAAGACAGCAGGAACCTCACATTTCCACTACAGAGCCTAAACTTCCCCCAGTCCTGGGACCCTAGGGTAGGGCCCACTTTCCCATATGCTTCTCCCAATTCTTATCAAATAATATTGCATCCGCGGATCGCAACCTAATCAACACAATGAATGCCACCCCAGCACGTTTCACTTCACACTGTGTCCAGAGACTTCAGGTGTGGAACGACAATCCTTCAGCTTCATCACTCAGGTAAGACCTTTCCTTTCATAATATTCTCTAATTCCATCCCATGTGGTTCACTTCCTAACAAAGTCCCAAAACCTAGATATAGACCAGGTTCCAGGACATAGAGCATATGTTCACACGTATCCATAAATCAGGGCAAATATATACCTGAAAACAGTAGTACACTAGAGTTTGCAGTGAGTACTCCCCAACACTTCATCTCCAGTATTCCAACCTTTGGGTCCCATGATTCTTCAACAATTTGTTTGGCTTTGTATGTTAACTTTCTTTTCAGCCCCCAGGTTCCAGATGCCATCAGGATGCCGGCCAGGCTTCCCTGGACTGAAGACCCCACCAATGCGTCCTGGAGATCACCTTCCCAGAGACTCACCCTACTAGGGAAAGAGAGAGGCAGACTGGGAGTATGGACCGACCAGTCAACGCCCATGTTCAGCAGGGAAGCAATTAGAGAAGCCAGACCTTCCACCTTCTGCAACCCACAATGACCCTGGGTCCATGCTCCCAGAGGGATAGAGAATGGGAAAGCTATTGGGGAGGGGATGGAATATGGAGATTGGGTGGCAGGAGTTGTGTGAAGTTGTATCCCCCCATTCTATGATTTTGTTAATGTCTCTTTTTTATATATAATTTATTTCGTTATTGGGGAATTAATGTTTTACATTCAACAGTAAATACAATAGTTTGTACATGCATAACATTCTACAGATTCCCTTTTAACAATACAACCCCCACTATGTCATTCATCATCTTTCATGGAATGTCTCCTTTCTTAAATTAATTAATTAATTAATTAAAAAAAGAAATAAAAAAGTAAATAGAAAATTATAATGCTCAAATTAAAAAAAACAGACTGAAATTTGGTTTTCATATTACAATGGAGAAATACAAGCCTGAGATGATAACCCTGAGGTCAGTTTGAGGGAACGGGTATTTATTTCTATATGAAGTCATTGTCCAACCACTCCCCTGGCCAGAAGCGACCTGACCAGTGTCCATGTCTATATCAGAGATTCCAAACTGCCTTTTTTTCATACTTAGAAAATAGATTAATAACATGGCAAGCAGTGATTCCATTAACAGCATAGCAGCTGCCTCTGATGAATTGGAATGGGCAGTACTGTATGGAAGTTACATTTTTCAGAGTCAATGAGTTTTGATAATTGAGTTTATCCTTCGCAATGAGTACAGTTCTAGGAAATCTAGATAAAAGTGTTACGGGCTTTGTTTGCTTAAGTGTTTCCTGAGCAAGGACCATTAGCTTCGTATGACTTTTTTGGACATTTTGCTGTCATTACATCCTGATTAGGATTCTTAGTATTGCTCTCTGCCATTATTTCCAGCCCACAGTACCGTTTTTCTAAAGTAATATATGGAAACACAAACAAATCATGTGGAAACAACTCAAATAGCTCTGGTGGGGGGGGCCTAAAAGGAGCTGATGTACACGTACATGCCTATGCACACACACGCACACAAACACACACACCATTACAACACAGTAAGTAGCACTAGGGAGTGTGTCTCAGGGAATACAGTTTGAATATCACCCACATGACCCACAATAAGCCTCCATGTCTTTTTCATAGTTAATAGAATGTCACTGAAGTTTGGGTTTTGTTATTGATGGTTTGTTTTACCAGAGCACTACTCACCTCTGTGGTGCTGGGGATTGAACCTGGGACTTTGGAGCCTCAGGCATGAAAGTCTCTTTATGTTATGTTATCTACCCTTGCCCCGATAGTTGTACTTGTATGAGTGGAGAATAAGTGAAAATTTGATCAGGAAGAGAATGAACTAAGAACAAAACTTGAAAAGTGAGCAAGTTCTGACAGCACAATTGAGGGAGGGGACCCAGACCAATAATAAAGAGGTGAAGGGGCTGAGAAGATAGCATAATGGTTATGCAAAAGACTTTCATGCCTGAGGCTCCCAAGTCCCAAGTTCAATATACAGGACTACCATAACCAGAGCTCAGCAGTGTTCTGGGGGGGAATTAATTAATTAAAATGAAAAGGTGAAGGTGCAGCTGGGGAAATGGCTCAACTGGTAGAGAACAGGACTTTCATGCCTGAGGTTCCCAGTCCAGTATCCGGCAGTACATGTACCAAGTGGTGGGTGCTCTGTTTTATGTCTTCTCTCTCTCTCATATGAAGCTTCTTCACTTATGTAATAAAATAAATTTAAAAAATAATAAGAGGTGGAGGTAACATCACAGAGACAGGCTACACAGTTGGAGTGCAGTTTGCAGACTTCCATACATTACCTCTGGACAGGACCATAGGTCTGAGATGTTCTCTGACAAGCTCATCAGCACAGGAAGACGCTGCTCAGAGCATTATATTTCAATATATAGGAGGACTTTCTGAAAACACTAATTCAAAAGGTATCTTCACTTTTTCACTATAGCACAATTTACAATTGCCAAGACATTGAAGCAACCTAAGTATCCACAAACTTGATTGAATGAAAAAGATGTGATGTGTATACATATATACAAGTAAACAGAGGTATCATAGAATTACTATTCATCTACAGGGAAAAAAGAATTAATGCTTTGTAACATAAATGAATCCTTTTAAATTTTTTTCTTTTTATTGACACGAAGATTATTTCTGGGGCTCAGTGCCTGCACGACAAATTCACTGCTCCTGTTAGCCATTTTTCTTCTTTACTTTTACTTATTTTATTAGCTAAGACAGAGAGAAATTGAGAGTGGAGAGGGAGATAGACAGGGAGATAAAGAGACACCTGAAGACCTGCTTTACCGCATGTGAAACATCTGCAGGTGGGGAGTAGGGACCTTAACACAGGTCCTTGCACATTGTAATGTGTGTACTTAAGTCACCACTCAGCCCCTATAGATGAATCTTGAGATGATTATACTAAGTGAAAAAGTCAGAAAAAGAGTGCTGTATGATTTTACTCATATGTGAAATACAAAGAAAACAAACGGACAGACAAAAAACAACTGAAACGAATCCTTACACACAAAAACACACAATAACACACACACACACACACACACACACACACACGATACCAGAGAGGAAGGGGATAAAGGCAGGGAAGACAGGAAGAAAGTGTTAATTGAATAGTGGTTGTTGGAAACTAGACCTTTGGTGGTGGACATATATCTGTTGAGGTATTGATCTGTACACCTGAAACACGTAGTATTGTAAATCAGTGATACCTCAATAATAAATAGATAAATAAGAAAGACCTTTACCTTTTTAATTTTTATTTGTTAATTTATCTATTTGATAAGACAGAGAGAAATTAAGAGGGGTGAAGGAGAGAGAGACCTTCAGCTCTGTTTCATCACTTATGAAGCTCCCGCCACCCCATAGGTGGGATTGGAGGGATGGAACGTGGGTGTCCTTGTATCTTAACTAATCCTGAACAAACACACAGAGATAATGATGGCAACTGCAATCCAAAGGAGCATCTTTGGGGCTGTGTGGTGGTGCACATGTAGATGCACATGTTACATTGCACAAGGACCTGGGTTCAAGCCCCCAGTCCCTATCTGCAGGGAGAAAGCTTCACACATGGTGAAGCAGTGTTGTAAAGTTTCTCTCTATCCCTCCCTCCCTTCCTCCCTCCCTATCCCCTTTCCCTCGCAATTTCTCTCTGTCGTATCAAATTAAAATTTTTAAATGTAAATAAGAAACAAAATCAAAAGTGCTTCTTTCCTTCTGGGATTGGTTTTCGCATTTTTCCCCAACCTGTTAAAGCACTCAAGGCATTTTCGCATTGTCTCCAACAAACTTCTAGACACTAATTTCATACCCCAGGGAAGCTAAGGGAGGAATAACCCATCTGAGGAAGTCAAAGGGAATCTAACACTAATCACATCATGTGTGTGTGTTAGCTGCACTGATTCAAGTGTTTTACAGAAGCCAAATAAAATCTTTTTAAAAATAGCAGCACATGACAAAAAAGGAAAAAAAAGAAAACAATTCTACAGATTACAAGTGGAAATTCTGAAAGGGAAACAAAAAGCAGGACCTAACCAAATTGTAAGTAAGGCACCAAAGTAAAAAACCTGTGGTGAGGGGTAGACATGCAGCTTCCTGGGCCAGTGGGGGGTGGGAGTGGGTGGGAGGGATGGGTCACAGTCTTTTGGTGGTGGGAATGGTTTTTATGTACACTCCTAGTAAAATGTAGTCATATAAATCACTAGTTAATTAATATGAGAGGGGGAAAATTAATTGTATGTCTCGAAGTTTTTCAAAACACAAACTGAAGCTTTTTAATATATAGGCTGTGTAATTGATATGCAGACTCTTTCAAAAGCCTAGACCAAGTAGATCAGAAGCAACCAATAGCACAGCTATATACAAGATACTGGGTACTGTACAGCAACCCCTAACAAAAGGACTTTTCAAAGTTAACCCAATTACCAATTAATGTGATGATAACATTAACTATTGATTGTCTTTTTGAACCCTAAGACGACAGGAACCTCACATCTCCACTATAGAGCCCCTACTTCCCCCAGTCCTGGAACCGTTGGATAGGACCCACTTTCCCGTATGCCTCTCCCAATCCTTACCAAATTAATATTGCATCTGCCGATCACAACCTAAACAACACAACGATTGTCACTTCAACATGCTTCACTTCAGACTGTGTCCAGAGACTTCACGTGTGGAATGACAACCCTTCACCTTCATTACTCGGGTGAGACCTTTCCTTTCATAGTATACGCTAATTCCATCTCAGGTGGTTCACTTTCTAACAAAATCCCAAAATCTAGATATACACCAGTTTCTGTGAAAGAGAGCATATGTTCACACGTATCCGTAAACTACTGCAAAATATATACCTGAAAGCAGTACAGTAGAGTTTGCAGTGAGTACCCCCCTAACACTTCCTCTCCACTATTCCAAGCTTTGGGTCCATGATTGCTCAACAATTTGCTTGGCTTTGTATGTTAACTCTCTTTTCAGCCACCAGGTTCCAGATGTCATCAGGATGCCGGCCAGGCTTCCCTGGACTGAAGACCCCACCAATGTGTCCTGGAGTTGTGCTTCCCCAGAGACCCACCCTACTAGGGAAGGAAAGAGAGAGGCAGACTGGGAGTATGGACCGACCAGTCAGTGCCCATGTTCAGCGGGGAAGCAATTACAGGAGCCAGACCTTCCACCTTCTGCAACCCACAATGACCCTGGGTCCATGCTCCCAGAGGGATAAAGAATGGGAAAACTATCAGGGGAGGCGTGGGATATGGAGATTGGGTGGTGGGAATTATGTGGACTTCTACCCTATGGTTTTGTTAATTAATCCTTTCTTAAATAAAAAAGAAAAAAATATCAGCACATGCCAAAAAAGTAAAAAAAGAAAACAATTCTACAGATTACAAGAGAAAATTTCCAGATGGGTGAGTAGATTTTAAAACAGCAAAAGAGATTATATTTTATGGGAAGAACTTCACATTACCTTCCCATAAAGCTGTTGATGGAAGATTGTGCTCTATAGATACACACTGCACATATTCAGGATAATACAAGCAGGAAATCAATAGAATCTCTTATATGTGAAAAGACATTATCTCTCTGGAATTCTAGCATGACTAATCAGGCTATGGGAGCTATTCATGAAAACATGCCACTCACAATTAATCTCAGTCCTGGGATTGGGAGTAACCTTTAAATACAGATCTTTCTTTATTGTTAAATCAACCTTGTTATTATTTTACAAATAATCACACTCAAACATTCACCCTTCGTTAGAACCAAGGATGTCGCTTGCGGCGGTGGCAGGACACAGAAAAAGGAGGTTTGGAGCAGAAAGGGAACACAATCCTATATTTGCGTTGGCACCTCAGAGTTGGAAGAGAAAGCAGCAGTTTGGGCCACATGGAGGTAGCAAAAATGGCAGTCTCATGCAGCAACCTTCCCTGCGTCTAATCACCGGAGTGAAAGGCAGGCAAGAGAGCGATGGGTGGAAAAAGGGCTTTTATGGGAATAGCTCTCATGAGAATGAGAAGGGGAAGGAGTAACCATAGCTCACTAGGGTAGGATAATAACTTTCAAGGGAATGGGAAGGGGAAGGAGTAACCAAAACTATCGAGGGGAATAGACAATGCCCTGAGGGTACAACATGTAGGAACAGGTGCTCCAAGAATGTCCCAACTCTCCCGGGGACAACATGGCAGATGTGACTGCATCTGCACAATTTCCCAGCATCTCCCCCTTTCCTTATATCTAATGACCACAGTATAGGAAATTTAGAGTGGAGCAGGCTTAAATGTTTTTAAGGAATGCCATGCTCAGGTGGGAAGATATAGGATGTTTTTGTGGGAGAGGGAAGACTTACATGGCCACCAACCTTGTGAGATTTATGTGTCCCCACTGTGCTCAACCCCTCTGTAGAGAGAGAGACTTACCTGGAGGGACTCATCTCATAGGTTAAGCTCTGCCAGGCTTCACAATCTCCTCTCAATATTTCTACATCTTTCCCTATCTTTCTATGTAGTCATCGCATTAGGATGGGTCAATGTCTGTAAAAGACTCCATCTGTGACAGAGGAATAGTAGTGTAGGGGTGAGCAGAAACCTTTTGCGCATAAACCTGAATGATATAACAAAACAGGAAGGGACAAGTAGGAGAGCAGTAAGAGCCAGTGTGATGTCAAGGGAAGGCTTGGTGCGCAAAGGAACATTCCCAGTCTGGATGGGGCAAGGGTTCGTAAAGAGGGGGCGTTTTCTGACTCAAAGAGCAAGACCTGTACATGGGAGGGCATGGTCTGCCAAGCAGAGGGGGTATTTGGCATTGTATAGTCCTCAAGGCAACAGTCTTCAAAGTCTATGAACTTCTCAGAGTCAGTCTTTGAAAAGCCAGCAGCGTGAAGGGAAGGAAGCTGCTGTAAAATTTGTTAATTGTCCAAAGGGAAAACCAGCAAGTCCAATAGAAGTGTCAGTCCAGAAGTGGTAGAGCAGCGCTACAGGAATACCAAAGGAGACCACCCGGACCGAAACAAGACAGGACTAGAATGACCACAGGAACCCAGTAAATCACCCGTGAGTACAAACACGCGTGGCTGGTGACAGAGAGGAGAGAGGGGCCTAAGGAGAGATTAAGTGACTGCTAACACTTCAATAGTTTATCAGTGGAGACACCACCTCCAGTCTGCTCCACAACAAGGGGACAGCTGAAGGGAGGAAAGGACTCCCCAGAGACTCACCAAGTGCAACTCTGAGTCTCCATTGCTACTACCCTCAGAATCTGGAGCAGCGACAGGGAGGGACACCAGGAGACAAAGATCTAACCGGGAAACTCAGGAGAAGACCTATACCTCGGTGGCATAGCTGAGGGGCTGTGAAAGTCTCTTTGCATAACCACTGGATTATCTCTGCCACACCCTGCTTTATCTCTTGATCAGGAGTCAGTGATTAAGCTAAGAAGCCTATTGATAGTTTAAAAGCCCTCAGGCTCCCATAGCCTACAGGGAAGAAAAAAAAAAGAGGCTTTTACCACCACTAAGCTCCAACTCAAGGATTGAAAAAACTGTTAAATTCCACCACAGTAAAATCTTTAATTAAATTACTTAGACACAATTCAATCCAGGCAATAGTGATCAATAATTTGAAAAGTACTGATAAAGGGAATTCATAACATAATATATAAAATGGTTAAAACAACAAGAAAAAATATTGGAGACTCGAACCAGGACAAGAGTCCAGCTAAAACTCCTCCAGAGGGTGAAGCACAAAACAAGTTCAACATCCAAATATTAACTAAGGAAATAATAATAGGAGTGAGTAAATAATTTGAAAAAATTGTAATCAGAAATGAAGGAAAAACAAATGAGAAAATGGAAGAAAATTCTAATTAGCTCATGGTTATTAGAGAGCTGAAAGCTGAAATCGCTGAGCTAAGAAGGCAACTAGCTGAACAAGCTAAAACAGTATCAGAGCAGGGAAACAAAATAGATGAACTCCAGAAAGTAGTAGAGGGCAGAGAGAATAGAATCTATGAGGCTGAAAACAGAATTAGCAAGATTGAGGATGAATTAGAGACAACTAAAAAAGAAGTAAGAGATCTCAAAAAGAGATTAAGAGATGCTGAAAACAACAACAGAGTCCTATGGGATGACTTCAAAAGAAACAATATACGCATTATTGGCTTACCAGAGGAAGAAAGACAAGGGGAGGAAGAAAGCATTCTCCAGGCCATAGTACCTGAAAATTTCTCTAGTCTAGACAACACCAAAGACATAAAGATTCAAGAAGCCCAGAGGGTCCCAAACAGAATTAACCCAGATCTAAAGACACATGTCATACTTAGATTGGAAACGAATAAGGATAAAGAAAGGATCCTCAAGGCTGCAAGAGAAAAACAAAGAGTCACCTACAAAGGAAAACCCATAAGATTAGCAGCAGACTTCTCCATACAAACACTACAGGCCAGAAGAGAATGGCAAGATATCTATCGAGTGCTCAATGAGAAAGGCTTTCAGCCAAGAATACTATATCCTGCTAGACTGTCATTCAGACTAGATGGAAGCATCAAAACCTTCTCAGACAAGCAACAGTTGAAGGAAGCAACCATCACCAAGCCTGCCCTGAAAGAAGTTCTGAAAGGTCTCCTATAAACAACCAGACCACCACAATAGGACATATATCAAAACACTCTAAAACTCTACAAGAATGGCGTTAAAATATCTTCAATATTTGATATCAATAAATGTCAATGGCCTGAATTCACCTATTAAAAGACACAGAGTAGGAAGAGGGATCAGAAAACACAACCCAACAATACGTTGTCTACAGGAAACTCACCTAACTCAACAAGACGAACGCAGAGTTAAAGTGAAAGGATGGAAAACTATCATACAAGCCAATGGCCCACAAAAAAGGGCAGGAACAGCTATTCTCATATCTGACATGATAGACTTTGAAATAGATGAGATTAAAAAAGATAGGAATGGACACTACTTAATGCTCAGAGGATCAGTCAATCAAGAGGACTTAACAATTATTTATATCTATGCACCCAATGAGAAGCCATCTAAATACATCAAACTTTTACTGAAAGAGCTACAGCAATATATTAAATGGACCAACCCTATGACTCTGCAATTCCCCTCCTGGGGATATATCCTAAGGAACCCAACACATCCATCCAAAAAGATCTGTATACACATATGTTCTTGGCAGCACAATTTGTAATAGCCAAAACTTGGAAGCAACCCAGGTGTCCAACAGATGAGTGACTGAGCAAGTTGTGGTATATATACACAATGGAATACTACTCAGCTGTAAAAAATGGTGACTTCACCGTTCTCAGCCGATCTTGGATGGACCTTGAAAAAAATCATGTTGAGTGAAGTAAGTCAGAAACAGAAGGATGAATATGGGATGATCTCACTCTCAGGCCGAAGCTGAAAAACAAGATTAGAAAAGAAAACATAAGTCGAACCTGAAATGGAATTGGAGTATTACACCAAAGTCAAAGACTCTGGGGTGGGTGGGTGGGTGGGGAGAATACAGGTCCATGAAAGATGATGTATGAAATAGTGGGGGTTGTATTGTTAAATGGGAATCTGGGGAATGTTATGCATGTACAAACTATTGTATTTACTGTTGAATGTAAAGCATTAATTCCCCAATAAAGAAATAAATTATTTTAAAAAAAGAAGTTTGATGTATTTAGATGGCTTCTCATTGGGTACATAGATGTTAATAACTGTTAAGTCCTCTTGATTGACTGATCCTCTGAGCATTAAGTAGTGTCCATTCCTGTTGCTGAGGAATTATTCTGATGCAGTCTCCGCCCCCAGGTTTTACTATATCCCGCGAAATCCTAGCAGTGCCCCCTTCAACCAATCCTGGCCCCACACGTCACCCCTGGCTGTCGCCCAATAAAAAGCCCCCTCACCCCCCCCCCGCTCTCTCTGGGCTCTCAGCTCCCCCTCTCTCAGATCTCGACCCCTGCTCTACCCCCGTGGTCAGGTAGTGGGGACGGCCATTGCTGGCTGGGTCCACGTGGTCTGAACCAAACCCCCCCATCCTATAATAAAGATTTGTGTACCCCTCTCTTTTTCATTATACAGATGATATTTTAATATGGGGAAAATCAGATACAGATCTCTATGCCTTACGTGATTTTCTCATTCCTGCATTAAAGAAAAGCGGCCTTAATGTAGCCCCTGAGAAGATACAGCTAATCTCTCCAATACCCTTTCTCTAACACAAATTCGTCCCTTAAAACCTAATGTTACCTTCCCTTCTAACCTTACTCTTGCTTCTTTCCAAAGCTTTCTAGGAAATTTAAAATGGCTTAGGCAGTATCTCTATCGGCCCACAAGCAGCCTCCAACCACTGTTTGACCTGTTGAAAGGAAACAAACAGCCCTCTTCAAAATGTAAGTTAACTCCCGAGGCCTCCCTGGCACTGGAAAGGGTTAACCAGGCCCTCCAGGACATGCACCTTGTTCAATTCTCTCCCTCCTCTCCGGTAAACCTTCTAATCTTCAACTCCACCCCCACAGTAGTAGGGGCACTGTGGCAAGACCATGGGGTTCTGGAATGGCTTCACACACCAGTAGGAGGAGCTCCAAGACTCCTCACTGAGATAGACGCCTTAGCATTCATGGTTCACCAAGGGAGAAATAGGTCTGTGCAGGTCTTAGGGAAAGAACCAGATTTAATCATTCTGTCTTTTCTCTCACAGATACAGAGTGGCTCATACGCCATCATTCCCGCTTTGCTATAAGCTTCGTGGGGTTTCCAGGACAAATAGATAACCATTTTCCTTCTAATAACTTGATAGCTTCTTTACCTCTTCTGCCTCTACTAGCACCTAAACTTTTCTCTCGGGATCCCATTCCCTCTGCTCCTACAATCTTAACTGATGGCGGAAAAAAGGGAGCTGCTGCCCTTATATACCCAGACAAACAATCTCCTAAACCTCTCTTTACTGAGCTTCCTGATAATTCCCCTCAGTACAAAGAACTTTATGCTGTTTTCTTTGCACTAAAAGCTGTACCAGAATCCTTCAACCTTTTTTCTGACAGTGTGTATACTGTTAACTTACTTCCATGGCTTGCTCGTTCTTATGTGAAAATTGATGACAACCCACTTTCCCCTCTCTTGATTCAAATCGCCTCTATGCTCTGTTCTCGAACCCAACCACTGTATATTCAACACCTTTGTTCCCACAGCCCTCTTCCTGGTTCCCTGTCCGAAGGGAATGCCGCAGTTGACCACCTTGCCTCGACAGGAACTTTCCCAGTCTCAGTCTCTGATCCTGCTAATTTTCATTCTCTAACCCATGCTAATCTTAAAGGCCTTTGAGCTCGATTCCCTGATGTTCCTGTACCACAGTTAAAACATATCCTCGCTACATGCTCTTCTTGTTCAAGTCTCATAAAGACACCTGCAACCCAGACCCTTGGGGTTAACCCCCGAGGTTTAAAAGCTAATGCTATTTGGCAAATTGATGTCACCCACATACCAAACTTTGGCAAACAAAAATATGTGTTTGTCTCAATTGATACCTTTTCTAAATTTATGTGGGCTACAGCTCAGACAGGAGAAAGTGCTAAAAAGCTTGTAAGCCATATGCTCTCTTGTTTTGCCGTTATGGGGGTCCCATTATTTTTGAAAACAGACAATGCACCTATGTTTACAAGCAAACAATTTAAAGATTTTTGTTCCCTCTAGAATATTACTCATACCACGAGCATTCCCTACAATCCACAGGGACAAGGCATTGTCGAGAGGGCCCATCAAACTCTGAAGGCTCAACTAAAGATAAAGAAGGAACATATCCCCCAATATCCAGCTAGCAAAAGCCTTAACTATGTTAAATCTCTTTAATATTCACAATAACTCGGACTTACCCCCTGGCAAACACCATCTACCCTCCCATCTATTAAGGTCAAATGGAGAGACCCACTCGATAAAATTTGGAAAGGGCCTGACCCATTATTGACCATGGGAAGGGGTTTCGCATGCGTTTTCCCTCAAAATTTCTCTAAACCTTTCTGGGTTCCTGCCCGCCATGCCCAACAATACCCGCAGGATGGCACTGTTATTCCTGAAGAACAAGAAATACTACAGGATATATCCCAGGACCCGTAATACGACATGGCAGAACCTACAAAATCTGGCTCACAGAGACCTCTCTCCTACCCTTTCCCTGTATGTCTTATGTTATAACTGTCCAGTTGTTTTTGTGAGTGAGTGTGTTGAATGACAAAAAAAAATTTTTTTTTTGCATGACCCATCTGCTCGGAGTACTCTAAAAGGTAATTGGCTTTATATAAAAATGCTGGACGCAGCCAAAGTTTCTGGAGATGTCCAGAAACATTCCAATTTTTTTTTCTTTCTCCCTCTTTTGATTTTTATATATAGTTTTGGTATATATGTAAGTGTTTAGTCTTAAACTGTGTGACAAATGACAGATATAAATTTGTTTTTAAAACGATATGTTTTTATAACAAAAGTTCTTTTTCCTCCAGTGTGTTATAACTAAATGTTTATGAGTATGTCTCAAGTTTGGTGACACTAACTTAACGGTCAAAAGTGTAACCCTACAGCTACACTATTACCAGACAAAGTAAAAATTAATTTGTTAAGGTAACTATTTAGGTAAAAGTCTAAATGTTCAACGTGACTATTCATTCCCAAAACTAAACTATATAAATTTTATATAAAGGACACCTTTGCATGTACAAACTATTGTATTTACTGTTGAATGTAAAACATTAATTCCCCAATAAAGAAATAAACTATTTTTTAAAAAGGACACCTTTGAAGGGCCCCCAAAGGTGCCCTGTAAACTATCTTGTGGAAATTAATGCACAACAGATCTGGCATCAATCTGGCACTGTAAACGTTAAAATCATTGTCACGAATATGCGTTAACTCTCTAAGCAATTGGAGTCTGTTTAAAATACATATTTTAGCTAAAATTGGTCTCAAGATCCTGCAGTAGAGGCTGCTACAGGAGGTCACATTAGATGACCTTTAAATAAAATCATAAAGAGATTTTAAACCAATTATAATCATCGAGGTATGAACTATAACTAACCTATAACTTGTTACAAGTTCAAATTAATCACGAGAAGCAGATTGATTGTGTTTCTTTCACAGGAATCCTGGAAAAACCATCTGAACCCCTGCACACCCTGACGTCACCCACTAGATGGCACGACTACAGTGGCACACCCCTCCAAAACCCTAGATGTCACTCAACGCGATCTGAAGAACCTGATACACAGACTCCAAGAACAGAACTTTCTTAATGCCTGGTTGCCGTTCCTGCTTCTGACCTGCCTGTCATTTGTTGGCAGTTCCAGCTGGCTATCTACAGAAAAGCAAAATTCCAGCGGCTGACCTCCCTCATGCAGCATCACATCCCCTGCCAATTTTTCCCCTAGCCATCTACTTCGGACTGAGACTTGTATTGGACTTTCTGACATACCCTATATACATTTTACACAATTTTAAAGCAGCTTATTTCCCTTCACGCTGCTGGTTTTCTATAGACTGATCCTGAGCAATTCATAGACTTTACAGACTGTTGCCTTGAGGACCATACAATGCCAAATATCCCCTCTGTTTGGTGGGTCATGCCCTCCCGCCTCCCCCTCATTATGTACCCTTGCCCTTCCCCCACCCCAAGCAGGGAATATTCCTTTACACACCAATCCTTCCCTTCACACCACTCTGGCTTTTACTACTCCCCTACTTGTCCTTCCTGTTTTGTTATATCATTTAGGCTTATGCCCAAAAGGTTTCTGCTCCATGGTAGTCTTTTACAGACTTTGAACATCTTATGCTATTACTAGATAGAAAGATAGAAAAGATGTAGAGATATTGTGAAGAGATGGTTGAGCAGGCTGCACTTAAACCTATGAGATGAGTCTCTCCAGATAAGTCTCTCTCTAAAGAGGGGTTGATCAAAGGAGGACGCATAAATCTCACAAGGCTGGCAGCCATTTAAGCCTTCCCTCCTCCACAGAAAGTCCTACATCTTCCCACCTGAGCACGGCATTCCTTAAAAACATTTAAGCCTGCTCCATTCCATTTTTCTTTACTGTGTCCATTTAGATACAAAGGGATAGGAGGAGATGTTGCTGAGGAATTATTCTGATGCAGTCTCCGCCCCCAGGTTTTACTGAGTCCCGTGAAATCCTAGCAGTGCCCCCTTCAACCAATCCTGGCCTCACACGTCACCCTGGCTGTCACCCAATAAAAAAACCCCTCAGCCCCCCTCGCTCTCTCTGGGCTCTCAGCTCCCCCTCTCTCAGATCTCCCCCCCTGCTCTCCCCCTGTGGTCAGGTAGTGGGGACGGCCATTGCCGGCTGGCTCCACGTGGTCTGAACCAACCCCCCCCCATCTTATAATAAAGATTTGTGTACCCCTTTGCTCTGGACGTCCACTCTCTTCTCCGCGGTGGAGCTCGACACCAGACCACCACAACAACACATTCCTATCTTTTTTAATCTTATCTATTTTAAAGTCTATCATGTCAGATATGAGAATAGCTGTTCCTGCCCTTTTTTGTGGGCTATTGGCTTGTATGATAGTTTTCCATCCTTTCGCTTTAAGTCTGTGTTTGTCTTGTTGAGTTAGGTGAGTTTCCTGTAGACAAGATATTGTTAGGTCGTGTTTTCTGATCCATCTTCCTACTCTGTGTCTTTTAATAGGTGAATTCAGGCCATTGGCATTTATTGATATCAAAGATTGAAGATATTTTAACACCATTCTTGTAGAGTTTTAGAGTGCTTTGATATATGTCCTATTTGTGGTGGTCTGGTTGTTTATAGGAGACCTTTCAGAACTTCTTTCAGAGCAGGCTTGCTGATGGTTGTTTCCTTCAACTGTTGCTTCTCTGAAAAGGTTTTGATGCCTCCCTCTAGTCTGAATGACAGTCTAGCAGGATATAGTATTCTTGGCTGAAAGCCCTTCTCATTGAGCACTCGATAGATATCTTGCAATTCTCTTCTGGCCTGTAGTGTTTGTATGGAGAAGTCTGCTGCTAATCTTATGGGTTTTCCCTTGTAGGTGACTCTTTGTTTTTCTCTTGCAGCCTTGAGGATCCTTTCTTTATCCTTATTCCTTTCCATTCTAAGTATGACATGTCTTGGTGTCTTTAGGTCTGGGTTAATTCTGTTTGGGACCCTCTGGGCTTCTTGAATCTTTATGTCTTTGATGTCTAGAGAAGTTTTCAGGTACTATGGCCTGGAGAATGCTTTCTTCCTCTCCTTCTCTTTCTTCCTCTGGTATGCCAATAATGCGTATATTGTTTCTTTTGAAGTCATCCCATAGGGCTCTGTTGTTGTTTTCAGCATCTCTTAATCTCTTTTTGAGATCTCTTACTTCATTTTTAGTTGTCTCTAATTCATCCTCAATCTTGCTAATTCTGTCTTCGGCCTCATAGATTCTATTCTCTCTGCTCTCTACTGCTTTCTGGAGTTCATCTATTTTGTTGCCCTGCTCTGATACTGTTTTAGCTTGTTCAGCTAGTTGCATTCTTAGCTCAGCAATTTCAGCTTTCAGCTCTCTAATAACTATAATTAGAGTTTTCTTCCATATTCTCATTTGTTGTTCCTACATTTCTGATTACAATTTTTTCAAATTCTTTACTCACTCCTGTTATTTTCTTAGCTAATGTTTGGATGTTGAACTCGTTGTTCTGTGCTTCACCCTCTGGAGGACTTTTAGCTGTACTCTTGTCCTGGTTCGAGTCTCCAATATTTTTTATTGTTGTTGTAACCATTTTACATATTATGTTATGAATTCCCTTTATCAGTACTTTTCAAATTATTGCCTGGATTGACTTGTGTCTAAGTAATTTAATTAAAGGGTTTACAGTGGTGGAATTTAACAGTTTTTTCAATCCCTGAGTTGGAGCTCAGTAGTGTAAAAGCCTTTTTTTTTTTTTCTTCCCTATAGGCTATGTAGGGCTTTTAAACTGTCAATAGGCTTCTTAGCTTAATCACTGACTCCTGACCAAGAGATAAAGCAGGGTGTGGAAGATATAATCCAGTGGTTATGCAAAAAGACTTTCACAACCCCTCAGCTATGCCACCGAGGTATAGGTCTTCTCCTGAGTTTCCTGGTTAGATCTCTGTCCCCTGGTGTCCCTCCTTGTTGCTGCTCCAGATTCTGAGGGTAGTAGCAATGGAGACTCAGATTTGCACTTGGTGAGTCTCTGGGGAGTTCTCTCCTCCCTTTAGCTGTCCCCTTGTTGGTGGAGCAGACTGGAGGTGGTGTCTCAACTTATAAACTGCTGAACTTTTAGCAGTCACTTAATCTCTCCTTAGGCCCCTCTTTCCTCTGTCACCAGCCACGCGTGTTTGTACTCACGGGTGATTTACTGGGTTCCTGTGGTCATTCTAGTCCTGTCTTCTTTCGGTCCCAGGTTGTCTCCTTTGGTATTCCTATATTGGTATTTGGTATTGATCCAGGAAAGGAGAGGGGAGGAGAGGAGAGGAGAGGAGAGGAGAGGAGAGGAGAGGAGAGGAGAAGAGAGGAGAGGAGAGAAAGCGATCTGCTGCTCGTAGCTCCGCCTCTGGAAGTCTGAACAGATGATTCTTTTTTTTTTTTATTTAAGAAAGGATTAATTAACAAAACCATAGGTAGGAGGGGTACAACTCCACACAATTCCCACCGCCCAATCTCCATATCCCACCCCCTCCCCCGATAGCTTTCCCATTCTCTATCCCTCTGGGAGCATGGACCCAGGGTCATTGTGGGTTGCAGAAGGTAGAAGGTCTGGCTTCTGTAATTGCTTCCCCGCTGAACATGGGCGTTGACTGGTTGGTCCATACTCCCAGTCTGCCTCTCTCTTTCCCTAGTAGGGTGGGTCTCTGGGGAAGCTGAGCTCCAGGACATATTGGTGGGGTCTTCAATCCAGGGAAGTCTGGCCGGCATCCTGATGACACCTGGAACCTGGTGACTGAAAAGAGAGTTAACATACAAAGCCAAACAAATTGTTGAGCAATCATGGACCCAAAGCTTGGAAAAGTGGAGAGGAAGTATTAGGGAGGTACTCACTGTGAACAGATGATTCTTCACGTGAAGGCTTGATAGCTGTAATCACTTATTAGTGAAAAAAATAAAACTTGTAACGTTAGAGGTTTACTATAATTGATAGCTCGATGATTATCTTTATGATTTTGTTTAAAGGTCATCTAATGTGGCCTCTTGTAGCAGACTCTACAGCAGGATCTTTAGACCAATTTTAGTGAAAAGATATATATTGATTTTTTTAACCATTTTGCTTTGTACTATAAACAGACCCAGGTTACTTAGAGAGTTAACACATGTTAGTGACAATGGTTTTAACATTATAGCGTCAGATTGATGCCAGATCTGTTGTGGATTAATTTCCACAAGATAGTTTACAGAGCACTTTTGGGGGCCCTCCAAAAGAGCCCTGTATAGGGAATTTGTATTTTAATTTTGGGGATTTATTGTCATGTTAAATAATTATATTTTAACTAGTTACTTTTAGCAAATTAAATTTACCTTGCCTGGTAGTAATGTAGCTTCAAGGTTACACTTTTAGCCGTTAAGTTAATGTTTACCAAATTTGAAACATTCCCATAAACATTTAGTTATAACACACTGGAGGAGAAAAGCTTTTGTTATGAAAACATCATTTTAAAAACAAATTTAGATCCGTATTTACTCACACAGTTTAAGACTAAGCACTTTACATATATACCAAGACATATATAAAAATCAAGAGAGAAAAAAATTTTTGGAATGTTTCTGGATGTCTCCAGAAACCTTGGCTGCATCCAGCGTTTTTATATAAAGTCAGTTAAGTTTAAAGTACTCTGAGCAGATGGGTCATACAAAATTTTTTGTTCACTCAACACACTCACAAAACACAACTGGCCAATCATAACATAAGACATCTGGAGAAGATGTACGAGAGAGGGCTCTGTGAGCCAGATTTTCCAGACTCTGCCATGTCGTATTATGGATCCTGGGATGCATCCCGCATCTAGTCCTCTTGTAGAATTTCTTGTTCTTCAGGGATAGCAGCTCCATCATGCGGGTATTGTCGTACATGGAGGGCAGAACCCAGAAAGGTTTAAAGTAATTCTGTGGAAAACTCATGCGAAACCCCTCCCCATGGTCAATAGGGGGTCAGCCCCTTTCCAAATTTTATTGAGTGGATCTTTCCATTTGACCTTAATACCTGGGAAGGTAGATAGTGTTTGCCAGTGAAGAATAATAGGAGGTAGGTCCGAGTTATTGTAAATATTAAAGCGATTTAATGTAGTTAAGGCTTTTGCTAGCTGGATATTGGGGGGTTACATTCCTCCTTTATCTTTGTTTAATTGAGCCTTAAGGTTTTGATGGGCCCTCTCTACAATGCCTTGTCCCTGTGGATTATAGGGAATGCCTGTGGTATGAGTAATATTCCAGAGGGAACAAAATTTTTTTAATTGTTTGCTGATAAACGTAGGCTCATTGTCAGTTTTCAGTTGAAGAGGAGAGCATATGGCTTCAAAGCTTGTTAGAACTTTCTCCCCTCTGAGCTGTCGCCCACATAAATTTAGAAAAGGTATCAATTAAGACAAACACATTTTTTTGGAAAAGTTTGGTATGTGGGTGAGTGACATCAATTTGCCAAAGAGCATTGGCTTTTAAGCCTCAGGGGTTAATCCCAAGAGTTTGAATAGCAGGTGTTTTTATGAGACTTGCACAGGAAGAACATATAGCAAGGATATGTTTCATCTGTGGTAAAGGAACATCAGGAAATCAAGCTTGAAGGCCTTTAAGATTAACATGGGTTAGGGAATGAAAGTCAGCATGATCAGAGACAGAGACTAGGAGAGTTCCTGTGGAGGCGAGGTGGTCAGCTGCAGCATTCCCTTTGGACAGGGAACCAGGAAGAGGGCTGTGGGAACGAAGGTGTTGAATATACAGTGGTTGGGTTCGAGAACAGAGCATAGAGGCGATTTGAATCAAGAGAGGGTAAAGTGGGTTGTCATCAATTTTCACATAAGAACGAGCAAGCCATGGAAGTAAGTTAACAGTATACACACTGTCAGAAAAAAGGTTGAAGGATTCTGGTACAGCTTTTAGTGCAAGGAAAACAGCATAAAGTTCTTTGTACTGAGGGGAATTATCAGGAAGCTCAGTAAAGAGAGGTTTAGGAGATTGTTTGTCTGGGTAATATATAAGGGCAGCAGCTCCCTTTTTTCCGCCATCAGTAAAGATTGTAGGAGTAGAGGGGATGGGATCTCGAGAGAAAAGTTTAGGTACTAGTAGAGGCAAAAGAGGTAAAGAAGCTATCAAGTTATTAGAAGGAAAATGGTTATCTATTTGTCCTGGAAACCCCACGAAGCTTATGGCAAAACAGGAATGATGGCGTATGAGCCACTCTGTATCTGTGAGAGAAAAAGGAAGAATAATTAAAGGCACAAGGACCTTGGTTCAAACACCCTTTCTCCAACTGCAAGGGGAAAGTTTTATGAGCATTGAAGCAGGTCTGCAGGTGAAGCAGGTCTGCAAGTGTCTCTCTTTCTCTGCCTCTCCCTCCCCTCTGTCCTATCAAATTTAAAAAAAAAAAAAGGCTGCCAGAGCAGTGGGTTCCTCAGTCGAACCCATTGGCAATAAAAAAATTAAACTTCAAGCACAACAAGGGCAACAAAATGAAAAAAAATTAAACTTGCATTTTTATTTCCTTAGTTACACTGATCATGCTTCAAATTCTCCAAAACTACTCTGACTAGTGGCTACTGTACTAGAAAAGAACGGATGTAGTCCATCTCCATCATCATCACAAATACCATGAGAATATGCCAGATAAGGGGGCCAGGTGGTGGCACACCTGGTTGAGCACACATCTTATAGTAAGCAAGGACCTAGGTTTGAGCTCCTGGTCCCCATATGCAGGAGGAAAGCTTTGCAAGTGGTGAAGCAGTGCTACATGTGTCTGTCTCTCTCCTATATCACCCTCTTCCCCTTGATTTCTGGCAGTCTCTATCCAATAAATAATTTAAATTTTTTTTAAAAAAGAGAATATGGGGGTCGGGCGGTGTGGCGCAGTGGGTTAAGCGCATGTGGCGCAAAGCGCAGGGACCGGCGTAAGGATCCCGGTTCGAGCCCCCGGCTCCCCACCTGCAGGGGAGTCGCTTCACAGGCGGTGAAGCAGGTCTGCAGGTGTCTATCTTTCTCTCCCCTTCTCTGTCTTCCCCTCCTCTCTCCATTTCTCTCTGTCCTATCCAACAACGAATTGTGTCAACAAGGGCAATAATAATAACCACAACGAAGCTACAGCAAGGGCAACAAAAGGGGGAAAAAAAAAAAAGAGAATATGCCAGATATAAATCTTACTTGAGTCCCAGGTGACAACTATAGTGGCGCTGAATACAGGTTAGCCTAAAGCTAAGGTGAGCAGATGTCTCCCTAGCTTTCTCAGAGCTATCCAAATTATGCATGCCTATGGCTCTGGCATAATTACTAGTGACTTTTTTTTTTACTCTAGAAGCACTCCGAGTATCAAGTAATATGGTCATCCCACCTACTCTGAATTAAGAATTGACAGGTGGCTTCTCCTATAAAGTATGGCCTCAAAGTTTCAGTGATACAAAATCCCTGTCTGGGCTCCTCCTCGAGGAGCACATCTAGTGCTCAGGAACTTGTTAAAGGATTGGTTATGGTCTGATTCTCTCTGTGACAAAACCATCTTGGAGAAGGCTGTTACAGCAGGAAGAAAGTCCTCAGGGCTTTTAGGGCAGTACACGTACATAGAGCCTTGGGTCCACTTCCCTCTCTCTTTCCCAACTCTGACGTACTAAACAAAGATTGAGTTTAAACTGGTAAAGTCTTTGACTGTCATAGCTCTTGCTAGAATTTCCACCCTCCACCACAGCCTACCCTGTGGGAACCATCTGCTTATTTACAGCAAATCTCAGCTCACCTGTTGACATTTACACACAGAAGCCAAAAACCAAGAGAAAGTCTGAAACAGAAAGGGGGTGGCTAAAGATGGGGGAGGTGTTCCCATGTTGCTCCATGCTATTAGCCAGTTGGACTGGAATATGTCAAAAAATCAGAAAGTTCTGTATATACATCCTAAAGTCCCCTGTGACATCTTCAGAAGGAATGAATCTCTATGGCAGACAAAGACAATAGCCCTTGTTTAATTCTGAAGTTTATGAGACATTGACACCATTCTATCCCAACCTTACATTTCCATGGAAACCAGTTATGATGCCACAAAAGAAGGAGTCTGACCAGAGCGAGTGTAGAAGGAGGAGCAGCAATGGCAACAAGCTCTCAAGAAAGCTTCCTGCAGAGGGAAGGACAAAGAAAGAACAAGAAGCTACACCTAAAGCTAGAGTCAAGGAGACAAGAAGAGGAATGCTCTAAGATTGAGGGGGGAGAAAAAATATATATTGGGCTGGGAAGGCAGCATAATAGTCATGCAAATTATTTTCATGCCTGAGGCTCTGAGGTCTCAGGTTCAATCCCTGGCACCACCATAAGCCTGGTAGGAAAAGAAAGAAAGAGAGAGGAAGGAGGAAGATGTTCTTTAATCAATGGTAAGGGTTCTTCGCCATAATTCAAATGGATCAAGGAGGGAGCAGAAGTCACCTCTCTACTGTCTTTGTTTCTTTAGTTGCCAAATAAAGCATCACAAACTGAATGACTAGAGGTGGGGGCAGTTTCTACCCACTTCAGTTTGGGATTCCAGAAGTCTGAAATCTGGTTGCCAGCAGACTAACTCTCCCTGGAAAGGCTCCAGAGGAG
The DNA here is from genome assembly GCF_950295315.1 of Erinaceus europaeus. Lineage (NCBI taxonomy): Eukaryota > Metazoa > Chordata > Mammalia > Eulipotyphla > Erinaceidae > Erinaceus > Erinaceus europaeus. The sequence continues at coordinate 42,109,328 of NC_080172.1, read as the reverse complement.
AATCCATCCTGCCTCTTCCAATTTCCAGTGGCTACAGTCTTTCCTTTAGTTTGTAGCCACATCTCTATAATCTCCACCTCCATCCTTTTTTGTTTTATGTGATGCCAGGATATCACACAAATATCACCCGAGTGGTTTCCCTGGGCCAATTTGGCATCTTTTACTTCTTTTTTTTTTTTTTTTGCCTCCAGAGTTATTACCGGGCTCGGTTTCTGCACCACGAATCCACTGCTCCTGGAGGCCATTTTTTCCCTTTTGTTACCCTGGTTGTTTTACCATTGTTGTGGTTATTATTATCGTGTCATTGTTGTTGGATAGGACAGAGAAATGGAGAGAGGAAGGGAAGACAGAGAGGGGGAGACAAAGACAGACACCTACAGACCTGCTTCATCTCCTGTGAAGCGACTCCCCTGCAGGTGGGGAGCCGGGGGCTTGAACAGGAATCCTTCTGCCTGTCCTTGCACTTTGCACCACGTGCTAAGCACCACGTGGTGCACCCACTGCGCTACTGCCGGACCCCCTCTTTTACTTCTTAGAAGAGAAAGGAGGAAGAGAAGAGGAAAGGAAGTCACATGGAGAAAGAGAGGAGAAATACCACGGGGCCACTCCATCGACCATGGAGCATCCCCAATAACATCCATGGTGCCCCCATGTGGTGTCAACGCTCATGTTTAGGGCTTCCTAAATAGCAACGCATGTGTTCTGTGAGGTGAGCTATCTCCCAGCCCTTCATCTCCATCTCCCTATGGATTTCTTCCAAAGTATCTGCATCTCTCTCTACATTTTCATTTTAAGCACACCTGTCATGGAAAATCCAGGATAATCTCAAGAACCATAACTTAATTACATTCCCAGAAGTCCTCAAAGTCACATTCACATTTTCCAGGGATTAATACTTAGACATAACTTTTGGTAGACTATTATTCCACCAGTACATCCATACAATAAGGTATTTTGGCCTAGTGATGCAAAAATGTATACCCTGAACATAAGATAGGTGAGTTTGTGGATCTTGGAAGTTCAATCAGTTTCTGAAGAATGCTATGCTCAGTTCCTACCATTCTGAGACCTGAATATAAGAGGAAAGCTGAGATATTGCCATTGTCATTTGAAACCTTGAAACCTTTGTCATCTTATATTGTTTGCAAAGAATTAACTGCTCTTAGTAGTGACTGCCTCACTCTTCAAAAGGAGGCTGGGTCATCCCACCTTGCCAGTCAAGGAACACTCCTGAAATGAGCCTAGCTTAGAATGTATCCAGCTGAGAGTCGGACTGTAGCACAGCGGGTTAAGCGCACGTTGTGCAAAGCGCAAGGACCGGTCTAAGATCCCAGTTCGAGCCCCTGGCTACCCATCTGCAGGGGTGTTGCTTCACAGGAGGTGAAGCAGGTCTGCAGGTGTCTAGCTTTTTCTCCTCTCTGTCTTCCCTCCTCCCTCAATTTCTCTCTGTCCTATCCAACGACAACAACAAAAATAATAATAACCACAATAATGATAAAACAACAAAGGCAACAAAAGGGGATAAAATTGTCTCCAGGAGCAGTGGATTTGTGGTGCAGGCACCGAGCCCCAGCAATAACCCTGGAGCCAACAAAATAAAGGGGGTATCTGGGCGGTAGCTCAGCTGGTTAAGCGCAGGTAGCACAAAGTGCAAGGACACGCATAAAGATCCGGTTCGAGCCCCCAGCTCCCCACCTGCAGGGGAGTTGCTTCACAGACAGTGAAACAGGTGACTATCTTTCCCTCCCTCTGTTTTCCCCTCCTCTATTTCTCTGTTCTATCCAACAACAACGACATCAACAAGTACAACAATAAAACAACAAGGGCAACAAAGGGGAATAAATAAATAATAGTAAAAAAAATGTACCCAGCTGTGGCCATAAACTGCAAGCTCAGACCAACAGGAACTCAGAGGTTACACAGGCTCCTGTGCTAAATATGAATATGTGTATGTGAGTGTGTGAGTGTGCACATGCACATGCACCCTGGGTCAGGTTAATGGATAAACAGTTAATTTTATTCATTTTCCTTCTTCAATTTCGGGAGCTACTATCTGCCCTAGTCCAACTTTCTAGACCTATTCTTAACTCTGACGCCATCTACCCAGACAATGTATTTGTCCAACTCCATATTATCTGTCAAACCCAAGCAAAAACTACAAAATTCATGGGCCCCTAAGAATATCCCTAAAATAGACTTCCTAGTTTCTTTCCACCCTAAGATCCCTATTCTCATCTACTCTATTTCTACTTTTTGGTTCCTGTTCATTAATCATTTTGTCCTGCTTTATAGCTTGTTGCCTTACATCCACCAAGTAGCAGATGCTTGCATAATTCCATCCTGACTTCTCTGGGCAGACTACCTCACCTCTCTAGAGCTCTACCCCACTAGAGAAAAATAGAAACAGGCTGGGAGTATGGATCAATTTGCCAACACCCATGTGCAGTGGAGAAACAATTACAGAAGCCAGAACTCCCACCTTCTGCCCCCCAAAAATAGTTTTGATCCATACTCCCAGTGGGGGAGAAATGATAGGGGGAAACAGAGTGCTTTCAACTCTAACTCCATCAGGAACCAGAGAGAGAACAGAAAAAAGGGAGGGACATTTGGATGTAGTAATAGGTGTGTGTGTGTGTGTGTGTGTGTGTGTGTGTGTGTGTGTGTGTGACTTGAAAAAGAAGAGAAGATGGGACCAAAGGAGAAAAATGTAAATATACAAATATATAGTAAAAATAATAGTTAATCCATATCTGCAACCTTAAGAGAACTGCTATAGCTTACAATGGAGATATTGGGGATTCAGAACTCTGGTGGTGGAAATGGTATGGAACTATACCCCTGTTATCTTGTAATTTTGTATACCAATATTAAATCACTAATAAAATTTTTTTTAAATAATTTTGGTCCATACTTACAGAGGGAAAGAAATGATAGGGGAAGATGACCATAGGGCTTTGAAGGAAGGACACTCAGAAATAGTAGTAGGTGTAGGTGTGACTTAGAAAGGGAGTAGGGGTAGATAACATAATGGATATGCAAAGAGACTCTCGTGCCTGAGGCTCAAAGGTCCCAGGTTCAATAATCCCCCACACCACCATAAACCAGAGTTGAACAGTGCTCGGTTAAAAAAAAAAAAAAAAAAAAGAGAGAGAAGGCAGGATCATAGTGGGGGAAAAATGGGTTAATATATATAAATATAGATAGACAGATAGTTTTAGAAATAATAGTCAACCTATATCTGCAACCTTGGGAGAACTACTATAGCTTCCCATGGAGGGAATAAGGATACAGAACTCTGGTGATGTAGAATTATACCCGGGTTATCTTATAACTTTTTTTTTTTCCCCTCCAAGGTTATTGCTGGGCTCAGTGCCTGCACCATGAATCCACAGCTCCTGGAGGCCATTTTTCCCCCTTTTTGTTGCCCTAGTTGTTGCAGCCTCGTTGCGGTTATTATTGCCATTGTTGATGTTGCTTTGTTGTTGGATAGGACAGAGAGAAATGGAGAGAGGAGGGGAAGACAGAGAGAGAGGGGAGAGAAAGATAGACACCTGCAGACCTGCTTCACCGCCAGTGAAGCGACTCCCCTGCAGGTGGGGAGCCGGGGGCTCGAACCGGGATCCTTACACCGGTCCCTGCGATCTTATAACTTTATAAATCAATGATACCTAAAATTTAAAAAATAAAGAGTAAATAAAAACAAATTTTTAAATTTTTTTTATTGGAGGATTAATGTTTTTTATGTATTTTTTTAATTTTTTATTTAAGAAAGGATTAACGAACAAAACCATAAGGTAGGAGGGGTACAACTCCACACAATTCCCACCACCCAATCTCCTTAACCCACCCCCTCCCATGATAGTTTTCCCATTCTCTAGCCCTCTGGGAGCATGGACCCAGGGTCATTGAGGGTTGCAGAAGGTAGAAGGTCTGGCTTCTGTAATTGCTTCCCTGCTGAACAAGGGCGTTGACTGGTCGGTCCATACTCCCAGTCTGCCTCTCTCTTTCCCTAGTAAGGTGTGTCTCTGGGGAAGCTGAGCTCCAAGACACGTTGGTGAGGTCTTCAATCCAGGGAAGCCTGGCTAGCATCCTGGTGGCATCTGGAACCTGGTGATTGAAAAGAGAGTTAGCATACGAAGCCAAACAAATTGTTCAGCAATCATGGATCCCAAGCTTGGAATAGTGGAGAGGAAGTGTTAGGGAGGTACTTACTGCAAACTCTAGTGTACTTCTGCTTTCAGGTATATATTTTGCAGTAGTTTATGGATACGTGTGAACATAAGCTCTCTCTCACAGAAACTGGTGTATATCTAGGTTATGGGACTTTGTTAGAAGGTGAACCACCTGAGATGAAATTAGAGTGTACTATAAAAGGAAAGGTCTCACCCAAGTAATGAAGCTGAAGGGTTGTCATTCCACACGTGAACTAAGTCAGAAAGATAAATATGAGTATGGGATGATCCCACTCATCAACAGAAGTTGAGTAAGAAGATCTGAAAGGGAAACTAAAAGCAGGACCTGATAAAATTGTAAGTAGGGCACCAAAGTAAAAACCCTGTGGTGAGGGGCAGCTTCCTGGGCCAGTGGGGGGGTGGGAGTGGGTGGGACGGATGGGTCACAGTCTTTTGGTGGTGGGATTAATGTTTTATATTCAACAGTAAATACAATAGTTTGTACATGCATAACATTTCTCAGATTTCCACATAATAGCAATAGAACCCCCACTAGGTCCTCTGTCACCCTTTCTGGACCTGTACGCTCCTCCCCACCCACCCCAGAGTCTTTTACTTTGGTGCAATACACCAACTCCAGTTCAGAATAAAAACAATTTTTTAAAGGTAAAAAAAGAGAACTAATTACTCTAACATCACTTGAAACACACACATCCAGTAAGTGGACTGTTTGAGGAGAGAACTCACTGGTCAGAATGAGAACTCGCCTTGCTCTTCACTGAACAAAATAAAGTCAAGTAAACTTGAAGCAAAATCAGAAAACTTGGATGTGAGATGTACCAAAGAGCTAGAAGGGGGGTACTACTCTCAGACTGCACCTTCCTCCACTCCAGTGCAGAAGGAATTTTGAAAATGCTTGACTCTCCATAAATGTGGTGCTAACTCAGACAGAGAGGCAAAGTCTGTGTACACTGTATTTATGATTATCAGGGTTCTATGAGGTGCATCACAACAGAAAGGTCAGGCAACAGGGAAATCTTATGTCTCCAGGACACTTAACAAATTGGAAGTTTTTTTGGTTTTGAGGTTTTTTGTTTTTTGTTTTTGTTTTTGCTTAGGGTTTTCATACATGGAAGCATGTAAAAATGTGGGTAAATGTATTTGCGTTTAAACCTAGACACAAGTTTTAGCTAAATGTTCTTTGTGTGATTTCCTTTGTAAAGTGTAAAAGCTGGTGTGACTTTTCTCTCCAACACATCCATCACCTTTTAGATTCAGCATTGTGCCATCACTTGCATGCTGAGGCCTGAACACATGGCCCCAACTTGCAGAAATGGCACAGAGCCCCTGAGGACCTCCCAGAATAGAAGAAGCAAAGGAAAGCCCTCTCCATCCCAGTGACATTTCACAGCAGAAACAGATAGATACATAGAGAATGATATTTGCTGAATAATGTATAGTCAGGGAGGCAGAGATTAGTGGCAGTGTACATGCCTTGCATTCAAAAGGCCCTGGATTTGATTCCCAGCATCACATACGAAGAAACAGTTTTCTGGTCTCACTGTCACCATAAAAATAAATAATGGGAAATAACTCACCTGGTAGAACTATCATGCACAAGATCCTGGATTTGAGCTCCTAGCACCACACGAGATCCACAATACACTGTACTGGGTGAAACTCTATGAGCAATAGAATAGTGTGGTATGATTATCTTTCCTTCTCCTCCTACCACTTGTCTTTCTCCATCTGAAAAAGTAAAGATGGTCTCCAGGAAGTAGTAGATCTGAACATGTAACAAGGCCATGGTGGGCATTTTAAAAATAATTTAATTAGAACCCAGCAGTGGAGAACCTGGTTGAGTGTACATGTTACCATGTACAAGGACTCAGTTCAAGTCCCTGGTCCCCAGCTGCAGGGGAAAGCTTCATGAACAGTGAAGTCATACTGCAGATGTCTCTCTCCCTCTCCTTATCTTCCCTTCTCTCAATTTTTTCCTGAAAAATAGTTAATACTTTAAATATAAATATAATTAAATAATACAGTCAAGAGTAGGAAAACAAAGCTAACATCACATCATCCTTATGAAAAAGATTGTGCTTTTTTTTTTTTTCCTCCTCTAGGGTTATTGCTGGGCTCGGTGCCTGCACCATGAATCCACCGCTCCTGGAGGCCATTCCCCCCCCCCCTTTTGTTGCCCTTGTTGTAGCTTCCTTGTGGTTATTATTATTGCCCTTGTTGACGCAATTCGTTGTTGGATAGGATAGAGAGAAATGGAGAGAGGAGGGGAAGACAGAGAAGGGGAGAGAAAGATAGACACCTGCAGACCTGCTTCACCGCCTGTGAAGCGACTCCCCTGCAGGTGGGGAGCCAGGGGCTCGAACCGGGATCCTTATGCCGGTCCCTGCGCTTTGCGCCACATGCGCTTAACCCACTGCGCCACCACCCGACCCCCAAGATTGTGCATTTTTAAAAGAACAGGATGATGAAATATATTGTCCACAAAAAAATTAAAACAGCCTCACCTCTGGACAAGCAAGTGATCTGAGTACCTTCCCACCCCAGCCCTGAAATCTTTCCCTCTTAGCCTAACCCTAACCTTAACCCTAACTAGTTTTCAAAGCTTCAAGGACAGTTTTCTTTGCCCAGTGTCAATTGAGGTCTGCCCTCTGCTGGTGAAGGAACAGTCAAGCATTATTATAAACCTAGGTGGAATTGGGTGGTGAGCCTAGCAAACATCTGCCTTGCTATGAATGCAGAAACAGCCTTATCTCCTGATTCATAGAGGTTTTATCTCCTCATCAAAGCTGTTGAGTGGGCAATAGAACATTCACTGCCTTTGTGGGTCAGTGATAACATCTTTACACTCCACATACCAGAGGAAATTATAAAATAAAGCTGGTGGTATCACACATGTGACTAAAAGTCCTCTGGAACATCATTACATAAATTCATCTAAAAGAGAAAAAAACAAATAAATGTAGCAGCAATCACTAAAGGAGAAATACATCAGAATCTAGTTTTACTATTCACTGCTTCTGCCAGCTGGGGCAAGTACCTAACCTCTGATTTCCTTCTCTGCAATGTGAGGTTATTAATAATTGCACCCGAGAACTGTTGAGATGATTAAATGAGATAATGAACCTGTTAGCACTGTGTCTGGCACATAGCAAGTAGTATATGAATGGTAGTTAAACACTGTTTCTCTTTCAATTCATTTTAGTCTAGAAGCTAGAAAAATTTGCCCAAGTGGATGCACACAGTAGAAGACAATGCTAGAGAAGAAATATGGTTTGTGAGCTGGTGGTCCCCTCTTGCCCAGTAGGTTTTTGTCCCCCAGAGGATTTTTTGGCAGTGTCCAGAGACATTATAGGTTGTTCCTATTATGGAATAGTGCTACTGGCATCTACTGAGAGGAAGCCAAGATTCTGCTAAGGGTCCTATAATACAGGACAGCCCTACATACAGCACTAAGCATTAATACTGTTGAAGTTAGAACTTGCTCTGCACCAGTCATTCTAGAAGCATCTTTAGCTTTAATATGAGTAACTATGATCTCAGCCATACTCCACTACTAAATTTGTGTCTTCCTTAATTGAAAACTTATTCAGAAATGTAATTTCAGGTGTGACCTTTAAGCAGTGGTTTCAGAACTTTCCATCCCTGACTGACCGCATTTCTATTTGTCACATGGTTCACTAGATGAGTGTGAGATGAGGAATACGTCTTCTAGGTTCAAAAACCACCCAAGAGAAGATCAAGATTTCCAATTTGCTTACTCTTTTTGGTCTTTTATTTGTTTCTTTTACTAGAGCACTGTTTACCTCTGGCATATGGTGTTATTATGGGTTGAATCTGGTACTTCTGAGTCTCTAGCATGAAAATATAATCCATAAACAGCTGTGCTATATCCCTGACCCTGATTTTTTTATTTTAAATTGTGAAATTAATTAAAGCATGAAACTTACAATTTAAGCACTTGTATTTCAGTAGTGTTAAGTACTTTCACACTGTTTTACAACCAATCTCCACAAACCTTTCTATCTTGCAAAACAGAAACATTTGTAATTTAATTTTTTATTTGTGATTAATAATAGGTTACAAGACTATAAGATTACACAGTATAGTTCCACACCACACACACCAACAAACTTGTTATCCCTACCCTCTCAACTCCCAAAGATAACCACCTAAGTTTTCACGAGTCTTAGAAAACAGTTAGCTTACTTCTCTTTTTTTTTTATTTGGTCTCTAGATTGCACATATGAGTGAAAGCATCTGATAATTGTCTTTAATCTCTTATTTTGCTAAACATAATCACCCTTAGGACACAATATCATCTTTTTATTGCAGAGTAGTATTCCATGGAATATGTATCAAAACTTCTTTAGCCAATCATCTATTGATAGGCATTTAGGCCGCTTCCAATCTTTGGCTATTATGAATAATGCAGCTATTCATATGTCCCTTTGAATTAGTAAAACAGAACCTTTTATACCCATTAAATCCCTCCCTCCATAGACTCCAATTTTTTTTTATAATATCAGATATTCATGTTTGCCTGAATAGAGAGGACCTATACCATCCTCCTTCTGGCATCAACAGCAAAGCTATACCAACAGAGGGAAAAACACAGAGAAAAACAAATTCTCTATAGCAAGGGATGAAAAGTTAGCACCTAGGTGATGAAAACACGAAACAACATTCTCAAGAAATAAAGGTCCCTCCATGTGACAACAAAACA